>NW_028263373.1:20798513-21111473 GCF_051168715.1 Poecilia mexicana | reverse complement strand
GTGGTTTAATTTTTATGCATTTACCTTCCATTCTGTAACATTTCATGACATTGCAATTGTAAAGAGATGTCAGACATCTTAAGGCAACCAGGTAGAATTGTTACCCTCTCTTAAAAGCACCTTTGTGTGTTTTTGTTGTCAGACACAGATGGCCTGAGACTGTGCACCGAACCATTTTCTTTTAAACCACAGCCAAAGTGTTGAATGCTGTTTGAAAAATCTTTTGTGAGCCACAATGTTTGGATGGTTTTTGTGTGTGCTTGTTTTGCAGAGGCAGTACTGATTTCATGGTTGGGTAAAACTAGAAATATGAAAAAAGTCCAAATCTATGCATAAACAGCATTGTAACCATTGACAGGTGAAGCAAATGACACTGATAATTTCTTCATGTTTGTGGATGCAGCAAGTGAAACATTTGTTTTACTGAGGGATACTAAGGCTTAAAAATTTGACAAAACGGCAAATTTTCAAATAACCTCAGGATGATTCTAGATTCAAAACTTATTTTTAAGAGTCAGTTAAGTGGCTAAAGTGTAATCTGCAAAATTTTTGGTATATCAGAAATAATTTGTCAGAAAATGCAGCAAAGTCATTTTTACACTCAATGGTTTAATTGCACATAGATTACCCAGTTGTTTGCTTACACCTTACACTTAAACCCATAACGCTACAGTATAAGACGGCTTTAAGGTTTTTGATAAGAAACCTCAAGCATATCTTTTGTAAAACTCTTGTTTCTTAAATTTTGTATATTTCATAGCTATTAAAAGGGGCAGCATAAGGTACTGAAGTTTTCACTGACAATACGGGTAGCATTTGTTTCTTATAAGCATAAGAAACTGATTTTTAATGTCTTTTTTATTTTATTTTGAGATTTCGGGGGTCTGCAGGGTAATAATAAAGATTATTTATTTACTATCTTACACTGAAGAGGAACACAATCCTTCAAGCAGTTCCCCCTAGAAACAAATATTGCCACAGACCGTGTTATGCTTGACCAGCAAAAAAAGAGAAAAATGTTTTGAACACAGCGAAAATTACTTTGAGATGAAATAGAAGAACAGCCCAAACGCTGAGAGGATGTACAGTCAGCAGTGTCACCTTGTGCAAAATCAGAAGAGACAAATTGTGGCAACAGCTTTCCAGCTTTTTCCGGGGAGAAAACAAGGTACAACAATGGATGTGTCCGTCCGTCCGTGTGTGTGTGTGTGTATACACAGCAAACCTCACCACTTTACCAAACCTCTTGCTCTGTGCGGTCTGCTTGGAGATAGCAGTGCGCCACGGTGTTAGGTTGCCATGGGAACCAGGATACATGGCGATTTGAACAGACACAGACGTCTGCGCCCAGGTTCCAATGGGATCGATATGTCAGCGCAATCAAAAGAGAAGGAACCTTTGCTGCCTGAATCTCCTCTGAAGCCTAACATTATGTTTCTGCCTCCACAGAAGTCATAGGAAACTGAAATAAACAGAAGGATAATAACAAAAAACCCCAAAAGACGTTGAAATGTTTAAGTCTGCGTTACGTGAGACAGGCTAAAAATAACACAGCGACAATCCAGATAAGACAACAAAGCGAAATCTCACCTGTCCATCTTATCGTTCTGAAGCTCTTATCTGTTTAGAAATGACCACCTCTGCTGTGTTTCTTCCTCCAAAGCTTTATTTTTATCATCTCATGCAATCATATTACAAAAAAATAAAAATAAATGCGGTGCTCTTTTCAGCTCAGGGCTCAACCCGACCACAAATTGTTCATCAATGCCTGTCAAGAGCTTTCTGAGAGGCATCAGCGTTCTCTGGTGCCAGCCGAGCTAACGAAGGTCGGAATCAATATTTGCGTGGAGTGTCCGGATTGAAGACGGGCATGACAGAGACAGGGGGGATAAAACAACTGAGAGGTAGGAACCCGCAGAAGGGAACAAATGATCCAGCCTGTCATTCTGACTTATTGACTGCTCTGTTCAGACTTACTGATGCAAGAGAAACCTGCTGAAAAGTACACTGCGTTTTAATGACCTTTCCAGCCATCACTTCCACATGGGCTGCAGACAGCTAGCCTGGAACATTTGGCATTTTCAACGTCTGCACGTGGTTTGGTAAACAAAAGGTATCTTCTAGTTCCTTATGGTAATAAGGGAAAACAATGACATTAGGACTGCTTGGTGAGGTATGTAATTGCTTTGGTGATTATAAAGCATTTGTGACCCTTAAAAAATGTGCTTTTTGCCCCGTGGTGGAGCGCTGAGATCATCGTTCACATCTTTCAGGCCCATCTGAGTTGGTTAGTTATAACCAACCTGTCATAGATTTGACAAAAATGGTTCTGTCATAGATTGAACCCGTTTTGTATCAGTGACTTGTTTTGGTGGTAAAATATTAAAATTCATTGCCACAACAGGTTTCAAAATGGCGCAAAAAGAACACGAACCTCCATTGTTCCACATAGAAATGCCTAACCAATGGCAACAAGTGCAAAAATTAGGGTTTTCCTGGAAAATACTGATTTGTTTGGGGTTTAATCTGACATTTGCAGTTTTGATGGATTTAGATACTGTTTTAATCACTATAACATGCAACAAACCTCCTATGAACGAGGTAATGCGTTTGAATAAAACAGAAAATGAAGGAATTACACGATTACACCCATTTATACAATGATGCATTTGTCTCTAAGCTTCACCTGATCTTCACTATGACCTAAAAACATGTTACGATATTTAAGAATACTAAATAATGTCAAACAGTTCAAGGCTAAACTCTGAGTTATCTTGACACTGACAAAAGAGCAGAACCAGAACAAATCTGTAAGGTGGAAAATGTTATTTATCACCACTGTTTATAGAAATAAATGCTGTACAAAATAAGTTCACATGTAGTGAAGGACTGGATATGGTGTTATGATTAAGAAGCAGTGAGCCGATGTTCAGTGGTCCAGTAGCACGGTGGTAGAAACCTTCCCTCGGTGTTCTGCTCATGCTCGGATGCTTCAATAATGTTTGCTTGATGACGGTACTTAAAATTATGCTGCATTTATTAAACACACTGTGAGATCTCAAGTGTGAATGCATTCGTTTGTCACCCTATTTATGTTCGTCACTATGAGGTGTTAATGCATTAAATGTTCTGGTGAGGCAGATTCATATTTTAATAAACCTGTGTGTGCATAACATGGTTCGGTCAAGATGGATGAAGAGCAGAAATGTTTGAGTATTATTGTTCAAAAAAGAATTAAACATCCCACCTTAGTATTAGATGTACTGGTTGCCCAGCTAAACTACCAAAATGTGCATCATGTTATGTTTCAAAAATGATCATCAGTTGTTCAACAGGTTCACAGGTTTGCGTTACGGTGGAGGATCCAGACTGACAAAATTAACTTATTGACTAAAAATCAATAAAAGCTAAAATACCACATATTGCCTGTTTATGTCGTCGGATTTTGACTGTTTTCAAATGTCGTGTTTGCTGAGATATGTGCAAGTCAAAAAAGCAAAACACGAATATAAATGGAGATGAGTAACACAGACACGTTCCTATTTACTTTAGAAGCAACATCCTTCAGAGCACCAAGGCTCCATTTTCCTCTGGGACTACTTATGAAAGCATAACAGCTTTTGTATCCTTGAAAATGAGCTGATCCCAGCAGGAGACAACAAAAACCGTGTGTATCTTTAAGCCAATTTCCTGCCCGTGACTAGCCCATAATGTCCTTAAAAAGAGAAAAGAACGAGACTCGAGTCTGTCACACTAGTATAAACATGATGTAAAAATAGGATAGACACATATTTGTAAGATCAACAAATGCAGAAAAAGATTGGTTATAGATATGTACAATAAATTAAGGTTTATGTAATTTGAGCATACACAATTCAATGAAGGAGGTGAATCTAATGATCATATTGTTCACCATGATAATGTAGACCAGACTCAATACTTAAAATATGAGAACAAGCTGCCAACATGAGACAAAATAGAAATGGTTTTATTTTTATTTTTCATGATTATTTTAAAGAACCTTCCAAATAAAAGAAGGTTCTTTAAAAAGCTGGAAAACACAACCATATTGAAAGAAAACAAAGAAAATGTAAAATTATTAAAAGTTTGAAATAAGTGTCTTAAGTTTGGCTTTGAACAAAACCAGCACAGAAATGGTGAGCAACTTGCAGGGAAGGCTACTCCAGGCCAGCTTGTTTTAGAAACCCAGCAAGCAACCATTTGTTTCATGGGAGCGATATGTAACGGAAGGGAGTATTTTGCACTCAGAGACTCGGCAGAATGAAGGGGTACTTAATGTAGGAACCAGCCCACTTCCTGACAGGGGCCACCTGTTAGCGCTCATGACTCAGAAACACCAGGGGAGAAGACGAGGTAAGGAGAGAAAAAATGGAACCATTGAGCATCTCTTAGAGAAAAAATGTAGGTCAAGAAAACAGGTTTGTTGTGAGAGAACTTTCCAAATCAGTTTGCGGCACAAAATAGATGCAAAAGACAATAAAATAACCTAGTGATTACCAACTCTTCTCTTCAGGAAGGCATCTTTGGTCATCCGTTTTTCATAGAGGAAAATATCTTTTATGACATTCTGCAAGTTTTACGCCAGAAGATGCAAAAGAACGGTGAAACATTCCTTAATCTGTCTGATAACTGTAGCAGAAACATCCATTTGCAGCCACAGAATGAAAGGACATTTTATCCATTAGCAGCTGACTGAAGGAAAAAGCAAGCAAGGAGGCGGGGGGGAAAAATGCACCAACTCGATCTGTCACTTGAGCTTTGATGGCTTGGCTTCTGGAGTGTCATCCTGAGTGCTCAGGTGCTGCCCTCCTTCCCAGCAGGGCAGTAAAATAAATGAAGGGTCATTTAGACAGCTGAATGAAGCCACAGTGAAGCCCAGCAACAAATGGGTGCTCTAATAGAATTATATTCGGCTGATGTCAGCACAGCCTTTATGTTATTTTTATGAGTCAGCAGCTGCAAGGCCACACTTCTGATGAACAGGTTTTTGTTAATATGGGCCAGCTAGAGATTTCCCCTGGTGCCGATTGATGAGAGGAGCCATAAGGTAGAAAATAAAAAATAAAAAATATCGACCAGCAGCACTGAGTGTACCTGTTATGGTCCAGCTAAGGATGGCTGTTCTATAGACTAATTAAAACATGATGTTAGTCTCCAGTTGTTGCTTTTACATACTTATTATATTCTTTTTTTTTCAGTAAAGGTGATTCTTGTGTATCATTTGGTAATAGTTCAATAATCTTCAAGCTTCTCAGCTATACCAATTTGTATTGATTAATATCCAACAACTTGGTAAATAGTGTATTTACCAAATGGATACCACATGGGTATAATTTCATTTGGGTCTAAATGCCACTATTCTGAGATGTTTTGTTGACTGAAGGTTTGTTAGTGAACATAAATGCACAAGTCATGAAGACTGAGGAATACACCAGACACATCGGGGTTTAAATTTTGGAGAAATAATAGTCAAAACATTAAAAATCTATTGAACTTTGTTTAGTTCATCTTCTGAGGAGGAAAAGAGTAGGACAGAGCAGCAAAACTAAAAAAAGAAATCCATGTAAACGGACTAGTTGGGAAGGAAAGCGTTAACCAGAGAAGACAAGAGGTCTATGAAATGCCTACTGCTATATATTGCAATGCTATGAAAGTGTCAGGATTGTTGATATCCTAAAAGAAAACCATAAGAATTCCCATCAGCAGCTTGCCACAGGCCCTGGAGGGGACAAAGCAAACATGTAGAAAGATGTGCTCTGGTTTGATGATGGGGGAAAAAGAAGGAAAGCAAAACAGTATATGTAGTGGAAACTATCATCCTAAAAGCACCAACACCACCATGAGGAATGGTGAAGAGAAGAAAATTGGTTGGAGCTGATGGCAAAATGAATGGTTGTAGGTACGGGGCGATCCTGGAGGAAAACATGTTGCAGGCTGCAAAAGCCTTGAGAGGTTCCCCATCCATAAACCAACAACCATAGCCACAAAGAAATATCTACAATAGAATAGGTTCTCTCCATCCAATCTGACTCGCTGAGCTACTTTTTTAGATAGAAATGGAAACAAATTTCAGTCGCTGAAATATGCAGAGCTTTTGCAGAGCAAAACAAATACTTCCTTCATTTTTATAATCCTACTAATGTGCTTGCAGTTTGTGGTGAAAATGTGGGAAAAAAAGTGTATTTAAAAGTGCAGCAATCTTAATAAAAAACAATTAACACAAAGTAAACAAAGAGCATTATTTAACTGGTTTTACGTTGAATGAATATAAACTCATGTTGGGTTTTGTCTGAGTTTGAAAAGTCAGTCAGTAGGTGTTTAAAATACATAAATAAATAAAAAAAACTGAAAGCTTTCATGCATATTTCCCAATTTAATTACAGAAAATGAATAATATTTATTACATTTCTAAATGAGTGAGTGGGAGAGTTAGCCATTGGAAAATATTCAAATCCAGAGGCTGCAGTGAAAGCCAAGGAGTGGAATATTATTTTACTTATTTTTCATGCTAATGCTTTTCCTTAAAACAGGAGTCTTATTGCTTATTTCTTAACCTTTTTAAAATATATATGCAAGCTTGATTTTGTAAAAAAAAAAAAAAAAAGTGATATTTGGATTCTTGCAGATATTTTCAAGGCTGTGTGTTTAAAAAGAAACTAATAGTTAAATTGAAGCCGGCCCTAAGAAACTAACATCCATTTCTATAAAAATGTGGCAGTCTAGATTCAGAATCTGAAGGATGACTTGACTGCAACCCATTATTTGTGTTTAAGCTAAAAAAAAAGAAAGAAAAAAAAAAAAGAAGTCAAAGTATATTTGTAGGAGTGAGATATGAATTGAGACGCGATATGTCAGCGCTGCAGGATGAGAAGCGATGCTGCTGGAGAAGTTGAGAACAGGACAGGGACTCTTACAAGTGCTTATTTAGAAGATGATTCACAAGATGACGAGATGCGAGAGAGGGAGGTTAGGGGGGTTAATAACATGTTATTAATGTCCGTCACTGCGTCCATAAACACAGTAGGGGAGAAGTGCAAAACAGAGGTTGGGTCTGGACTCTGATCTCGTCTCTGTCAATCAGAACCTCAACTTGGCGAGGAGAGAGCAGCATAACTAAAAGGGTAGAGAATGAATTACCGCCGACATCAATGTGCATGAAGGACAATCTGGGATGTCGGCAGAAAGAGCGTGTTGTTTTGGTGGTCGCACTCAAAAAATGCCTTTGTGGAACTGAATAACAATTGTATGCTTTGTAGAATTTAATTATGACAAAAGGATGGATATATTTTGGGTATTGTGCGTTTATAATTGAATAATTTAAATCTGTCATACAAATACGTACTAGGAAGTTCACAATTAGCCAATTTTTCTACATTTTCTGAACTTCTAAATTGCATGGGCAAAAGAACAGTTTGTATGTTTGTATTCAATCATCTTTGGTGTGAATGTTATAATTTTAGAGTTTTTTGTTTTAAATGCAAATGGAGAATTTACAGAGAAATCGGTGCATGCCTATTTGTGCATTTCATATTTTTGCTTTTTGTGTGTATAACATGACGGTGAAACTGTAGTAGTAGCTCTCTTCACCTGGAAACTGGACACATGAATAATCTGTTACAGACAGAATACTGCATCCTCAAATGATGTTGAACAAAGTAGTTATCCAGAAATGAGAGAAATTCAGATTTTTTTTCAGTCCAGCATTTGAAGGCCATTGTGAGAAGGTGAGGTTGATGCACCAGACATGCAGTCAGCCACAGATGGAGGTCTTGAACAGCAGCAGTACTCCAGAAAAACTCCTGCGCTGTGGTCGGCTTCCACCTGGAAGCATCTGTCTTGTTCAAATTCTGCTCTACACAGAAAGGCCAGTCGAGCGGCAACAGAGTCGGTGATCCGCAATTTATTCCACATCGACCGGTTTCCATGTCAGTGGAAAGACGCAACACTCTTCTGCAGTTTCCCTTTTTGGTTTTGTTTTCTTTTCTTGAAGTTTTATTTTTGTACTAAAATGTCAGCGGTATTGTAACTCCTAAATGGACTAGATTAGTTGTTTAATTGTTTTTCATTCTATGACTTTTTTTATTCCTTTTTTTATGTTTTTGTCACCATCTGTTAGTTTCATTGGCAGATGCAAAATGGCGATCTCAAAAGTTGCAGTAAGGTTAAATGTTTTCTTATCTAATGGGATAGATTGTATGCTTTGGTACAATTTTTAAACTTGCATTGTGTAGTACTGAATATTTTTTTAATTGATTTGAATGAACTGAATTGAATAATAATTAATTAGCTGTGGAAGCAAAGCTTTCTCTTAGTGCCTTTCTGTTTTTGTGTGTCATTTCATTTAATTTGGCACTTTGATTCACCTGTCTGCTTTGCAAAAATGTTGATATCTGTGTCATCATTAAGCGGTAAAAGTCATGACAGGTAACACAGAATCCACAGTGAATTTTCAGTACAGGATCCCATGAGGATTTCAGGCGAGGTTTTTGACAGCGCATACACCACTCTTTTTTTTTTTCCTTTAAAGTATTTACTAGAAGTGAGAACGTGCTCATCCAAGTGATGCATAATTTAAAAGATGAAAGATTTACTCCCTGGAGTCGGTTTTTATGGCCTTCAGTAGGCGGGTTTACACTGTAGCTCGCTTTGAAGGAATGAAGTCACAAACATTGTTCTAGTACCTGAAAAGAAGCAGCAAAGTCAAAAATACTGACATGAATCTGAAACTACATTATATGTGCTGCAGCGTTCTTATCACAATGCTTTTCACCATTGTTTGTATCAAATCAGACTTGATTTGTAAGCTATATTTAGTCTCATTACTATTCTTTGCTTTATATAACATGAAAGAAAAGCACTTGGTGCTCAAGTTGAGCATGCTTACCTGTCAAACTGTTGAGTTCAGGGTTGATCTCCATATAGGGTCCACCAGCTGCTCACCAGCTGGATAAACTGATCCAATCTCACCCAGAGATGGATGGACATGAATAGGAAGAGTGAAAATATTACTTCTCTTCTTGCAGGGCGAGTTATGAAATATGTCATCCCAAATAACTGTCCAGCATTCACCTGGTAGATACGATTTACAAGGGCCACATGGTCACGGCTGCTTCAGCAACCATTATTAAAATATTTGATTGTCGATGCTTTAACAAAATGTCCCCTTGTGGATTACAAATTGAAGAACGGTCGATATGAAATTTTCTGCTGCAGGTGGTTTCATATCATACTTGAAAATATTCTGTTCAAAAGGATCTAAAGTACAAAAGTAGAAAATGACCAGCAACTTTTTCAGGAACTCAAATAAAGTATTTTGATTTTCTACCAAGAACATTTGTCCAGCTGAAAGCCATGGTCAATAGGTTATAGGTTTAAACATTTATTGTATCCAAGGCACCCAAGTGGAGCACAAATACGACATGTTTTGTAAGGGTCCTAGAGATGGAATTAAAATTTTGTCTAGTAATTTTATCAGTAAAAATAGCAGTAAAACCAACCCAGAGATTTTTTTAAACGATCGCGTGTGCACTTTTTCAAACAAGTTTCTTTGTACATCTGACATATTCACAATTTTGACTACAATGCAATAAATATGTGCTGTGACTAACTGAATCTTGGCTTCTGATTTTTCCTCCTTCCAATCCACCTCTGCAGAATGAACCTATTCCAATAAATTGCTTTTCAGAAGGATGAATAGTACAGTGCACAAAACAACCATACAAAATTGCTTGCTTGTGGAATAGTGATCTGTGATTAATAACTCTACGAGTCCTAGTCTTGCTCAAAGTGCTTGTCAGATCAAATATGCACCACTCCCATTATTTTCCCTCTCTACAAGGCTCAAGCATTTTGTTTGGCAAGCATATGAAGGAAGATCCATTAAACAAGACTGCTACTGTAACTCCATTAGGCTGCTTGGTGCATACATCACCATAAATTTAATGGCAACGAGCTGCACTAGTGGGAAGTCTGCAGCAGTTAAGAATGGTCAACATTGTGGCATGTTAATTAGAACGCAATGATCTGAAACTCTTCACTGCTTTATGATCACTTATGATTGCTTTAAATCACCTTCATAAGAATGTAAGACTCCAGTTGATGGTTTTCTGAATAAACTGTATATTTTAGAAATACTTTTACTGTTGGCATTTTCTGATGTATGACTGCATGTGATGCACTGCAGGAAGCTTTTGCGTCAAGCCTGCAAAATTCTACGTTTGTGTTTTTCTTAAAGACAAAGCACAATTATGTTGTATAACCTGACCAAAGACAAAGCTGCAATAAGTAGAATGAAATAATAATAATAATAATAATAATAATAATAAAAACAACAACTGCAAGCCAAAGTAGCTAGTCATGCAAACTAAAGAAAACACTGCCATTGTAATTTGGCCAGTGCTTATGTGTACGATGGTCTGAGAGAAATGTTGGGCATTTGAAAGACATTGTGCAGTTTTTTTTTTTTTTTTTAGCTCATCTCTGTATTGTTTCCTGCCCATAAACAGAGGACAAAATACCTCACTCTGATCTATTACTTTTGATGGTTTGATAGTTTGAGACATGACTTTTTTTATGCTTAAAGCAAAGCTGAATGCAACACAGTCAAGGTTAAAGCAAGATAAGAGGTAAAAGTTACTGGTGTCTGGTCCCCACAAGAACTGCAAAACTTTATGTATAAGCACAACAGCTGAATTGGATCTCTGTTGCCCTCATACACACACACAGGCACACACAGACGCACACCTCCATGCACACACCTCCACACACAAACAAACAGATCAGCCTCCAACCTCACCTTACAGGAAAAATCCCTGAATTAAACACAGTTAAACTACATCAGCATGGGCTACTCTCACTTCAGGTTTGTTGTAAAATACAACATTGTTTAGATAAATGATAAATTAACTGGGATTAACCATATTATTTTGCACAACCAAGTTCAAAGTCGCTCTAAAAATGAGTGAAATGGACTATGTCTGAAAATAAGAGATACAATTATTTTTAATAAACTCAAGTCAGATGTTGGCAAACAGGATGTTATACACAATGACCAGAAATCTCTACTAATCTGTGTTGAGCAGATTGTTCTAGAAATCTTCTGTGCTCCCATTCTTAACAGAGAGGAGTCTTTCTTCTTCCCAATCTTTTCAAACCAGCCACATCTGAGTAGTTTTCTTCCAAAAGTTCTGTCTTTAACTTCAAACTTTGAAATGCTAGAAAAAGCCCTTAGAGTCTGAGATGCGTTTTCTGCCACCTTTCTGAGTTGTTCATGATCTTACCATTAGGTTACATTTTTCTGGGATATTAACAGGTGGGAAGATTGGCAAATGTCTCAAATGCTTCTACATTTGAGAAAATGTTCTTTCCATCTGTGAAATATGAACTTAAACTTGTGATGTTGTGTACCGAATTTATTTTTGTTACCATTTATATATGTATATACAGCTCTGGGGAAAAAATGACAAGCCCACTGCACTGAACCCTATTGAAATGCTCATAATTATTCCACCAAATATTGATTTCTGAACTCTTCCAGAGTTAAAACATTAGTATTATTGTTTCTGAATGAATATAAACTTGTTTTCTTTGCATTATTTGAGATCTGAAAGAACTGCATCTCTTTGTTATTTTGGCCATTTCTCATTTTCTGCAAATACTACATTTTTGCTTGGAATTTCAGAGACATGTTAACAGCTCATAGAATAAAAGAACAATGTTCATTTTACTCAAACATAAACCTGTGAAAAGTAAAAACAGTAAAACTGATGATTTTAAGTGGTCTCTTAACCTTTTCCAGAGCTGTATAGGCCAGAAATAGTTGTGATCCAGAGCAGGTGTTAACAGCTACACTCCCATGTATGATCTAATCACATTTACTGTACTCTACCAGTCAGGACACAGTGCCCTCATTCTGCTGCTTCAGCCTGCCAACAGCCTCTCAGGGGGAATGGTGATGTTAGGGGCTTTCTGCACAGAGATGACCAGAGCCTTTTCATGGGTTACCATCTAGTAACGCACGTGACCCTCCACTGGTGTAACACAATCTTCTTTTCTCTGAATAATACATTCCACACACTTCATTTGCTGGGGAGATATTTGCTGCCATCAAAAGCATGATGGTTACCTGAAGTTTGGCGGTGAAGTAGTGATATAAATTTTATTTAATGTCTAAGGTGCGTCTTCACAATCTGGAAAAGTTCAGTTCAGCATAAATTAAAGTCTTTCTGTCGTTGCTCTTATTATTAGATTTATTGTCCTCATCAGCAGTCAAGTCCTGCCTGTTTCACTGTTACTGCTGGTGCTGCGTTGTGGGTTTACACAAGGCCAAACGGTTTATTTGTCTTCCAAGTGTTTCCTGTGTCTCCTGCAGTGTTCATGGCAAACCTCAATTCAGACGTCTTACACCTTTCTCTTAACAACTCGCTTCTTCTTGCCACTCTTTCATAAATGCCATGTTTTTAAAGTGCACTATTAATTGTAATCATGTTGAAAGATTCTGTCACCTGAGCACTGGAGCTCAGATGTTGTCCTTGGTCTTCATGAGGCTGTTTGCGAATCAATATTCTCAAACAATCCTCTCAGGCCTTCAGAGAACGGACGTAAGTATACTGAGATTAAAATTTTATACACTTATTTTCTAATTAAGCTACTTCAGAAGTCTATCTTTTGTATTGGTTTTTATTTAGGGATGCCTATTGTGAGTTGTTTACAGATGAACTGAACACTTTCCAGGTCATTATTTGTGATAAAAAATAAATAAATAACCGAAAACCAGGTACATTATTACTTCCATTAAAAAACAACAAAAAAACAAACTCCAGTGTCTTTGCAGACAACACTGTGTTAGTGGAGCATCTTCAGATCCAGTCCATGAAAACCTAAACTTTAAATAATCATGGTCATTCTGCCTTCTTCTTATTTTGCTAGCCAGATGCTAGCATCATAGCTTTAAGTATTAAAACGTTCAGTTACTTCTTCTAGTTTATTTTTTGTTTTCCACAAAAAGAGCTCTGGCGCCCCCCATGGAGGCACGCCCCCACTTTGAAAAGCCCTGCCCTAAAAGATTGCTAAAATCAAAATGCATCAGGTGAATATGTGTGCATTAGTATGCTGGGTTTAGCTTTTTGTTGAAAACATTTCTTTGCCTGTAAGCACAGACCCAGATTGCCTCTAGCATGCTCAGAGACTCTGCAGGTTGTCTTGCCCTGTGTGATGTCGGGGTGCCTGTCCAGAGGCTATTCATTCTCCTTTCTGGTCCTAATTTTGATGGGCACATAGTAATAGGGCTTTCTGTGAAGAGATTGGAGATATCTATAAAAACAAAATGCAAAATAAATAAATAATGTAGTATTGTGCCTTTCAAATGAGCAACATGTTCCCAACAGCTGGCATTTATTTATTTTTCTCCCGAGATCATGAGCCTATAAATACAGAAGCATTCAGTAGACTGACACTTAATGTGATTGCAATGGCAAATCCACAGCTGAGGAAAGACAATGGGAAGACTCTAACCTTATTTTCTCCTAAATGTCATGATGAAATTTTACAGTCTGCTGTGCCAATTGTTCCAAAACCTTTAGATGAGCCTTTAATATTGACAAACGGGAGTTTAATCTTCTCTCCTGGTGGAAAACATCACTGCTGCCCCATGTTTCACCCCTTCATGATTAAGTGAACTCCTTTTTTTTTTTTTTTTGGAAATTGAAGAACGACTCTTAACAGATCCCCCACTAACAGCTAAAATAAAATATGTTAAAAAATTCAGAAAGTTATTACAACTGTAACTCTTCTTGACAATTCTTGTGTCTTGTAGGCATAAATTTCCATTTCTTTTTATTCTCAATTACTGAAATGGTCTGAGCTCAGAGATTAAAACATGCTGTACTTTCCTGTAGTAAAACTTTCATCTGCGTTTGAGCAATAGTTTTTACTCCCCCCCCCCCCCCTCTTTAAAAGCATATTCACATTAAGGAGTAAAAACTTGAACAGTTGAGTGCCTTTTTTGGTTATATGACCAGGTCATCATATTAGGTTTAGTTCAGGTTTTTTCTGTTTAAAGAGGAACAGGTTATGTAAAATCAACTTTTTGAGCTTTACATCATGTAATAATGTTATTCCCTCATCAAAATCATACCTGAAGTGTTGCTTTGATTCTTTGATGGATGTTGGAGGTGGATAAACACTTGATCTCACTAAGCGCCACCTTTTCCACACAGTTTCTGCTTGAAGCCGCAGCCTCCAAGCCAAACGTCTGCCTCACAGTCCCCCCTCCCATGTGACTCAGCTCCTTCAGCAATTAGCAAACACCTGGTGGAACCGTGCACCTGCTGAGCTCATTTACCTGAGAGGAAGTGCAACTACCTCTCAGTGGTAGTGACTTCTGTCAATGGCTCAACAAAGAGACGATGTTGTTATGACATTCCTGAAGGTGCATTGTCAGAAAGAGCAAGAGCTTCTTAAAGAGACAGACGCCCAATTTTAAGTTGCTAAATTGCAAAGTCAAGTCTCTTAAGTCATTTTTGATAAATTCTTTACCAACTGAAGGTAGCATATTAACTTGATTGTGCTGGTCAATACATAAATCCATCACTTTTAAACCACACCACAGAAACATTATGCTTCAGCAAGAAATAACCATCATTTATATTTAAATGTAACATGTAGTTAATATTTCTTGATGATTGACTCAGTGACCTAATGACAGTTTGACATAATGCTGTTTGAAATGCTATTGGCAAAGCAACCAACCCTGGAGTGATATTCATTTTACTTTAGCGATAAGGAACAAAAATAAAGAAGTGCATGGATGCTAGTTTCTGCAGTAGTTCCAAGACTTTTTCTGCTCTTGAGCATGTTGAGGTATATTTACTTATTGAACTATTAAAATAGGAAAGTATAAGCATTTTTAGTGTAAAGTATTTGTGGATTTTCAGCTTTTTACCATCCCTGTTTATAAGATCCTGTCTATCTACTGTGGTTTTCAAATATCTGGTTTGTCATGAGGACTATTTTTATGTTTTAGAGGAAATGATGCAAATCTGAAAAGACTGAAGAATGGGAGTGGCATGATTGCTTTGTGTGGGTATTTTGCTACAGGAGGAACTAGTGTACTTCAAAAAACTGATGGCATCATAAGGAAAGAACCTTTTGGAGGATGACCCCATGTGTACCATGAAATTAGTTAAATACTCAAAACTTAGGAGTGGCCATCACAAAGCCCTGATGTCAGTTCCACAGAAAGTTTGTGAGCAGGACTGAGAAAGTTGTGTGTGTGTGTGTGTGTGTGTGTGTGTGTGTGTGTGTGTGTGTAGGTGTGTGCGTGTGTGTGTGTGTGTGTGAGACTCAGTAACAGCAGCTATGTCAGGAGGAATGAGTCAAAATTCAAGCAAATTATTTTGAAAAGCCAGTAGAAGCATATTGTATTGTATCTACTTTTTTCTTGTTTTTTTATCAGCAAGATTTCTTAAGCTTTTTTATAAAGTTAAGAAATGTTTTCTAGGTCAAGCACAAGAAATCATGCCTCTTTGTGTTTCTTATTAAAGCAAACATACAAAAAAAAAGAAACATTTAAGAATTATCACTTTTTTTTTACCTGGACAAATCCCATTACCAGCCCTGGGAAATAACCTGTTTTTGTATCATTCTGGGGAATTCAAGTATTTCCTCCCTGTTTCCATTGTGACCAGCAGCTTGTCAAAATGAATACTGAGGAGCATTTTACACACCACTGCCCACAACAGTCAGCTCCTCAGCTGTCTCCCCTGAAGTCTACAATGACTGAGAGCTGCATATGGTGGACTTGATGGCGACAGATGCATCTGTGAAGCATGTATGCTTCACAGAGCTAAATGAGCTGGCAATAGATGGCAAAAAGCGTGTGTGCAAGGAGCAGTGACTTTAACGATTTAACAGAGACTGTAAGCCTCAATAAGGGAAGAAACTGTGCCTGCACTTATGAGTGAAAAACTGTTCAGTCTCAGCATGAGAGTATTACTTCACCGCAATGGCTGGGAAAAACGGAGATGTGAGAAATCACGCTGTTCATGGAATCCTCAAATGTGATACTTTACCGTTTGATTTTCAGGTATGACACCAACTGTGTCTAACCTAACATTTGGGTTCCATTTGGTTTTAACTGATTACATGCCGAGCATTACATTGCAAACACAGCAAGCCAAAAGCAATAAAACGGCTTGGCGTCACAGGTATCCTTTAAGGAGGTAATGATCTTAGTAGAGTCTGGTGCAACAGTTTCTCTTCTGTTTTCACATTTTGTTCCAGTGCAAAGTCACTTTTCTTCACGAGTGTTTTCCATCCAGGACAACATTCCTACAAAGCTGAAGGTTTTGTTTAGATTCAGAACTGGATTAATTATTTCAGTTCTCTAACAGTTCCTAAAAGAACTGTATGATCCAATAAATTAGTGAAAAAAAACAAAAAAAAACATGACCTACTTGCTTAAGTAGTCTGTGAAAAATTTATCATGGGAAAAATAAATATAAAGTCAGAGGCCTTCCTAGTTAGTTCCTCTCACAAGTTCAAATGAAGTCGAGTAAAGCTTTCAGGATTTTCTTGACATTCACTCACCCCGTTAGCAAAAGCCATAGTTTTCACACAGAGGTTGATCTCTAACTATAAAGTTATCAGTCAGGAGAAGGCTTGAAAGAAGAAATTCCTGAAATATAAAGAAATGCAGAATAAATGCTGAGAAGCGAATAATAAGGATATCGCTCAACTCCTTCAAAAGAGGCCTGAAAAACCAAAATCAATTTATTACAACCAGATTATTGTAGCTTTTTATGCTTTCATTTAAACAGTTTTTTTTTTGGTTGTATGGGAGTTGTTTAAAAACCAACATGAGAAAGCAGAATTTTGAACATGAAATTCTGCTTGTGTCTGCATTTGGCTTACACAATCAAAATGGGTTCAAAAGGTAAATGAACCCTATTGATAAGTTTTGGAAAAAGCAATAAAAAATGTTTTTACATTGCATTAAGATGGCACCACATCCCAGTTGTGTAGGAAACTAGTTATGTTTGTGACTCCTAGGTGGACACGCTGCCTTTAGAAACCATAAAGTCATATTAAGATGAGTGGTATTAGATTCTCTTAGGACTTTTTGTGTTCTGCTTTAATTTTCCTTTCAGCAAAAGAAGTGAGTTGGTTTGAAACATCTGTCAGACTTTGAAAGGTTAACAACCACAGTTTCAGAATTACCTTTTTGTTGTGTGACAGAAGCTAATTGTTTCATCTGTCTGATGACTCCTTGACTCGTCCTTATGATGTCAAACAGTTTGATGTCTTGAATGTGGTTTTGAATCGTCATTGCTTTGAATACAAAGCCTTAACCTATCATATCTGCAGACAAGGCAAACGTGTATGTCTGTAGATACAACTGTCTTTTTTAGTTAATATGTGACCCAGTGATCTTCAAATGTGGACAAAGATTATTATTTTAGTTAGTGCCTATTTGCAAATTCTAAGGATTCAACTCCCTTTCAAACACTGCTAAAGCTTTTATGGCAATGTCTAAAAAGATCCTGTTAAACAATTCACAGGATGTTTCTATGTTCTCTTTCCTGCATGGGCAGCTTGATCTTGACCTTAAATCTCTCTGTAGAGAAATTAACATTTGCAGGTCTCTGTCCACTATTGGTGCCAGCCCTTGCTCCTCACCTTGTCTCTACTGTCCCTTTAGGAAGGCTATAATATGGCAACCTCTTGGTGTTTGGGTATTAACATCCTGGTTGCACCAGGTAAGACAGTGGGTTGGGTTCGCACAGATTAGGTCTTGCTAACCCAGAATCACACCGATTGGACAAATACATCGATGATGGAAAAAGCTTTGATGAACACTGTTAGCTGTTGGTAAATTGATGAAGCAGAAATTACTTTAGCGCTTACAGAACAAATCAAAGCCAAATCTAATTTAGCTCTACGCCTACACCAGCGACCGCCCCTATCCCTTGGCATTTGTTGTCACAAGGAGAAGCGGTTTAAACAATCAGCTATAAAATGGGATATTCCTTCTTGAAGCCTCTATGTTGTCAATTTTACACACTACCTTTAGACATGAACACACTGACATCAATGTACCAACTTGTTTTTACAAAAGAGGCTTCATTATACAAGATATGCTTAATGCTTGTTGCATATGTTCTGTCATTTTAATGCCCTAAAAGATACACCTCCATAACTTTGAGTCTGTCTGCGAGCCCCAGCTAAGCCAGGCAGTCACAGATTCTTTGGATATGAATGTTGCAGTTTGTAGATGCCACATGCAGTGACAGTGTTTACAGTGAACAGAGCAAGCTCTGTTTTATGCAACCAATCAAAATGCAGAAATTCATCTCTGGCGGGATGAAATGCTGTGGAGTCACAAAACAAAGTTTCTTTTTATGTGTAGGAGCAATCAGGTTTCTCCAACTCCCCATACTGGCTGCACATTCATTAAAGCAATAGAAAACCTTTTTTCAGAAAGTAACTAACAGATAAGTTATAATTTTATTTTTATATAGTGCTTCTATATTCTAATTCTGCAGTGGGCAATGACTCAGGGTCGCATTGAAAATGCTGGGCTTGTAGGCAAATGCAACTCAAATATGAAAAAATTGACCCGGAATTTAATCTCAGGCATTCTTGAGACGCTGTGCACAGTCTGCAAAGCATCGTATGCAGACACTGTATGTGTTTTACACATTTATTAAAGTTTCTGCAGGATAACCCACAAAATGCATTTAAATAGTAATAGTGTTGTTCCTTTGCCCTCCATCTAGAAAAGAAAAGGGTTGGTGTGACGCTTGGAAGTAACATCATCATTCAAATCTACCTTATGTTACAGTCACAGGCGTTTAATTTAGTCATTTATGATATATTCAGTTTATTGATAGAGCACTGTAACATGAAAATGAAGATGTTAGTGAAGTGAAAGTTTATTTTTGCCATCTTATCCCTGTTTATATCTTTTAGGACACATTTCTTGGAGTTCTGCATCATAAAACATTGACACCAGCAGGACACATGCTGAATGAAGCGTGTCCAGCTCTGCTGTCCCTGTCAGGGGTAAATCATGTACAATACATGACCCAGAGAAAATTTGAAACTGCATTCAATTTCACTGTGTGAGAGCCTTATTTTAAAAACTGTTCAACACCTATGACCTACTCTGGCTCCCCAAGAGACTCATCGTCTCTGGTTCACTTTCTGCCAAGCTCAAATGAGGATAAAGTACTAGACTGTCCTATTGTCCTAAAGACGTAGGATGTCAACTTAATAGATGTACTTCAATAAATCTTTGCTAAAATCCTTGAGTGAGTGCCCCACGTGGTCTGCAAGGCTGACATTGTCCTTTTAATCCCGTGCCAGGTTGGATCTAAAAGAAATTAAGCAAATACTCAGCCTCTCAGGGAGTAGAAACCCACAGCTCCTGCTTGATCCTGTCTATCTCCAGCCTCTGAGGCTTATTTCGTTCAACTAAAGTGGCCACACACAGTCTTTATTCTTGAGAGGAAGACTGACAACTCCAGCGCAGGCCTGAGTGCAAGTACTCGGCAAGATTGTCAGTCTCCAGCTCTTTGCAAGGCAAAATCCTCCATGAAAGCACCACCTGTCAGAATAGTCAATGTCTCTCTCAGGAGTGTGAAAGCAGAAGGTGAATAGAAATCCCTGTGACTCTAAGTTAAGGTCATGTCAGTGACATGGACTTAAACTGTCTTGGTACACAGCTGCTCTTTATGCAGGGCACATAATAGATACTCCAAGTGTGCATCAACCAAGCATTCCTCTGCCAATTTCAGTACTTGACAACCTTTATTTAATGATAAGGAAAACAACATTCATTCCATTTGTGTGCAAGCTTCAAACCTAGAGCACTTACAAACCTGTCGTCACAAACGGCCGAAGGGATTTGACACAAAAGTGAGAGCACAGTAAACTGGACTGGAGCCATCACACTAATTATCTTTACAGGAAGGGTCAGAGCAGACTCTACCTGCTGAGGAGGTCTTTTGAGGTGCAGTGGGCCACTTCTGAAGACTTTGACTCCATAGTGGCATCGGCCATCTATAAGTGTGTCCGCAGTGATTTAACAGCTGAGAAGAATCAATTGGATATGATCATCAAGAAGGCCGGCTCTGTCCTTGGATGCTCCTTGAGCCACTGCAGGTGGTGGGAGACAGGAGAACACAAAGCAAATAACGTCTCTCTTTGAAAATATCTCACACACATTTTGCAGGCACTGGTATGCTCTTTCAGTGAGTAGATCTAAAAAATGCAAAGAAAAAAATTACAAAGTTGCACCTCACAGCTATTAGACTACAACCAGCAAATACAACAAGATGCTTATATTCTTACTATTATCTGCACAGGTTTCCTTAATCTTAAGATGTTTCTTAAAATCCACATCTGCTATTTTTCATTACAGTTTTGGTTCCATTGTATATCAGACCTTATTGTACAAAGTACACCACTAAGTAACAAATACAGCTTTGGGAAAAAATAAGAGCCCACTGCACTGAACCCCATTGAAAACCTCATGGTTGTTCCACCAAATATTGATTCCTGAATTCTTTGAGTTAAAACATTAGTATTGTTATTTTCTTTGCATTATTTGAGGTCTGAAAAACACTGAATCTTTTTCTGGATTTTGACCATTTCTCATTTTCTGCCAATAAATACAAAATTTTTGCTTGGAATTTCAGAGACATGTTGTCAGCACCTCAAAAAATAAGTAAGGATGGCAACACTGACATCAGCCCTAATGGGGATTGGAAATCACCATATTTCTTCTGCATGTTCCTCAGGTAAACCCTGCCAGCTGTAACAACCTCGCTTTAGTTTAGTTTTCGCAGGGACATGTCAAGGTGAGACATAGTTTACATATTTATTGAGGAACTATAGTTTTAGCCGGTCTTGTATGTGGTTCAGTGCCCTTTAACCGATCAGGTGCCAATGCAATTTTTTTTGTCTACTTTGTCCTCTGACAGTTCAGTTTTTTGCAGCAGATGGTCTCGTACTGAGCCGGGTTCTGCTAGAGTTTTCTTCCTGTTCAAAGAGAGAAATCTCCTTTTTGCTTTCAACACATTTCCTCAGGATGAGGGACTGACACAAGGTTAACGGCTCAATGTAATCAATCATTCACATGCTTATTCAAGAGGAATAATTGCTGAAAAAGTGATGACTCAAAGCAGTCTAGTGGACAACTTTATACAGACAACTCTTTACAAATTGGAATTATTGACTGAAATTGACTGCACCATACATAACCAGGACAAAAATATAAGTCATTGAATTTTACGCTTAATGACATTTTAATATGTTTTATCAGTGGATTGTACTGGAATGACTTGATCATTTATTTATGGTATTTTAATGCTGCTTGAGTTAAAATTTTTCTGTGAATTGTTGATTTATTGATTAACCAAATTCATTTGAATTTATTACAGCATCTCTCCACTGAATATGATTATGATTTGGGACCAGCTGACTCCTTAGAAAGATGATAGATGAAAACCACTGATCAAACTCAAAAACTCTTAGTGACTATCTGCTGGTCAATACTCATTATGAAGTCACATAACCACAGGAAATCGAAGTGAGAAAACCCATGACAAATGACTCCTGTTCATACCTCAAAAACTTAAATTAATGAACTGTCCGAACATTTCAAAAACACAAAATGGAAAAAAAAGGTATAATAATGATAATTGACATAATATTAATTGGATATAACTATAATTTCTCAAGCTGAACAGATGCCAAGAAAGGGAATGAGTTATGACAAAAATGACATTTGGTTTTTTGCCTGTCAGAAAAAGAATGCAGACCTTATCAAAGTAAACATAAAAAAAAGGACTTGTAAATTAAAAGCCACCAAATTAGCCATAAATTTACTTTAAAAAATGAAAATTAAAATTGACTCAGGGTGTCATTTCTGTATCTTTTAACTGTGAAGTTGATATAAAAGGTTGGCAGAAGATGAAGAGCAAAAGAGTTACCAACAGATAAGAGACTGAGAGAGTTTGAGAGTGTGGACAACACAGCTCATTAGCTGACAGCAAACAGGTTAGCGGAAGGCATTCAAGCAAGACAGCAAAATCAACACCTGAGATTCTCCATAGACCAGAAGAGTAGTGCCAAAACCCACAGTTTAATCACCCCCAGCACATTTATAAAGCTCTTCCAGTAGTGTTGCCATTCATTATTAAAAATAATCACCAAGAGAGAAATCACAAGAATCAGAGGATCTCTTTTAGATAGAACCGGTCTTTCTTAGAGGACTTGTCCACACTGTGGAAATGTAAAGGGTGGGTCTCCAGCTCTGCTAAACCCCCTGGAACAATGATGTTCTTTATCTTTACGGATGGGCCTTATCTTTACAATAGGCCCATCATTACAGATGGGCCTATTCTGAAACCATTATATGTCTAAAAAATGTAGGTCAATGGCAGCAAATGAGTAAATAATAAACCAAATTTATGTAATCAATACATACAATTTACTTGTAGTAGATAACATAAAATGATGATAATGAACAACATTTTTCTACTCCAGAATTATGGACTTTGTGTGGTGCTATAACAATTTTTGGCCCTTCATAATGTCACATTAATTTTTTTCAGACAGAGAAATGTTGTTTTTGTTCTTAAACAGAAAGTTAAGCTTGATTTCTCAGCAATCATACATCTGCCTTTTTTTAGACATATGGTCAGTGTAAATAAACTCTTTGTTCTGTTCTCCGGTAGTCCAGAAACAAAACTGAAGTTATTATCTTTGGACATAAAGACAGATGGTCAGGATGCAGCTTCAGTTAATAAAACTAGAAACTTCAGGCCCGGAATCTGAGCATAGTGATAGACTCAGACCTGAATCTTCAGAGACATATAACAACAGTTATAAAGTCAGCCTTCTATAACCTGAAGAACATTTTCAGTATTAAAGGACCAATGTTCCAGCAAGATCTAGAAAAACTCATCCATGTGTTTATCTTTAGTCGCATTGATTACTGCAAAAGGTTTGCCTAAAAATTTAATCAGTCAGCTGCAGCTAGAAAAGTAGAAAGTCCTTACACCGTCTCCGTGTAGCTCTGAAAACAGACTTTAAAATTGGTTTATAAATCACTGAATGCCTTAACACCAAAATACATCCAAATAATGGAGAAGTAGCATTCACTTTTTATGCTCCACCGGAACAAACTTTAAGAAAACTTCACAACAGTCGAAACACAGAGTTCCTTTAAATCACTGGTCAATATATTTGTACTTGATGATGGCTTTTTGTAAAATATATGTTACTGTTTCATAATGGGGACAGTATTATATTTATGTTGTAAATCACTTCGATCTCCCTTGTTGCTTAAATGTGCAATATAAATAAACTTGATTTGCCTTTACTTCGAGGAAACCTTTTAGCAGTTATAGTTCGAATAAATCAAACGGATCAGACTGACTGCAGAAATGTTCAGTGGATTTCCACCGAGCAATCAGCAGTTTTAGATACTAAAATCCACAATGGCAAAGTGTTAAATGAGTGTCAGGACTGAACTTCGTTTTGCAGCCTCCCTGCAGGGGCAACCGTCTCACACTGAGTGATGGAGCTGCAAAGAATAAATTTGCACATGACACAGTATGAATCCCCAGCAGACTTCACTCTAAGTCATCATAATAGTTAAGTTTTAGGTGATAAAATTAGCAACTGGGAAGCTTAGAAATAATTAAGGCATTTCTAAAAAAACAACAACAACAACAAAAAAACCACTAGGGGTTCATTGGATTATCTGCTGAAATGTGAATACATGTCATGGTGGAGTTTACTTTATATAAATAAGACTTTTAATTTAGCTATGATGTATCATGAAAATAGAACAAAAAACTTTTAAAATGGCAAACATTTAAATCTGTTGGATTTTCACAATTTATTAAATATTTGTAACAGACTTTTGTCATCACATGAAGGGCAAATATACTCAAATAATGCATTTTCCAGTGAAAGGGGGGATGGCTGCTTTGAAATTGGGGGAAATTATTCTAGAAAGCAAAACAACTTACTCTGGGTTGTTTTGCCTATAGCCTTAAAATCACAAATTAATTTAGATTTTAAGGTTTAAAGACATTTTCAAGTCTCAAAGCAATGTTTTTAAGGGTTGTTGCATTAAAATGTAAATTGATCAAATATCTCTGCATTCTTTTGATTATCTCTTTAACTGTCTTCCAACTCAAGATGTAAAACATAATCTCTATAACGTTATATTTAAAGATTGTGTTAAAAATGCAAGACCCTATGTACTGTCCACCTGTTTTTAGCACTGGTTTAAAAAAGAAAAGAAATTATTGCAATTGCAGATTCTAGTGCCAAAAAGTTGATTTTGCTGACTGAAAAATCAAAATTTAACAAAAGTCTCTTAAAGATGCAGCACTCTTGAAATTGCTAAGATATAACCAACGTTCTAAGTTAGAACCAAATGTTTTGTTGCAAAAAGTCAACATAGTTGCAAGAAACTTGTCGAGGAAAAAAAATATGCAAATTAACTTGAGAAGAATCAAGCATGAACCAAACAGAAACCCATTATCTTCCAATAAGCTTCAACCTACATGGATTACCTAGAAGTAGAACATGTTCAGACCGGGCCAAGATGTCTCTGAAGGAAGGTTTTTCCAAAGGTTTTATGTATGAAATGTGAGCAGCTCTTGACAGACGAGATTCAGGGACCAGTGGCTGGATCAGTAAAGGGCACAGAGCTCCACTTCCAGTCAGATGCAAGCAAGGTGGAGGTGGAGGTGGAGTATTGTATGAGCTGGTTGAAGATCGACTCAAAATCAACTCCCGAAGCTACTGCCAGTTCTTAGAAGACACTTTCTTCAAACAGTGGTAGAGGAAGAAGTCTGCATCTTTCAGAAAGACTGATTTTTATCCAGGACGATTCTCCTTCACATGCATCCAAGTACACCCCTGAGAGGCCAAAGAGTAAAGGCGTTAAAGATAAAAAATGTATAACACGGCCTCCTTCCTCACCTGACTTGAACCCAGTTGAGAACTTGTGGGCAGTTCTTAAACATGAGATTTAGAGTGAAAGTTTGCAATATTTAACTTTTATAAAAAGTATGTTTTTTTATTTGCTAAAACTTTCACTTTGTAGTGGCAGTATGAGACAGATAATCTGTGAAATAAATCAAGCTCCTCATCCTTTGCCCAGTGCTCCCAGTGCAAACTGCAGAAAAAACAGTTAGCTCTGTCAGAAACCAACAATCAGAGCCAGGAGGAAGGTCTTAGCACTGTCATTCATGCTTGTGTACACGCTGCTCTCACCCTACACCCTGTTCTCTGCTATGCTAGAGCTGGTTTATAACAACTGAGCCTGTCATGAATGGTCAGGCTAGTTAATCTATTTAGTTCTCTAAATAGATTATGCATTTGACTCATTATTACTATAATTATTGTTATTTTAATAGGACTGGTTTAGACATAAAAAAAATCTTTTCAACTTTTTTTTTACTTTGATGTTACAGAGTATGTACAAAACTTCTGTAAGTTTTTTTTTTTTTTCTTCTGAGTTTTGCCAACTCTAATTGTCATAGTGGCATGTGGTTGTGTTTTGGACACGCTTGTTTCAAAAATGTCATGATGTGCAGCTTTCTACTCTGACAATCACAACATTTTGGATTATAAAGGATTAAAAATATGTGAGGAGTTTGTATTTCAGGATTAAGATATTTGAAAACACTCAAGAAGTATTTCCCCCTGCGCCGGCTGACAGTGGGGAGCACAGGAGCTCACACTGCACAACACACACACACACCCAGAGGTATGTCAGGTTTATGCAAATTCCTATCAGCCTTGAGGATTAGGAGAGGGCTTCACCCTTGATGATATCTATGTGTGGATGTTAGGGCAGAGCCACTGTCATCTGTTGAGCTGAGCAAGTCATAGTCAGAGATGAGTCACAGAGCTTCAGTTCACTGATCAACACCTCCGCCTCAGCCCCCTGGCACTGCTTAACACAAATAAAACAACCCTGTGTCAATCTGTCAGAAACAAATAGGGTGACGTACTTTTGGGAGAATGTTCAGCTCCAGAAACAGCAACCTCAGCCTGTGTGCACCGACTAAAGTCTCATCGTCTTGCCGACACGAGCGGAGCCAAAGTCTTCCACCACAAAGGCAGATATCTGATTATTTATGCACCCATCTGTCTAAGCATTGTAAACATGTTTTGTTGTGACATGGTGAGGATTCCATTTATTATTATTTTGTGCATTTATATTTTTTTATGAGCTTTAAAAGTCAAAGAAAATAAAAAAAATGAACCTATTTAAAACTCTTGAGATTGAACAATGCCAAATGAAGTTTGTTTGTTTCTCTAACTAAAAATTCTCTCTTAATACACAACTTAAAATGGAAGCCTTATAAGAGTGTTGGACATTAGTAATATATTAGGAATAGAATTAGCGCATATATTGGTAATTACTTTGTTGTTATTCACTTTGTTAGGATAACCTTAAATACATTTCTTAAACTAATGGACTCTCACAGTCAAAATACAATTAGACAAAATGTTATCACATCAATTGTTAAAAATTGATCGGTATGATATAATTATAGCAGTCCTTATTACTGAAATAATCTTCTGATTAACTGACCTGTGATTATATTTATTTTAGGGAAGTAGAATCTAAAAATACAAATGTATTTAATTTCATTGAGCTTCTTATATTTTGAAAAATTGATGTAGAAGTTCCCCAACTTAAAAAAAGAGACAATGAGTTTACTAAACTCTCAACTATTGTAATAAAAAAGAAACTATGAATTAAAGGATGTAGCTACATAACTGTGAAGCTAAACCAATATCTGAACATTTGTTCTCTTAATCATTTTCTGAATAATGAAATGTTTACGTTCTAGTGGATGGACATGTAATCCCTAGATTATAACATAATCTAGGGATTTGCAGGCATTTAGCTGAAAAAAATGAAATTTATCTTAGTCAACACAAACCTGTTGAAACCACAAGTTAACTTTTGTGTATTTCTGACTGAAGAAACAAACAGCAAAAGTACTGCAACATTGCATAGCATTTCTGTTTAGTATTAATAAACTACTAATAAATAACTCTGCATATGACAAGCAACCATATCAAATAACTTCACTGCAAACTTCTGCCATTTTACCATAAGTTGCATCTACAATCAAACCTATAACACCATTGCTTAAAAAATCCCGATGGAAAGCAGTGAAGTCTATGTACCTTAAATGTTTATCAGGTGAAAAGAAAAAGCTTCAGCCATTTAGACCAAGAAAGGAAATTTAATTCAAAATTTCAATTGGCTCCCAAAATGTTGACCATAAATAAAAAAAAACCTTCAATTTTCCCAGCCTTGAAAATCTTGCCTTTTCAAACTCCAATAATAGCAAAGTACTGCCTTTTGGTAGAATCAGAACAATGTTCACAGCAAACACAGCTTATTACTTATAGATTTTAACATGAACAAAATACACCTATTGTGAACTGCATCAGCACTAACACGTATTACAAAGGCTCTTTCAGTAAAAGGTCTTCACTTACGCTGACAAAAATCAATCATTTTCCCTCATTATTCTGCTTCACGGTGCACCTTCATCTGCTGTGGTATTTGAATGAATAGAGAATTGGCAGTTGCTGTGTTGAAAGTGTGCTGGAGAAGACAGTAATTGGAGGGAAATAATGAAGTATAAGGAGGACAGTTTTTCAATGAAATTGTACAAGGAGCTAAATGGATCTTTTAATGGTGTATATATAAGGCTCAAAATGACAATTTTTGATATGGAGTATTAGGTGTGTCCATCATGAATGAGTCTGAATATTGCACATCTAGAAGGATATATTTATACCCCAATCAAAGAACATGAAAAAAGATGGTAGGTTGAAAGCAGCATCTGGAGATACCAATTAAAATTTGCATTTGATTGAAGAAAAGATTAGATGCTTTTCCTTCATTATACGTTATTAAAGCAACACATGCTTTTTGTTTTGCTTCCTTTCAACCCAACACTCGTTCCTTCTTTAACATAATAGGTAAAGTTAATACACAGTGTACACAGGGCTGTACATCTTCAAAAACAAGCACAGATTACTAGAGTCTTCCTGTTTAAGAAAATTATGTTAGCTAATCCAAAACCTTTGGATTTCATTGTTTTTTTTCCCACCTACGAAGACCGTCCTTTGATCGTGTGATGTCAGTGCAAGTCTGTTTTCTTTGATTGCCTTGGAAATGCGTCGCTGACCTGATAAAATCATATTCATTTCAACCCTGAAACTTGAAACATTTGAAGCACTTCCCCCATGTTTGTCGGGGCGCCTTTCATCGGCCGTGTCAAATTTCAAAAAACCCCCACGGTTGAAGTCTTTGGAAATATTCAATAATCTTTAATATCTGCTGCTAACTCAGCCAGACACACTGAAATTTGAACTGAAGAGCTTCATTGCGTCTCAGAGTGAAACAGTTTAGGTCTGTTCATTGACTCTCCCCATGGTTGCCTGTTAAAATGAAATAAGAGAAATACGGCTTGATTTTTTTTTTCTTCACCCCTCAGTTGGCTTCATTTGCTCCTTGATGTGTTTTTCCATGGGGATAAGAGGCCATGAATAAACTAAGCATCCTTGAGGAAATGTGAGCAGAAAGCATGGAGATGATCCAGTTAAGCATGAGTGGTTACTTTTGCTATTCTACAATGGGTGTCTGTCTGTAAAATGACACACAAAACAATGACTGTCAGCGCGCTCATGAAATTACAAAAGAAAGAAAAATGTTCTTTCGCACAAACACAAACACAGCCAGAGAATGGTACAGGTCATTATGGATAGCTTGTAACATGATGAAACCCGACAAAACCGTGCCTGCAGCAAGCTGTGGACGATTAATTTTAGGCTGACAGAATGCAGACCATTAAAGCAATCTGAAAATATCGAAACGTTAACAGTTAATAAATGAATAGATGTGATTCTATTTTGTGCAACATTCTTTATCTTGATCTTACAGTGCCTTGTAAATGCAAACGTCTGAAATGTTTTCACATTTTTTCACCTGAGAAACACACATTCCCATATGTTCTATTAGAATTTAAGGGGATGGACCAAAACACATTATTGTCCAGTGAAAGGAATATGATATATTTTTTTAAATTATTGTTTGCCAATACAAATCTTAATAGTGTGTGGTGTATTTGTACTCAGCCTCTCTGGGTCAACACTTACAGAAAAGTATTTTGTCACAGCCCAGTGCCTTTGAGCATCAAGTTTCAAGTAGACAGATTCTCGGTTAGTTTTAACTCTGGACTTTGATTAAGTCGTCGTAGCCAACAGAAATAGTAAATGCTTTCCAGGAGCACTCCTGTCCCTGCTGAAGAAAAACATCCCACAGCATGATGCTGCTAACGTTATACTTCAGTGTGGTCAGGATGCTGTACAGCGTTAGTTTTCTGTGTCCCATTGCATTCTGCATGTGGGCCAAACAAAACTTGTTTTTCTGTTTCTCCCATAGCTCGAGGCAAATATTAACAGATTTAGCAATTGGGTAAAACTTCAACAGTCAACACCTAGAACAAGGGGGTGAGCTGAGCAGATTTACACCTGGACTACATTCCTTCCTGTTCTTGAAAATAGATTTAGCTGAACTCCAGGAGATGTTCTGTTCCCTAGAGGTTTTCTTTTTTTTTGTTTTTTTCGTATTTATGCCCTGACTTTTCACTAACCTTTTCTCTGAGTTCAATTTCAAGATTGGGCTGATTTCTTCTTGTGAATGCAGACATGGTCTCATTCACAAGACTCAGCTCACCACGAAGGTTGCTCACTCCCACACTTTTCAGAGTAAACAATTTTGTAACCCATTTGTCACTTTTCAACAACCTCACAACTATACATTACTATGTTTTGTTCTACCAGGTAAGATTCAGATAATGTATGTTAATGTCTCTGGCTATAACATGACAAAATGGAAAAAGGTACTTTTGCTGCAAAGTTTCTGACAAATTAAGATGAAATAACTAAGATCTCTGTTGGTGTTTGTAGCTACCTTCAAGTTTGTATTGAAGGTGTTTCAAGGTTTGTATTGTTTTTGAACTGGGTGAGAAAGGATGATGCCACAGGTCCCTTCAGTCCATTCACATCATTCCTAGCAGTTAAAGCAACAATATTCTCAAATGATGTTCTTCTGAAACGTGTGGGTGGCTCGGCCTGACCTAAACAAGCCCCCTTTGGCCTTGATATTAAGTTTTACCTATTGGCAAAAAAAACTTGTTAGTAAACACTATTCCACTGGGAAATTTGATTTATCTCTTCCAGCTATTAAATGGTTCCAAAATCATGCAGCCCTTGTGGTGGGAGGATGTTGAAAAAAGGAAACTCACGAATGAGAAAATAGATCACATGCACATGGAAAAAATGGCAAAGCTTTACCATAACAATTTAGCATGTTGAACTTGACTTTAATCTTTTGCAGGGGGATACACACAGAAAAAAAAAGCTCTTTATTTGCCAGCAGAGCGCTTAGCAAGATTAAAAAGCCTCCCTCATAGCCATGTTGTGAGCCGCTTCTGCCAGTTTTAATGTCTTTGTAGATTAGGCACACCGGCTGGGGCATTTTATAGGTCAACACTGAAAACAAGTACTGCGGGCAGACTTTAACCTAAACACCCACAACTGACCAACAACTGGCTTTACAGCTTGCCACTGGCCTCGCTGGTTAGATAGAGTGTTTCAATTTATCCCATTTACCCCCTCAACTCTAACCGTTTAACTGAATGCTCAGGTTTATGTCTGACAGAACGTTTTCTATGGTAAAGAAAGGTTCAGAACACATACATAACAAACATTTATCTGGACAACATCTAAATTACGCAAGCACGAAAGAAAAGAAAGGATGAAGCAGCAAAGAAAGGAGCAAGACTGACAGGAAAACAGAATAAACAGCAAAGAGTTACAATGTATGGGTTCACTGCTGCCATTCACCATGTGTTGCCCCTAGGCTTGATGTTTCAGAAATGTTGCATTCATACCAAACAGGGATAACTAATTGTACATTTCAAATGCAAAGCCTGCCTACAGGGAAGTTTGGCAGGACTGCGTGTAAAAGGATTTATACGTGTCTGCCTCACTGAAAGGAGCCAAAGCATGTGCATGCCAAACTACATGCCTCTTCTGACTTGGAGACTAAAAACAAAAACGTACAAGCTCTGTTTTCCATCTCAGAAGCATTGCAGGGCTTGATAAGGGGCTAATTTGGGCTTCTCCCCCCCACATTCAGGGGTCTTCTTCTGAGCATGAGCACCGTGCTTTATCCAAAAAATAACCAAACATGCTACCAAAAATACAATGAGGAAACCGTTAGTCAGTTGAATGTTTACAATTCACTCTGACAAATCATATTTGAGTTGAATAAGCTGAAGTGGACTCTACCTAACCTCGTTTATTATAAGGTTCTAAGCAGAAATACTACATTTTATGCTGATAAACATCATGGCAGTGTTTCTGAGGCAACTTTGGTCAGTACTATTAAAAAGACAAGGGAACAGAGCAAAACAGTTGCACTGTATTATCTTCTAAGCTTAAAGGATTAGCAATACGAGGAACTTAAAGCAGGCCAAGTTAAACAACAACCACACAGTCAGAGAGACGAGCTGCCTGGTTTTAATTACAGTCCATGGCACGAAGACTGAAGCTAAATAAATGACTGCCTTTAGGGACTGTCTGCAGTCTGTTATTGAAAACAGAGAAAAATCAAAGAAAGGTAAAACGTAAGAGTTAAGAGCATCCGGTCAATCCTGATGGGGAATTGCACCAAACAGCCACTGTCGACTACACAATTCCCTACAAACAAAACACGGCTAATGAATTGTTGCAGGTTAAAATAATGCGACTTTTGTGTTGCATAATTAAAAAATAACACAGACTGAAGAATTCACAACCGGTTTTCTTGCAGGCACAGTGGGTGTTCATGACTAAATGATTACCTGGGCAAACCTCTGAGTCAGATTATCTCTATTAAATGTCCACCAAATATATTGGATGTGTGGGAATAAGGGGAGATTCTCACTGAATTCATGTGAAAAAAATAATATGCAATGTTTTTTTGTTTGTTTTAACAAATAAGAGTAAGGTTTTCACAAGTCAAACACTGCAGCTGGCTACTCATTACCTCCCTGTCAGTAGCCACCTGCAGCGTGTGGTTATTCTTTTTGAACAATGTTTACCCCACGCTTGGCAGGACACCCACTAACCATTTTGCTACTGGACCTGTATTTACAGTAAATAATATAACAGTTATGTTTTATTTCTAGGTCTTTCTGAAACTTTCACCATCTACATAATTCAGTGGGTGAAGAGACCATATTTTTTTTGTTTTGTTTTTAGGTGGCTGAACGTGAAAGAAGTAATGTTTGTAGTCCAAATTTACTACACATTTACATGAGCAACAGTAGTTTATGATCCACAATATCACTGGTTGACATAAGCAAACATAGGTAAAAAGAAAAATCAGCTAAGTAGTTCTATATCCACTGGGGTATGTGAGAGAAAGTTTTGTAAAAATAAAAATAAATCTGCTACCATAAAGTCAAGCAATAAACCTCAGAAGGGCCTCCTTCATTGATCAATCCCCAGCTGTGCAGGTCCTATTTAAAACATACAGGATGAAATAAGGAGCACCACTGAGGAAAATAATGCATTTTTCATCCCATATTAAAAACAATAAAATAAAATTTGCAAGCAGTGTGAGTGAAAACCTTGTAAGGCTGGATGTCATTAAATTTCAGTAAAACACTGGCGACTGAGAATGAGAAAGGCAGTAAAAGAAGGTTATGTGTTTTCTTTTAGGAAAGCATTGCCTTTTATAAAAAGGGCGGGGGGAAATCTAACATGGAGCACCTGCAGAAGTCAAACAGAAAACATGAATTTCAAAGCCAATAGAAAGTGATTAATGTATTCTCTTTGAAGTCTGGTGACATGCCCAATTTGTGCTGAGGTTGACTTTCATATTCGAGGCTGTAGCACAATGAAGAAACATCATGCAGGCTGAAGGACTTGCTCAGCACATACATTGACAGGAGCATGAAAGATGAGCAAATGCTTTACATGAGCTCAAACTATGGTGTTCCCACTGTATAATAAACCATACAATCAAATGCAGATGGAGCTGAGCTGTGTAAGGATACAGCTCAGCTCCAAGGTATTAATGGTGCCCTGTGATTCAGATTTAAACTCATTTTCATTGAAAAAAAAGTTTGTTTCTTTTTATTATGAACCTTGTTTTTTTTTGTCTTTACCACCTTCTTCATTTTTATTTATATCTGAGTAAGTCTTGCCATATTCTAATCTATATTCATCAAGTTTGTCAAAGGCCTGATAAGTCATTAATTTAATTCAGGTGTATTTGAGTAGATATGTATCTAAAAGCTGCAAGATGGAAGCTTTTGAGGACAGGACTCCTGCTCTACCAGTTTACAATAGACACTCTTGCCAGGCCACACTAAGGGATTAGTGTTAATTTCAGTCAAATGAAACATGATAGTAACCTTAAAAGATAATTTGAATCTGCCAACCATGTCTACTTGTGACTGAAGGTTTTAATAGATCAGCAGTTTCTGAATCAGTCAGAATGGCCTGTCAGGCACCAACAACCATGCAGTGTTCAGTATCAATAACATTCCCCTTTTTCCCTCTTTCGTGTTGCTCAGTTTGAATGTCAGCAAGTCGTCTACACACCACATTTTAATGCTGACAAAGTGCAGCGAGATGACACCATGTAACTGGCAGAGTTGCTATTTGGGAAGACCAGGTGTTCCTAAAAGGTTGTAGTTGAATTTTATTTCTTTTTTCCATTAGTGTTAAAGATTTAGAACCACAGTTTAAGCGTTTAAGCCTAACTGGTCCAGAAAATATGTGTGTCAGCAGCAAACTCAAGGATCAACACATCTGGAGTCCTGCTTTTAGAGCTGAGGTCACCAACCCTGACCCTCGGGAAACATTGTTCTGCATATTTTAGTTGCGTTTCCGTGCTGCTACACACCTGGCTTCAGTGAGTGGGTAATTAAAGGTTTTTGCAGAAACTGGAGACATGCTGAGGAGGTAATTCAAATATTTGAATCAGGTTGTGGGAAACATCTAAACGATGCAGAACAGTGGCTTGTGACCACTCACTGACCACCAAATAAGACAAACTAGTTGGTCTTAACAAATAAAACAGCCAATCTTGAAAAGTACTTTTAGGGTGGGTATTAGCTGCTGACCAGTGAAAAACCCAGATTTTAAAAAGAGCTAACAAGCTGCAGAGGTTAAAGTTGAGGTCACAATAATAGTTAAAATGAGTGATTATGCAACTCCAGGTTTGGCTGTTCAATATTAGCCTTGTATGTGTGCCCAGATGTTTTGCAGCCAGATCTACAAAATGCTTTAGAAAATTACTTACTGACTTTAAAAAAAAAAACAAGCCAAAGGCCAATTATGAATCTTTCAAACATAATACTTACGGGTTTCATGACTCCTAAATGTTGTGATATTTGCCATTTAATTTGTCATAACAACCCGCTTGGGATAAAATTTTAATCAAGTGACAGTTATTTTTTTGTCAGTTTTCACATATTTATTTTCTGGTTTTTGTGTTTGTTTACTATATCCCAAACTTTCATTGTTTCATTGTCCTTCACATCATCTGAATCTCAGGTGCACAAACCTTAATATCGCATTGTGCTGTAGAATGGCTACAATACAATGTAATATTACCACCGCAGTGGAAAATTCCTCCTTATCTTCAGTTCTAGTGTAAGACTCCATTTTGATGTGTGAGTTTAAAAGCTATTTTAAAGCCTCCCATCCATGGAGGACGCGCCGTTATTTGTTCTACTTCTTATAAACAAAACGTTGCTAGTTCTAAAAGCCCGTGATCTCAGTAACCGTTGACTTGAATGGTGTTGTGAACATGTAGTAGACCGTCACAAGAAAATGCCTTATGAATCATACTGTTTGGCCACAATCACTCAAACTGCCACTGAAAGAACAATGTCATTTTCTTCGTAGCACCTGCTAAATATCAGCAGTTGGAGGCTTGGAACACCTAATACATTTCACAAAAGTAATTTTCTTTCTGCCAGTTGAATGCTTCGGCTAAACTTCATATATCTTTTGTAGACAGCTGGGAAATCTTTTTTTTTTTTGAAGACCTTTTCTTCTGCTGGTTCCTCAGGCTGTGAATTATTCCTTCACCCCCAATAGCTCACAAAACTCATAATGATGAAAGTATAAGCAGCTATCAGGCTCTGGTCATACAGTGCAATCATAAAGTTATAGACAGGCTGCTTTTACTTTGTCCTCTATTTCATCCCCATCAAAGAGACTCCTACTCCATTTATTGAGGCTATGGTTATTTTCTTAACAGGCGAGTAGAGGATGAGGCGGCTGAGCTGCTCATGTGTGAATACACCTCTGACAGTAGTCACAATTCAGGCACTTCTGAAAACTGCCCATAAACAACAGAGGAGGGCAAAAGATGCTTACAGAGGCAGTAAGTGTATTTGAAGGAAAGCGCTAGTGCTGCTGGAGGAAGCAGCAGTCCATTCAGGAGAGTCGCAGGCTTTATGTTGATTCATTACTCTATTAGACCTTGTGACAGAGATAAGGACCAGCATGTTTCAAAGTGATAGCTGACCTCTGCGTTTTACCCACACACCCACAGCGGCCGCTGTTTTTCAAGCACACAGGCTCACCTATACATGCGGACACAAAAACAGTAGAGTACCTATCAAATCCACTTTTGGTTTTTTCTTCCCCCAAAAATTTATCAAAATAAAATACAGATGAAAAGTTATTTTCAAAATTGATACAGACCAGCTAGCATAAACACAAATGATGTAATGTAAAAGCAGTTGTGTAAAATGATGGATATAAATAGAATGATCATGCAAAAATTCAAACAGTTGAACATTTGGCATATTTACCATGAAAACATTCAGCTAAATGCCAAAGACTCTGTGGAGTATTTCTTGGGCCTTATTTCTTAAATTTTCACAGGTGTACAATACATGCCTGCTGCCTGTGCTCTTTTTTTATTTGACATTGCAAAAAGTAGGATTAAGACTATTTCAAACGACAAAAATAAAAATGAAAAACTAAAAAAAACTTTTCTCTGTGCAGATGATCTACTTCTGCAGATATCAGATCCAAAACGTTTTGTCTTATGTCAAGACGCTAACTATTCTTTAAAAGTCCTTTGTATTTCCACTGAATAATGTAGCGAGACAAATCAATTATGAGCATTTGCCATTCAAAATGGAAAAGGACAGAATAGAAGAATAGAACAAATTGACAAGACATTGAAGCATGTAGATTCATACAAAGATTAAATTATTAGAAATTTATACAGAAAAAAAATCCAGAATACGGTAAGGCATAGATTATAACAAAGTACAACCCCTGGCAAAAAGTATGGAATCACCAGTGTTGGATGAGCAGTCATTCAGACATTTCATGCTGTAAAACAAACTCGGATCAAAAACATGACACAATATTAAGGTCATTCCAAAGTGCAACTTGTTGGCTTTCAGGAACACTCAAAGAAATGAAGAGAAAACATTGTGGAAGTCAGTGAATGATACTTTTATTGACCAAACACAGGGAAATAAATATGGAATCACTCAATTCTGAGGAAAAAAGTATGGAATCATGAAAAACACATAAACAAAAGACCATTCAAAATACATCACTAGTATTTAGTTGCACCATCTTTGGCTTTTATAACAGCTTTTAGTCTCTGAGGCATGGACTTGATGAGGGACAAACAGTATTTGGTGCCTACTCTCTTTGATAGCAGTTGCCAGATCAGCTTTGCAGGTTGGAGCCTTCTTGTGGAACATTTTTTTCAATCTCCACCACAGGTTTTCTATTGGGTTGAGATCTGGACTATTTGCAGGCCATGACATCGACTGAATGTGTCTTTCTTCAAGGAATGCCTTCACTGTTTTTGCCCTATGGCACGATGCATTGTCATCTTGGAAAATTATTTCATCATCTCCAAACATCTGTTCAATTGAAGGGATGAGAAAACTGTCCAAAATGTCAATGTAAACTTGTGCATTGATAGAAGAATTAACCACAGTCATCTCCCCAGTGCCTTTGCCTGACATGCAGCCCCATATCATCAAGGACTGTGGAAATTTGGTTGTTTTCTTCAGGCAGGCCTCTTCATAAATCTCACTGGAACGGCACCAAACAAAAGTTCCAGCATCATCACCTTGTCCAATGCAGATTCTTGACTCATCACTGAAGACAACTTTCATCCAGTCATCCACAGTCCATGATTGCCTCTCCTTAGCCCATTGGAGTCTCGTTCTTTTATGGTTAGGTGTCAATGCTGGTTTTCGTTTAGCTTTCCTGTATTGAAATCCCACCTCCTTTAGGCGATTTCTTACGGTTCGGTCACATACATTGACTCCAGCTTCCTCCCATTTATGCTTCATCTGTTTAGTTGTACTTTTTTGGTTTTCAAGACAAATGACCTTTAGTTGTTTGTCTTGACGCTTTAATGTCTTTCTTGGTCTACCAGTACGCTTGGCTTTAACAACCATTCCATGCTGTTTGTGTTTGGACCATATCTTGGATACAGCTGACTGTGAACAGCCCACATCTTTAGCAACCATGCGTGAAGGGTTACCTTCTTCAAGAAGTTTCACAATCCTCTCTTTTGTTTCAAGGGACATTTCTCTTGTTGGAGTCATGGTTCTCGCCACTCCACTTCGTCCAGCAGCCCTCCAAGGTGTCATGACTGCAGGTGTTGTGAACTGCACACTAACGGGCACATCTAATCTGGGGCAGGTGTCCATTTAGGGAAAGGAAATAGACTGGGTGTGTCCTTTTTTCTACCTCCAATTTGAGTGATTCCATACTTTTTTCCTCAGAATTGAGTGATTCCATATTTATTTCCCTGTGTTTGGTCAATAAAAGTATCATTCACTGACTTCCACAATGTTTTCTCTTCATTTCTTTGAGTGTTCCTGAAAGCCAACAAGTTGCACTTTGGAACGACCTTAATATTGTGTCATGTTTTTGATCCGAGTTTGTTTTACAGCATGAAATGTCTGAATGACTGCTCATCCAACACTGGTGATTCCATACTTTTTGCCAGGGGTTGTACTGTGCAGTAAACAGAAATTGAAGCCGAGTTGGATCATTAAGGTACAATATGCATATGTGGATTTCTGAATTCAAGACAACAGACTATCGGTAAGGTAATTTTATTTATATAGCACCTTTTCTGTAACAAGGCAATTCAAACGCTTTACATGAATTAAAAGGAAATACAAACAAAATAACAAACCAAAGGGAATAAAATAATGAACAAGCAAATAACAGTACAAATGCCAACAAAGATGTAAACACAAAGTTTTTTGGTATATGTGATGTTCATAGTCTAACAGCTGCTGGTAGGAAAGATCTTTTATTCCCGAATTTTGCACAAACCAAGTGTAAAGAAAATGATCTAGATGCCTAGAAGAATTGAATGTGTGGATGTGCCATAACTTTCTTCAGCTGAACAGAAACAAAACTGAAGTTACCATCTTTTTACCTAAAGATGAATGATCTAGGGTCAGCATGCAGCTTCAGTTCTTTCAGCTAGAAATTAGCGATCAGTCCCGAAATCTGGACCTGAACATCCAGAGACACATGAAGGCAATTATAAAGCCTGAAGAACATTTCTAAGATTAATGTTGAGTTTATTTGGCTTGCCACCAAAATACAGTGAAGATCTGTTGTCACTGTACCAACCTTCCAGATCACTACGGTCTTCTAGTTCTGCATCAGAATCAGAACCAAATGTTTAGAAGTAGCAGTCAGTTTTAATGCTGCTTTAATCTAGAACAAACTTGCAGAAAACTGCAAAAATGCTGAAACACCAAGTTCCTTTGACTCCAGGCTAAAACCCCATTTGTTAGTTGCTTTTGATTAATAGTGAGAGGAAAATAGATTAATTCTGGTCTGGATTCCAACTTTTTATTACTTTTTCAGTACTTTTTTGTTCTGGCAATGTATATAATTCATTTTTTGCTTGCTCAGTTTATTGCATGGCTTTTGTTTTGTATAGGTGTTTCTTTTCATAATAACTTTTTTTAATGACATTTAAGTAGGTTAAGATTACTTTATTCTGTTTTGTTACTACCTGTCACCTGCTATCATTCCTTTCTAAAGAGTATCAGTCAGGAACAATTAAACAGCCGGTGTTTATTTTGGCAAGTGTACAACAATTTGTTTCGGGACAATGGGAAAGGAGGATTCATATAAAGATTCAAAATATGGACAAAGAAAAATGATCTCAGTATATTGACAATCTTTTTTGACAGACACATATCCATCGATACTGATTTATAGTGTCTGCCTCTGCTCAGAGAGTTTATTTTACTTTTCAGGCTAATTTTCGCATTGTTAATGTGACAGAATGTTCACTTAGACATCCTGTGGACATTTACCAAGCGCCCTTTTTTAAATGCAGTGAATTAATGGCCAGTATTTAGCAATGCAGCCTCTGCTCTACTAGCTGACCCACAATATGTTTTTATCAGAGAGCTGAGACAGAGTAAAGTCGAACATGTTCACAGGCTCATCCCTAGCTGCATTGATGCCCTGCCACAGGATATTGCAGGCTTCAGTCTTTAAGAAGAGCAATAACAGCTCACATTTCATCTGAGGCTGCAGTCTTTAAAAGGTAAGGCAAGGCGATAACCCACCTGTTTTATTCCACGGCTGCCTAAAAGTGCAGCCAGAAGAAAGGATTTCAGTGTAAACCGTTTTTAACCTGTGACATAACAAATCATTGTTGCCATGAGTGAAAGAAATATTAGAATTTTGACAGTTTTGATTGATTATTGAGTAATTTTTAAGGTGTTTGTGTTGGTTTATGTTCCGTTTACGGATTTTCCTAATCGTAGTGTTCTTTTCTTTTCCTCATGACTCAGATATTATATTCTATCAGTGCCCCACTCTCCTGCTTCCTGTTTTTCATCAGAAAATAAACCCACTTGCTTCTCATCCCAGAATTACTCTCTTCCACCTCGTAGAAGAAACTCCTTGCCAAATATTTTGTAATTCACTATCATTATCATTTACGCCTCTTGATTTCTTCATGTAAGCTTTGACTTTCATTCACTGAAGGATAGTTTGCTCTTGCCTCCAACTTGCTATGTGGGTCAGTTTTGTTTTTTTTTATGCTTTGACAATATTGTAAAATAACCTTGACATAGTTTATAGAAATTGTTATAGTTTTTTATTTTACCTTTATTTATACAGATTGTCTCATTGAGATCAAGATTGATAAAACAAGCAAACAAAATTAAAACACAGCGACAAAACAAGTAGGGTTGCAAATTTAAGAAAATTAAATGTGGTTCTTGAAAATCTTTTATAAAACAGAAAATCAAGAATCTAAAAGACATGTACTTCCATATAGTGATGCAGATAAGGGAGTTCTGTCAGGGGCTCAGGATCAATGTCCCTGTTTGCCAATTCATACCTTGATTTTATAACCACAAAGTATAATTTTGTCTCCTTTTCTGTCCATTTCATACGCTAAAATAAACAGCTTGCCTGCATGTACTTAACCAGTTTCTCTTAATTAGCAGTGTTGTGCTTGTGATTAATTACACAAAGAAATTGTTAAAATGATTCAATTTCACATAATAATACACTTAATTTCTGTTGATCATAATTCAGATCTCAATTTAATTAATCTGTCTCTTAATAAAAATGCATTAGGCAAATGAAAATGATCAGCATCCAACGGGAACCCAGTGGGAACAAAACCGGTTGCTCTGGTCCAAAACAAAGTCAGTGACATCACTCACTGTTGTAAGTTGTTGTTGCTTCTTGTTAAAAAGCAGCAAAGAAACAAGGCCAGTCGCTTTGATGCTGCTGAGAAAATTTGTTGGTATCTGCCAAATGATTTACTGGTTTAACCTAAGAAGTCAAATTTCATTAAACTATTTGCAACAGTCTATGGGCGTCTTAGGCACCATGCTGCCCCCTGACAGGTCAGTGGCAGCAACTGAATGATGCTCAAATTGTAAAACCCAAATTTTGACTTGATCAAATTTCCACCTCTAGATCTAAATGCAAATGCAGGACTTTTTTTTTACTTTTACTTTATGGATAAAACAGTAGCTTCTATGTTAGCTGTGTAAGTGTTCTGACATTTGATCATCAATATGAACCTTTTCTACCACATGACTGCGGTATTGCGTTAACCCTTTGCACATGCAGAACTGTCTGTTCACTTTTAAAAGCAAATCCAAGCTTATAGACGCACATTAAGTTAAAGCATGACATTTGGGAACATCGAGGTTTCTCCACTGACAACAATGAAAGAGAGATGGATTGGCTGAATGCAAAGCCAGACCTCAACAATAGCAAATGTCACTAGCGCTACATCAGATATAGTTTACTCACTTGTAACGCCGTGTAAGCACAACTGGTCCAAAGTGAAGACAGGCTTTACAAAAATCAAGCTGCATGTAGCATTCAAACACGCTTTTGCTGACAAATTCAGACTTGGGAACTGCTACAACACGAAGGAGCTGATGTTACGCCCCTGAAAGGGGAATAATGAAAACACGGACACGATGTTATTGCTCGTCTCCAGTGTTGTAATGAAATTACAAAACAGTTTCAGACATTACACTGGCACAGTAAAACAAATCTAGCACACACAAAACACAGCTAGCCAGGAAGCTAATGTGGCCTATGTGGTTTTGGTGGCTTCTATCGGTGTGGTAATGAACGACAAGGAGCTGCTCAAGTTGGCATCAGCTGTTTCTTTAATTCTCCATCTCGTCAGTGATCCTCATGGCTCTGAGGATTACCCATAATACAATAACCACAATAAAATAATTTAAAATTACAGTGATCGTATAGTGGATTTTGTTTTACAATAAAAGGACAACCAGTGAGTCTCCTTTTTAGAGAAAATAAAGTAACTAATTAAAATGTTCTGAAAAATAAAATAAAATGCTGACATTTTATTTACTGGATGCCATTTTTATGTTTTAGTTTATATAACCTTGCATTTTAGAACAATGCAGAAACATAAATTAACCACATCATTGTATAAAACTGTTAATATAAAACTCAGTGTCATGCTAACCATCTGCTACAGGAGATTTGGTAAAACATACCTGCATTTCACAGAACGGGCATGGAGGTAAGGTCAGTCTCTGGCATAAAACAAGCTCCTGCAAGGAGGAGCCATAATGTTACCACGTGGGAAATTCCCACTGCACTTTCCCACGAACTAAACATTCTCAAACACGACAAAAACGACATAATAACAGAACTAGCGTGACCCAGACCGAACATATTTCAACAATATGCAAAAACGACAACCACAACCGCACTTCACAAAATGCATTAATAATATTTCTTTAACACATGACAGAGACACGTTACCTCGTCAGTGATCCTCATGGCTCTGAGGATTACCCATAATACCTCGCTCTTTCTAGGGTGAATGCAATACAACTTTTTACCAGCAGATGGTGCATTTTAGCAGGATTTAACCTCAACCAATTTAACTATGTTACATACACCCCCCTTAAATTCTGCTAAAATGGGGTTGCATCAAACAAGCACACACAGCACTAAAATAAAAGTGCGATAAAGAGAGCACATAGTTGTCACATCAGTTCAAAACTTCCCCTAAGGAATAATGCTAGCAAGAGTGTGGCCAATACTCTCACCAACACAGACCCAAAAGATGCCATTTACACCTTTTGATATTCAACCGTTGCTCTATAAGGCAATCACCGAGAAAAAAAAAACAACCCCCAAAAAAAACTTTGAATTAACACAAATCTACCCAGCAAACATTGTCTTTACAAAGGAAAACAGAGAGTCCACAGTCGACATTGAATCATCCACAACCTGTTCATTCATTTCACATATAAGTCTGGCCGGAGGCTTAACAGGCCTACCCGACCTAGTGCATAGCCGAGAAGGCTGAGTGCAAATAACATCAGTTGCGGGCAAGTCCAGTTTTGTGTCAATACTATGTTCAGCTGAAAGATCATGCTGAATGAGCTCAGAGTGGACAGCTGCAGTTGTAAGGTTGGAAACTGGTTCAGGAGAGCTTGACAGTGCAACAGATTCAGGGAGATGAGGTTCAGGCAAATCCTTGGTCACATCACTTGAGACAGGAGACACAATGTCTACTGAAGAACCACATACTGAAATGTCAGAAGCACAGTCAGGGTGATTTACAACAACTTCATCCATACAACCATTTCCGTCCATCTGCAAAAGCCAGTTCACAGTTTTAGTTTCATTGTCCTGTACCTCATCAGGCACAACAGGGTGAGAAGGTCCACTTCCTGCTGTGGAAGGGCAAGAGGAATTGTCCACATCATCAGAAACGGCAGCAGCAGTAAGAAAGTTGACAGGGAGGAGAAGATTTCTGTGGAGAACCTTTGTCCTTGATGTGACAGGGTCTCTGATGCAATACACATTGATATCAGGCTTCACAGACACCACTTCATATACCGTTGATTCCCATTTGTCTGCAATCTTCCTCTTCCCTCGCTCACCACGATTAGCAACCAAAACTCTGTCACCCACATCGAGAGGAGAACCTTTAGCCTTGCGGTTGTAGCACATTGCTTGATGGGCTTGTTCTGATGAACTGTTTTGTCGGGCAATGCGGGCAGCCACAGAGAGGTCATGTTTGAGGCGGGAGACAAACTCATGATGGTCTACAACTGGGCCATTTGACAGAGCGTGCTGGAAAACCACATCAATGGGCAGGCGCGGGATCCTGCCGAACATAAGGAAAAACGGTGCAAATCCAGTTGTTTCATGCTCAGTGCAATTGTAGCAGAATGTTAGCATTTTGAGCATCTGAGGCCATCTTGCCTTGGACTGGGGAGGAAGTGCACGTATCATGTTTCCTAAGGTTCTATTGTAACGTTCAACAATGCCATTCCCCATCGGGTGGTACGGTGTAGTGTGAGATTTTTGTATGCCAGCCATTTCCAGAAGTTCTTTGATGAGAAGACTTTCGAAATTTGCTCCTTGATCTGAATGAATGCGTTTAGGAAATCCATATGTGCAAAAGAAGTCATCCCACAGACGACGAGCAACTTGTTTGGCTGACTGATTCTTGCATGGAAATGCATGTGCCATCTTGGAAAAGTGGTCTGTTACAACTAGGACATCCACACTACGCTTATTTGAGAGCTCAGCTGTCCAAAAATCAATACAGACCAGTTCCATTGGCTCAGAGGTCTGAATACTTTCAAGGGGAGCTCTGTCATTAGGTTCTGGAGTTTTGCCAACCACACATCGAAAGCAACACTTGACATGGTTAATGATGTCACGTTCCATCCCAATCCAAAAGAACCTCTGTCTGGCGAGAGACAGTGTGCGGGCCTGGCCCTGATGACCAGCTGAGTCGTGCACTCCTTGGAGGACTTTGGCTTTTAAAGAGTCAGGGACAAGAAACTGTTGAGTTGTCATGTTCATTTGTTTGTCTTTCTTAACTCTGTAAATCAGGCCATCTTTAATGACAAGCTTAGGCCAATGTCTCAGCAGGTTTAAAACACCAGGTGACTCACTTGCTCGTTCACGTCTGGTGGGTCTCCTGTGACGCTGCATATAATAGAAAAGTCTGCCCAGCACACCATCCTGACCTTGTAAATTAGCAAGTTCACTCTTTGGCAGCAAGGCAGATTGATCAGTGTCACTGAGTTGCAAGACAGCTGGATCAGTGGCTCTCATCTGACTGAAACCTCCAGACTCATGTGCCTCAAGAACAGCTGACACATCTTGTGATGTTAATGATGTCTGGGAAGTTGGTGAGGGCACCTCAGCATCGTCATCTGTGCATTCAACAACCAACTGACAGTTGGTCGTACAACGAAACGCGTCTTGGACCGTTTTCTCCACCACACCGTTCACCTGGTTAAGTAGTGCGGTATATGGTTCAGTTACAATGCGATGGCTCATGCATGACTGAACAAATGGTTCTCTACTCAAGGCATCAGCGACAACATTTTTGCTACCAGGAACATAGTTCAGATCAAAACTATAGGGAGCGAGCCTGGACACCCACCGCTGTTCACACGCATCTAACCTTGGTTTGGTTAGTATGTACGTTAATGGGTTGTTGTCTGTCCAGACTGTGAAATGACGCCCTTTAAGCCAGTGGCTAAACTTGTCACAGATTGCCCATTTCAGAGCAAGAAATTCCAAGCGATGTGCTGGATAGTTTAGCTGAGAGCGTGAGAGAGTCCTACTGGCAAAAGCCACCGGTCTAGCCACCTTTCCATCAGGAGGAAGCTGTGACAAAACAGCTCCAATGCCATCAAAAGAGGCATCAACTGCAAGGATGAATGGAGCATTAAAATCTGGATGAGCCAAGGTAACACCACTTATCAACTCATTTTTCAAAGTTTTAAATGCTTCCTTGCACTCATCAGTCCAGTCAGATGGGGACAGTTTAACCCGACCCTTTTTAAATTTGGGTTTGTTGCCTCGCCCCTTTTTGTTTGTCACTCGTGGCTCAGCTACAAGGCTAAAGAGTGGTTTAGCTTTAACGGAGCACTTCCCAATAAAGTGATGATAATAAAGGACCATCCCAAGAAAGGATCTAATTTTCCTGGCACATGGTGTCTCACCATCAGGCTCCATAAGATCAGTTTCCTGTACCTCACTGATAGCCTGAACTTTACTAGGATCAGTGCTTACACCATCCTCACTTATCACATGACCCAAAAATTTCACTGACCTACGAAGGAAGTGACACTTTTTGGGAGACAGTTTTAAGTTATTTGCAGCCAGACGAGAGAAAACCATCTGGAGCCGATCAAGCGCAACCTGTTCAGATGGGGCAAAGACCATCAGGTCATCCAAATAACATAGCAAGCTAGTGAAATTTTGGTCCCCAAAAATAGACATCATCATCCGCATAAAAGTTGCGGGGCTGTTGGTCAAGCCTTGAGGCATCCTATTGTACTCATGCAGGCCAAAAGGAGACGAAAAGGCAGTAAACCTTTTGTCATCCTCGTGTAGTCTCACATTATAGAACCCTGAAGTCAGGTCCATGGTGGAAAAGAATACATTCCCACCAAGTGCAGCGAGGGCATCTGTTTGATGAGGCAATGGATGCGCGTCTTTAACGGTTCGCGCATTCAACCATCTGAAATCATTGCAGATACGGAGATCTCCATTCGGCTTCACAACCAGAACCAGAGGAGAGGAGTATTCGCTTTGTGATTTACGAATAATTCCCAACTCCTCCATTTCACTCAGAGCAGTGCGCAGTTTTTCATAATGACAAGGCGGAACACGCCTGTATGGTAGCCTAAAGGGCTTGTCATCCACCAGACGTATTCTGTGCACAAAATCAGTAGCATCCCCACAGTCCATTTTATGCCGAGAAAAGATGTATTCATACTGCTGAATTATTTGCAGTAACTTATTTTTCCACTCAAGGGAGACTTCACAAGATGAGAAGTCCAAGTCCTGGAGTCCAATTTCACTCAGAATGTGAGACATCTCCTCGTCAGTTACTGGTGTTTCTACAGGGTCTTTGGTGTACTGTGTGTTGGATTGGATGCACTCAGGTTTGGTGAAGTCATGTACAGAAACACAAGTGGACACATCGGCAACTTTTGCATTTCTTCTCAGAGTGAGAAGTTTTTCAGTTGGATTTACAATCTTGACAGGAACACAACCATCAGCATACAATGATGCTACAACTCTCCCCACTAGGATTTGTCTGGGTCTGCACTTGGACTGAGTTGGTTCAATGATGACTGAACATCCAACTAAAGAAACATCAGATGTAGGCAGTTTGGCCCAAACTAAATGTTCAGTTAGGGGCTGGAGAGTAACAGACCTTTTGAGTTTGGCTGTGCCCACTTTGATGGGTTTCATGCCTGGGTCACAGGACATCGAGTCTGACAGCAGAGACATTAAACAGGGCAAATTGTCTTTGTGAATGTCTCTCTGAGAGGAACAGTCAGTTGTCTCATCAAAAGAGACTTTCATTCGTGAAATCAGCCATCTGATAGCATTACTGCCCAATATCATTTCATCAGATTGGCCCGGAACCACTAGAACAGGGATCATGACATTAAAGCCAAAAACTGTTAGAGTGAGTTCATACAATGCAGAAGGTGTGACGACATGACCTCCACATCCAACAATAACAAAATCAGCGGCTGGTTTCTTATCCAGGTTCGTGAGATAGTTTGAAAGTTTTGCTTCTGCTTCCTCACTCATGGTGCATGCCATTGATCCACTGTCAACCAAGGCTTTGAGGGAATGTGTGCCTCCAACAGTCACATCCGTGTAGAACAAGCTGTCAGTCTTAGAAAGTCTCTGAGGGGCTTGCACAATCAGTGTCTTTTGTGGTGGACCCTTGCTGCTGTAATTAATGTACAGAGTCTCACAGTCCTCATCAGAAGAATCCAAGGTGGGAGTGTCACTAAGAGGATCTGCGCTGTCCTCCCCTCCACGCAGATCTTTCAGTTTTCCTGTTGGTTGTGGGAAGGTAGCTGATCTCTCTGACTGCAGTTTCGACTTGAATGGCCAGGAAGATGACAGAAGAAGCACAGATTGTTCTGTCGGCAGTGCATACGCGCAGTGTGAGAATTATCATTACACACAGAACATGGTATGTCATTCAGTCCTTTAATAGTCGGCAAACGGTTTTTAACAGGTTGCCTTCTGCTGGACTGGGAGTTGCACTGGGCTTGAAGTAGCACTTTCTCCAACATGCCAATCAGTCTTTCCATTGTGGAATTGTCTGGGGCCACACATTGTTGCAGTTCCTGCTTTTGAACAGATGTGGGCGCTGTGCAGGCCACTTCTGCTCGGTTCACACTGAGTCTGCTTTCTTTCTCAGCAGACCGCAGTCCCTTTTCCATATGATACTCATCCAACACTTCCTGAACATCTTGTGCCGACCATTTTTCTATGGTCTTGGATCTGAAGGTGAGAGCTAAATCTTTACATGGGCAGTATCTGATGAACATGCGAGTGACTTCAACACTTGGATTGTCAAAGGTCTTACCCTGTTCTTTAAGTCGGTTAGCAGCAACATCAGCTGCTCCATTCAATCTTAGCCAATATTCGAATGGATCCTCGTTCTCTCTTGGCCGGGTGGAGTAAAAATCAGCAAGTGGTACGGGAGAGCACTGATCAGACCCAAAATGTTTGCGCAGAAGCGAATAGATGGCTTGTGGATTACGCTGAACATCAATTCCACAGTTGCGTATTCCACACCTCACAACATCCCTCGCTCTGCCTCTAAGATGGATAAGGATCTCCTCAGCCTGGTGTTCTTGCTGCACACCACTCTTTTTTATGTAATTTTTCATCGAGTCCTCCCATTCATCAACTGTAACCGTATCAGAACTCTCCCCCTTAAAAATAGGTGGTTCCTTCACCTGGCTTCTGGAGACGAGTTGGACCTGAGAAAGATCCAGTGAGCCGCATGGGACTTGATGGTTCTCATTTCGAGTTGTTTCAATTACAGTTCCACTTGGGCTGCTTGAGTTCAGGTGTGCCATAACACTATCAGCCAGCTGTTGCCCTATTTGTTGGACAATAGTGCTCATCTGATCCACTAGCCCAGCATTATCAACATGAGAATCTTGGATAGATGTGCTAGAACACTGAGGAGGTTGAATAGTAGGACAGGTCTGACCACTGGGTGTAACAGTTTCCCCAGTCACCAATGAGTCATTTACAGTATGTACATCAAGCGATGGACTACCCAATGAAAATGGAACAGGGGTGTTAGAGAACCCTCTGCCTCTGCCAATACAGAGTGGAGTCACATTTGATTGTCCAAAATTACTGAAACTCATCTTGACAAAAGTCCAAGAGCATTCAAAAGAAATGTCCTTTCACAAAGATGTACAAACACACTCAGATGCGCTACTTAGACTTCCGTTGCAAATTCAGATGACACAGTGGAGCACCAGCGACGTGAGGATCAGAAGTCACCAGCCCGGTCCGATGTAGTTCTCGACGAGTCACGGCACCATTGTGGCCTATGTGGTTTTGGTGGCTTCTATCGGTGTGGTAATGAACGACAAGGAGCTGCTCAAGTTGGCATCAGCTGTTTCTTTAATTCTCCATCTCGTCAGTGATCCTCATGGCTCTGAGGATTACCCATAATACAATAACCACAATAAAATAATTTAAAATTACAGTGATCGTATAGTGGATTTTGTTTTACAATAAAAGGACAACCAGTGAGTCTCCTTTTTAGAGAAAATAAAGTAACTAATTAAAATGTTCTGAAAAATAAAATAAAATGCTGACATTTTATTTACTGGATGCCATTTTTATGTTTTAGTTTATATAACCTTGCATTTTAGAACAATGCAGAAACATAAATTAACCACATCATTGTATAAAACTGTTAATATAAAACTCAGTGTCATGCTAACCATCTGCTACAGGAGATTTGGTAAAACATACCTGCATTTCACAGAACGGGCATGGAGGTAAGGTCAGTCTCTGGCATAAAACAAGCTCCTGCAAGGAGGAGCCATAATGTTACCACGTGGGAAATTCCCACTGCACTTTCCCACGAACTAAACATTCTCAAACACGACAAAAACGACATAATAACAGAACTAGCGTGACCCAGACCGAACATATTTCAACAATATGCAAAAACGACAACCACAACCGCACTTCACAAAATGCATTAATAATATTTCTTTAACACATGACAGAGACACGTTACCTCGTCAGTGATCCTCATGGCTCTGAGGATTACCCATAATACCTCGCTATTTCTAGGGTGAATGCAATACAACTTTTTACCAGCAGATGGTGCATTTTAGCAGGATTTAACCTCAACCAATTTAACTATGTTACACTAAGGTGACTATAGTAGCTCTTTAAAAAAACTATAATTATCACAGCCTCCACAACGCTCCCTGTTCATTCAACAAACATACTAAATAGCTTTAAAGTCACACCTTATATGTAAGTTGCTTTACCTGTAAAGGGGAATAATGAAAACATGGACACGATGTTACTGCTCTCGTCTCCAGTGTTGTAATGGAGGAGCAGAAGCGTCGCGTTCCCCTACCTCCGATCAGACAAAACCAATCGAGACTCGAACGATTAACAAACTCTCAAAATGTAAAATCTAAAAAGGTTGAACTTTTCAAGAATTATAAACAAACATAACCGGAAAAGTAACATTAAAGAAAATACATAATATTAAAGAAAATACATAAAGTAGCCTAAGTTTAACGAAGTTAAACTTAGGCTACTTTTTACTGTGTCGGCCTGTAGCGCTGAACTTGAAAGACCAAAATAATCGATCTCTAGATCTTGTTTTCCCTTTTAGTTATCTAAAATAGTTTTATAACCACTACACTGACATGTGACTTCTTTGTTAAAAACAGCAATGCTGAAAGTAATAGTTGTGTTTTGTCAGCAAACTGGACCACATTTACTAAAATAGAACAAGATGCTCTTGTGCATGATTCATACAAAGTATAACTTGCTGCACTCATTACATTGCTGATGAAGATCTGGATACAAGAACTGTTGGTCAGCAAATCATGATTAAATGTGCACATCTCAGCCATAGGTTTGTATTTACTTCAGAGAACACTGACTTCCAAAAACTTTACACATAGCAAAAAATGTGTTTCATATTTTGCTCACTATTCAAAAACAGTTCCCCCCGCCCCCTTTTAATGTAATCATACCAAGCTGAGGCCATTAGGTTTAGAAATTTGTGGAACATCAGCAGCTATGCTTTGAAAACAGCTAACCTTTCGTACTCAAGTATGCACAGTCTTCCTCTCAAGTCATTAATCCTTTGCCATAAATGCTAGTCATAAATGAGTAAACTATAGAAATTCTATGGTGTACAGAAAAACTAAGAAAACAGACAAAATATTCTCCATTTCACACATTAGTAGTTTTAGTTGTCACATATCTGGGCCTGTATTCTCAATGATTCGCTCTCTTCTCAAAATGCTCCTAGCTTAGACTAATAATTCATGTCAACATTCAAAATGAGTCAACAGAGTCCACACCTTCAGGAAGCAATCGTTTCTCAATAGCCAAGAGTCCAAAACCCTCTGTCTGATGCTGTCTATGCTCCTGTACACAAGGACATGTGCAATTGTGTTTATCTGTCTACAGCAAGTTTGGTTCCCCTGAGTTGCAGCTAAAGAGGCAGATTTGCAGCTTCAACATACTCCCAGAGCACCTGCAATTAATGATGACAATTTAAATTTTGATGTTCTGGGCTTTGCCCAAGCAGTCAGCGCTAGACAAGTTGGGGAAGTCACCTATCTAACAGATGCCACATGATATTAATGTAAAAAGGTGCGGTGCCTCTAACCTGGCAGCCACATGAAATCAATCACCTCCTCGGCATTGCTTTCTTCTGACAAATATACTCTCAGAGGCCAGGTAGCAGAGCTAATGGCCTCCAAAGTATTTCTGTCAAAGACACAGCTCCTATTAATTATTCAGTCACCTGTGCTGTGGTGCAACCTTACAATATTTACAATGCTGCAAGAGGCCGCTATCCCACCAGCTTGGAGTCCCTGTGGTGGTGAGCTGCTTTTGCATGAGCTACAATTCCATCTGCTCCCCTTTTACTGAGACAGCAAAAGAGAAAAGCTGCTTTCATCCCTTATCAAGAAACATGCTGGTCTCTTGAGGAGACTGAGCGTAAACATGACTGACGGCTGATGAAGGAGCCGCACTGTTTTTTTTTAGACATTAATGAGCCAGGTAGCGTTTTATCATCATTCTGAAGTGGAGGCAGAAAGTCTGGTTTCAACGGTCATGAAGTACATGTCTCTTTCATTCAAGATATGAAAGCTTACTAAATATAGATGGCAATTTTGTGTACATAATGATGCATCACTAATGTGGCAGACAAGCCACAATATTACGACAGTTTTCAATTTGGAACTGTATGAAAGATGCTGTCCTGGGAGAATGACTGCATGCAATGCTTTACAAAGCAAACAATGGTTGTAAATCCAGCTGTTGCCAGAGAATTGCTGGCCACCATGCTCTCACAGAGTTAAATCCCCCTTTTTCTGCCTACAGATGGGGAAGAAAGGGGTTGGGTCAGGGGTAGGAAAGGAGTAAGGGAAGGAGGGATTAAAGATGCATTCAGGTGCAAGTGGGAAAGTAGGTGAAACAAGAATTATTGTTTTGTTTACTTTTAAAGAGGAAATTCAGAGAAGTTAGCTGTTAAATGCTCATTTAACAAACAAGTCACAATGTTTTTTGTTTGTTTGCTGTTTTGGACCTACAAATTGGATACAGGTTTTGTAAATCAAAATCTGTGTTTGAAAAGAATGTAATCAGTGTGACATGAATTATCCCTGGTTTGAGCAGGGATAATGTATTGCAGTTTGTTTGGTTGACTAATTCTAAGGTATCCAAGTAAAAACCCTCCTTCTGTGCATTTCATCATACAGAGGCTCTGGACTCTTGGCTTTGGAGGAACGACCACTACCTGGAGGTATGAACTCTGTTGAGGTATAAAATTTTACCCAATTTTTTGCCCATGACATATGTCCCAATGTGATGCTATGAAGCTTAATGCAAATTGTCTGCGCTGTAAATAACCATCCTCCACTGCAAAGAGAGAAATGCTGAACTGAACTGGTGGGTGTGTTTCAGAATTTGGAAGCGTGACCAACATGTACTGAATGACTTTGTCCACTTCAATTGGTGCATCGTTTACAGCTTCTCCTACTGTTTGTTGATTGACTGGATTGAAATTCTACAGGAGGAATCCAAGTCAATGGGAGAAAGCCCAGACAGCTGTGAAGTGAGATACGAATTGAGTGGAATGGCTAGGGAGAAAATAATAATCTATTATTTTACACATGGCAGGTAAATTATATCTTATGTCCAGTGACGTGCGGTCAGGGTAGGCAGGTGAGGCATGATGGCATGATTTTTCCATGATGACAGGTGAGGCAGAGTCTCACCTGGGATTGCGCAACCTCTCGCTAGCTGCCGTTCTATGGGAGCATGTTCGACCTGTCTGTACGCCAGCAATGAAATGACTAAAAAAACAATTAATATATTGACTGATTTTCCATAATTTAGCTTATATATATAACGTACTGTGTTTTTTGTCACCAACTGTGTTTGTATCGTGTTTTGTGTGAAGAGGAACGATCAGAAACGGCAGAGAACAGATCGAGGTGAGGCAGGCAGTTCTCTTGCCTCAAGGCAGGGGGCGCACATGATTCCTAATATTGTGACTCCACAACTGCAGAGTAAGACACAGTGAGCTAGCCATGGAGCTAGCTATGCAGTAAATAAGTAAAGTACAGCGATATATTTGTTTTCTCCTCTCTTCCGACATCAACATGAAAGACTACATTTCTACACTTAAACAGTTTTCTAAAGTGTTTTTTCAATTGAAGCAGGAGATAATAACTGAAAGAAGACCAACACCGGAGCTGAAAGTTTTGCTTCGAGACAGTTTGATGATTCTTAAACGGAGTAGAAAAGACATGCCGAGGATAGACTTGGCTTTGGATAAGCGGATATTTTTGTGCAGAATTATCGGTGCGTGGATTTCATTGATAAGTAAGACAGCAATAAGATGTTTTTGTTTAGTTTTTTTTTTTTTTTATGAAATGTGCGTTTTGTGGGCCACAGTTAGTATGTCTAAATAATTCAGTAAAGTAGAAGCGGTAACTAATCTACCGCAGCAATTATTTATTAATAAAACATTAAACCTAAAACGTACTACAACAACAGACTGAATGTTCTGTTCTGTGTGCAAAATTCTTGAATGTTTTTTGGTGTTAAATCCTAAAACATGAAGTGGCATTGTTGTCAGTTGCTATGGCAACGAGTCTGCGTGCAGCGTGGAGAATACCTCTTTCCCTTTGCTGTGGATCATAGCACGAAATTAACACCTACATTTCAAAGTTTCGCTGAGTTAACGCGGCTATGGATGACATGTAAAGATTAGTCTTTTTGCCCCCCATCGTTGTATACCTGCGCAAAATTTCCGTACGTCCAATAACATGCATGGTGTCTGTAAGTCAGTGCCTCACCAGCAATGAACCTCACCGCACGTCACTGCTTATGTCCCCCAGCATGTTTTAGTTACTGTTCATTGTAGTCATTTATTTTTTCTGTTAATCAGCTCTTAAAAATGGCGTAATCAGTCCTGTGACTTGCTCAAATAACTTTAAAACTACTAATGAATAGTGGAAGTAAATATTGTAACATGTGAATCTGACAGGTTGTCAGTGACATTCACGTCACTCTCCCCCCCCCTTTTTTTTTTTACACATCTTATCTGTTATAAAGAACAAATATGACTACAGGCCAAGGTTAAATATAAGAACATTTTTGCATCATCTGAGAAGTACATAAATAAAATGCTATGTACTATGTACAAATGACTTGGACTTAATAACTTATAAGTTCCCTGTCTATATCGCCCATTGTTTTAACTACGGTTAACTTCCTGTTTGAGTTGTGATGCTTTTGTTTTGAAGGGACAATTTCTAGTTTAACTGATAGCACATTGGTGCCCACAGTCGTTTCCTTGAGGATCGGCGTGTTTTAGTTCTCTCCCTGGTGGTAGCAACAACTTTTTCACCATATCAATGTTGTTCTTGGGTCTTCTGATGAACCATCATTTGATCCAGTTGCATTAAACCAGGAGAACTAAAACATGCAGGATGCCGGCCCTCGAGGACCGACTTTGGACACCACTGTGTTAGCACGAAAGCAGCTAAAACGCTATCAAGACCGTAGAATATCATTAGCAGCCCCCTTGATACAAACAAAGGGTATGTTCACTCAGGTGACTGCTTCATTTTGCTTGTTGGTTTTCAAAATAAAAGCGTGATGAGCCGTCCCGCTTCATGGCATGGGTTATTGTATTTGATTACACATCAGAAAAGTATTTGTCTTCAGCAGTGGCCGAAATAAAAGGAACCTTGACCAACATAGTTCATATGATTTTGATGATGGCACTCATCAAATGTAATGTTTGCTACCGTTTTTCTCAATTATTGATTATGGTATATTTTATGACTTTATATTTGTGAGTTTTTATTATGTAAAGCACTTTGAAACTGCATCGTTGCTGAAATGTGCTACACAAATAAATAGACTGAAATGGAGCCAGCAAAAAGAAAACAATCTGACATCTGGAAATACTTGGAGATGATTGCTCACAAGATTGTTAAATAAAAATAATTAACCCCTTCAACCTCCAAAATTCTCACCTTCTTGAAATGTCCACTATTTCTTTGTTCTGCAAAGATATATCAGTCTTGAGCAGCAGAAACAGACTTAAAGCTGTTGGAAGAGTAAAATTCTGGCCTGATGAGTAAAAATATAAGGGATCAGATCAGAGAGCCAACTAGAAATCCAAGAAAAAGAGAATTTTTTGAAGAATTTTAGTTTTTCAGGAGCCAAATCGAATACTGTCTGCCCCAACAAGCACTGCACTCCAAATACACTAAAGCAAATGTCAAATCAGTCGATGACAAAAGAAAAAAAGCCAGTCAACATATACCAGGATTGGCTACAAATTATTTTAATAACTAAAAAAGATTAGTTAAATAGAATTTAATTGACTCTCCTGTTACTAAACATGAGTTTAACAAAAACTGTCTGAGTGACAAGGCTGCCACAGTTTCAACAGCAGATGTCACTAGTGAGACATGAATGAGCAAATGAACCTTTGGGAAAAGCTATGGGCTGGGAAGCTTCATTGCTTCACGAGGCTTCATTTGCCCATCACTATCAATACTAGAATGAATGAATGAATCTAGACCCCCTGCATGTTATTGTTTACGTAAGGAAATTTCACGCATGTGTACAATGCTGGAGGGCAAAAAGACTATTCTTTAACATGTGATGCTTAGTTGTGCCGCCGCCGCTGAATAATTCCGTTATCTCAATCAAACTTGGACATGTAGATATTATTAATTTCGTGCTGTGCTTAACAGCAAAGGGAGAAACCGTTAAAGTACAACTCAAAACCACTTCTTTCTCGCTGTCTGTATCAGCACAGCTACAGTATGGCTAGCTTGCTGTTACTGTCTCTTACTCTGCGGTTGTGGAGTCACAATATCTGGGATCATGAGCGCCCCCAGCGATGAGGCACGAGAACTGCCTGCCTCACCTCGAATCTGTTCTCTGCTCCTCAGCACACGAAACACGTTACACACACAGTTGGTGACAATAAAAACACAGTACATTAAATACATAAGCTAAATTATGGAAAATCAGTTCAAATATTAAATATTTTTAACCATTTTATTGGCGACGTACAGACAGGAAGAGCATGCTCTCATAGAATGGCAGCCAGTGCAGTTAGCCAGAGGTTGCGCAATCCCAGGTGAGGCACAGCTCATTTGAATGGGAAAATGCGAAAATTCAGCGATTTAGAAGAAAAAAAAAATCAGATTTGGTTAAATTAAATGAAAAATAGGTACTTTATAGTACAAACCACAGGGTGAAAATATAAATATCTTTATAAATGATTTTACTATTATATGTTATTTTTCCATGATGACAGGTGAGACTCTGCCTCACCTACCTCCCCTGACCGCACGTCACTGTCTGGATAAGCCGCTACTTTTTTCCCCCACGCTTTGATCCATGCGGCTTGTAGCCAAGTGCGGCTTTTCTGTGGATTTTTCTTCAACCGCCATGGGGCTCTTCAGCAGGAAGTGAATCATTGGAAGTCAAAATTGAAAATCAAAGAAGAAAGCGCTAATTTTCATTTAGAAAAAGGGCTGCGTCCTTGTGGAAAACCGAGCGGCAGAGATACCAGCGACTTGTAGCCTGGTGCGGCTTGTAGTTTCCAGTTCTTTTTATTTTTTAAAAAAACTTTGTAGATGCAGATCATAGTAAGGTGCACTCTACAATACGGTAGGTCACGATCGGGGCTCTGTGCAACATGAGCGCATGACGAAGTATTTATTTGATTGAGGCATGTTCGACTGGATAAATTAAAAAGTCGCAAGACACCGCCAGTCGATGACTGGACTGTGACAGCTTTGTAAGTAGACTACACTTCAATTTTCAAATCATTTCCCAGACTTTTCACATCCACTCTCTCACCTAAATCTGAGTCCGTATAAATTCAGATGAGTTTCTAAAACAGCAGTGCAAACGGAAGTTGTCTTTTTCCCACAATAACATTACTTCAGGTTCAATATAAAGTTGAAATATTTTTGGAGTTGTGGCAGCACCATGAATTTTTCACCAATACCCCTTGAACGTCTCATTACAGAGTAACTGGGTCACGTGAGATGCTCCTCTAAGAGTGCTGTGACGCGGTCGAGCACCGTCAGTGTAGCGGTGTCTGACAGACAGCTTTCACGGGCCAGCAGCTGTCTCGGCTGGATGAGAGATCCGGCAGGGGTCGGGGTCGGTCCAAGACGTATCAGAAGAATGCTTCTGCAGAGGAGAAGAAGCGGAGTGTCCAGTCAAAGCCAGGAGCTGAAGGTAGATGAGTTATTGCTTTTGTTCTCCCTCTAGGAGTCGGGGTACATGTTTCAACTGTGACGGGACTCAGAGGTGGAGCTGATTATTTTTTTTTTTTATAATTCTGTTTTCATCCATCGCGTTTCACTGCGAATACACTGCCCAGCAGCCCGGCTCAGCATCGTGGAGCAGCAGCCGCATACCGGCAGCTCTGCCGCCGCTCTGCGTTTCCTTCCAGCGGGTTGGCTCCAGATGAAAGTGCGGGGATGCTTTTTCATTTTTAAATGACAAGAACGTCTCTGTAGAGGAGGACAAACTTGGATAAGATCAAGGAAACAACTGGGAACTGCATCGTAAAGCAAGAAATGTGCATTTGAAAAAAGAATTATATAACGGACCCTGGGAAGAGAAGAGGGGTAAAAGGGAGTCGCACCAGGAGGAGAACCAAAAAATAAAAAAAAATTCCCCGCAGGTTACTTGAGGTTCTGCTGGCATGAGGAGCAGGAGGGTCGTTTCCACATCTAAGGTGACCGTGCAATTAGCGAAAAGGGAGGCGGAGGACGGAGGGCACAACTGAAGCCCCGGTCAGAAGAGGCGGTGATGGCGGGTGAGAGTACCGGGGTTCAGTTCACCCGTGCGCCGACCGCAGCCCTGTCAGCAGCCGCAGCATGAGGTGGAGGAGGTACGCAGCGTTGCACGTCCCGTCGGTTCTCCACATCCTCATTATTCATTTAGCCATCCCCTCCTTCCTCTCCACTCCATTACATCCACCTTTCCTCGGCTGCCTTGACTGGGATCCATGAACCCATCAATCAGTTTCTCCATTTAGCCCACCTTTGACTCAACATCATTTACCTCCGCTTTATCACTTTGTGGCTCCTTAAAATGTTACACTGACAGAGCAGCCCTTAGACTTTTGGATAGGTGGACCTTTGTTTAGTAAGAAATAATTTACTTCCTGCTTTATTTTCTTATTGTGGAATTTTTTTATGGTTAAAAAAAAGAAAAAAAGAATGTGAAATAGAGGTCAGTTTGTTTTGCGTTCATTTGCACACATTCCAGTTTTGGAGCCCGCTCCATATCCCTGCCAAGAGGCAAAGCCATTGAGTTCTTATCGATCACATTGATTTAGGGAGCTTTATGTCCACTTCATTGTGCCAAGCTGCCTGATCTAGTTGGCACCCAAGTCTCTACATTCTTTACGATGCTGGAAGTGGCTTAAAAAAAGAAGAAACGGATGCTAACCTCACCATCTGGGTATTCATTCTGCACCACCAGACTGACACACGTTAATGGGGCTTAATTTCCCAACCATTAGTGCTTGACCTCTCACTTTTGTGAAAACTTTTATGCAAAGAGTTTGAACTGCCTTAAAATGTAATTCTGACATTTAAAGTGTTAGTATTATAGCTTTTGATTAAACTTTTTCCCTTTAGCTTAATTGCTGTAAGTTTAACCTTTTGACATTAGTTCAAATATAGTTTTATCGTCATAGAGGAATTAGGTTTTAGCCTGCACTCCCACTAACGGGTGCAAGCTCACACACACACCCAACTGCTGAACACTGCTAAGGCTTATGGTTTTAGGATGACACCCCTTAGAGGAGATGCAGTGTAGAGGATAAGAACTGCGATTCGGTTCCTGGTCTGCAGCTTGTTCTGGCTCATCCAAAAAACGGTGACAGATTCTCTGTATCGTGACACTTTGCTTTGTAATTGATTGAGAATTGCTTGCAATAATCTGTGAACTTATTTCATAATTTCTTGTTCATCTAGAGTCCTTGTCCACCTAAGATAAAGAACCCCATGATGCACTGCCTGGCTTAAAGGTGCAACAAGAGTAAGGGAGAAAAAGTTGGAAGAGGTGAATATTGCTTCCCAAGTAGAAAGAACCTTATCACAACAATGATTCTGCTTGTATGCCAGACCTTTGTTTCTCAGAGGTCCTCTTTATTTTTATGCCCAGCTTTAAAATGTTTCAGTCTTCTTTTTAAAAAGTCAAGTATTTAAATGCATTCATTTTACGCTTTTACATAAAATACAGATTTTGGCGTTTTTGTCTTGTAGACTAGAGGCAACAGGGACTATATTTATGGGAGCTGACTAAATGTTATGTCTGTAATGTCATTATGTCAACCTTCTCAGTTTAGACTTTAAATGGCCTAATTTAGGCTCCATTAGTCTGTTGCTAAAATAATTTTCTTTAGCAACAATAATAACAGCAAATTTGATTATCCAGTTTTTATTCTAAACAACATTTGAAATCCAATAAAATTTGAACAGTAGGATGTATCGAATCACGATGGTCCGTGCGTCTTCAAAGTGTTGGACATAAAGCACTGCTTGGATGATCTTTCTGACTGAGATGGTCTGGTGGGGAAAAGAAAACAGAACATTTGGGGTCAACTCAAGTAATATTACAGAATTCAACAATATTTCACTTATCCCTAAACATTTGCAGCCCTACATATGATCACAACTCCTCTCAAATGGTGTTAATGGGAGGAATATTTATTAGAAGTTCACAGAAACAAAACAAATCCTGTCTCCTCGCCCTCCGTTGGAAGGTTTGGCTCTGTATTAACCCAGAGCCGTTCAAACATGAGATAACACCACTGCTTTTGTTATTTGGGTCAACTGACCCTTTGTCACCTTATGGCAGTGTTCTATAATAAACGGGCTCTTGTGGTCTGACCCTCATCTGACCGATATCCACAGTTAAAGGGTTGCGTTGATGTTTCAATAGTTTGCTCAGCAACACTTAAGGGACTGGAAGCCTGTAAATCTACAATACGTTGATCATTTAAACCAGATGATTGTTTTGAATACCTGACAATCATAACGTTGAAGATGGAAGTTGATGATTTAAGCTCAACTAATCCTTTTATCCTCTGGCATATTTGAGTTTTAATCCAACTCAAATATACACAGAACTGTTGATCCACATGACTGCACACAGTACAAAATGTTTTCACAACAGAGACATGGATCCTTTACCTGCATTGTAATTGTCCTTGAGGCAGGTACAGACAGAGGAATGTTTTATGCAAGCAGGATAAGATTAAATCGTGGTGCATAAACAGATTTTAATGACACGCCTTTCTTTGAGGTTATAAAAACTGAGTTTCGGTATCAAAGAACTTGAGTTATCACTTCATTTCATTTCTTTATTTTACTGGACTAAGGTCGTAGGAAGCTACTGTAGATAACTGTAACAGTACAACCATTATTGTAGCAGATTTTAAAAACATGGAAGTGGTTGATTTACCATGGGAGCTGAATGGCTTGGAACGGGTTTGGCCACGTCCTCCATGGGCCTGATCTAAACTCTGTGTTTGAAAAGTGATATTTGATGTTTTGGCTTTTATTGTGAAGGTTTGAAGGAAGTTGCCTGAGTTTCTCTACAATATTGTATATATATAACCAATTTAGTTTGGATTTATGTTTTGGCTTTCCTGCTGAGTATAACCAGACCCTCGGCCTTTATTGATGTTAAACAAACAAACCAGACCATTTGAACCCTAAAAACATAAAGGTAAAAATTACTTTCTTAGTGACATCCACTAGGCTTTTGGTTATTTCCTTGTAGATGGTGAAGACAAAAACATCTTCAAAAAGCCTTTGTTTCACATTTTGTAAATTCCAAATTCCAGTGACATTAATCTTGTGATTGTTGAGATATCCCTGCTTTACTTTCACAACCTTCAGCTCACATCTGCGCTGAATCAGCTCAGTCATTGAGTTTGAAGACCACCCGGTGAACCCAGAGGTTTAAGTAGCTCAGGTACCACTTAGCGGTTCAATAGTAATTTCATTTTAAAAAATGTATTAACTAAATATTAGTGCTAAAATAGAACTTGGTTTTATAAAATCAGTAACAGATACATCTCTAACAGCCAGCTTCTGTGCTGAATGAAACAAACAAAACATGTCTGAGCAAGAGGAGAGGAATGCCATGGTTGCGTGCAACCATGACACTCCCACTTTCCACCCAGTTTGCAAGCAGCGGTAAATAACTTTGTGTAGCACCTCACAGATGAAAAATCTTCAAAGAGAAATAAGATTAAATATAAGAGGGGAAAAAAACAATTGAATAATAGATTATTAAAACTAAACATGAAATATTTAAGACCTCAAGGAAAAGTGTTTTAGTAAGAATGTCTTGAGCTGCTTTTGTATACAATTCAAATGTCTAAAGACAACGTAAAATCAAAAGACTTGACTGGTTTGAGGACTTAAAACTGGAATTTTCTAAAGAACAGGCGTCTAGTAGAAGAGACAGTTTAAATAGTAATGTAAGCTCCATTTTTGTCCCAGTTCTGAGTCTTGCTGCAGTTTTAGATCATGGCTTTTTTGTTGATGAATGTAAAACTGGTCTTTTAATTGTCTACAAATAGGAGGAACTAAAAGAATGAACTTCAAACACACACAGGGTTTGATGTTAAATAATTGGTTAGTTTCTTGACAAAAAAAAGCATACAATTTTAAAAATTATGCATTTCAAACAGAGGTTACAAAGGTGTTGATAGTTAATGAGGATTGACTACTTTTTGTCTTTGATTTTAGAATCTAGATATTTTAGGACTTAATTGGTTGATTGAAGGTTAAATGAACTATCATTTTTCAATTGCATGTATCATTTTAAAGACAAAACTATAATGATCAATTTTTTTTAAACGGTTTAACTGAGAGATGTATCTTTTGTTTTTCCACAACGTTTTCCTAATCTTTAGGATGTATACAGTTATGTTTCCTTTCATGTATGAAATTTGTGCTTTTCTGACTCTAAACGGCAAGTGCTACAACAACAACACATCAGAATGAAAATAAATCAAACATGTTGTGGTTCACTGAGGACTGCTGCTTCTGGATAGCGTTATTAGGTAAGACGAGATCCTCAGTCAGCTATATCAGTCAGAGCTTTTTCAATAAAGTGGATTTTAACCTTTATCTTCAACGAGAAGCTGCTCTAAATAGCTTATAAATGGGAGCAGTACTTTTCTTCAGGATAATGTGTCACTAATATGAAATGGAATGTTTTTACTGAGTGTCATACATACATTAGCATTGCAAAAGCTTGTTTTGCATCCATGCTCTTTGCATATTTCCTGTGATAAAACCGAAACAAAGCAAACGCCTGTCATCTCTATTTTTACCTCCAGGTTTGAAGCTGATCTAGTGACAACACTGATGCACGCCTAATAATGTCACCAGTCCGCCACTCCCACAGCCTTCATTCTGATTATTGACCGCTGCAGAATCGCTGGGGCTTTAATTAGCACTGGTGTAACTAATTGGCCTGCATAGAAGTGACATTGATGGGAGGCAAGAAAAGGAATTAATGAGGAGAGGCATTGGCACACTAAATAGTACTGTTTAAAAGTAAAAATGGACCCCTGATGATCCTGAAATTTGCATTTATGCTGAGAACAACTAGACAAATTCGATTCATGAATGACTGTGGGCTGGGTGGGCGCCAGCACGTAGGGGGGCGTCTATTCCTTGTGTATTTCTCCGCACTCATATCCATGTGTGCCTCCATGTGTGTTCTCCTGATCAGAGTTTGTGTAACTAGATGTTCATTTGGTTGACAGCAGAAATCTCTCAAGCGCTCAATGTGCTCCGATGTAAAGTATGTTAACCTTTAAAACAAAGCTTGCCCTGGCCCTTCTCATTCCCCTGTAATTGCTTTCACTGGGTAAGCACACTCGCCTGAAAAGGTTATCGTGTTCCTTGTCAGTTGTCATGATGAATGAGCAAACATAACGGGAAATTAAAACGGGAAGTTTTGGAAATCATTCTCAGACTAGGTCGATAAAATATTTGCACTAAATGCTCCCTCTGCCCCTCAAATATCACTTTTTTCCTACTGCTGCTAAAATATGTTAATATTAGGGTTATATTTCTGTCTAACATTTATTTGACTTTTAAACACTCCCCATCAAAATTGTGAGACAATGAAAAATGTTACAAATACTCGCACACGCCACTGGCTTATAACCAACTGTAAGTTGAGCTCCGAATGATAAAAATAAGAAATAGAAGCAAAAGACAAAATAAATACAACCAGACAACATTTTGAAAATGTCTCTGTGAGCTGATGTAGTGAAGTTTAAGACCACTAGGTGTATTTAAAAAAAAACAACCAACTAAGTGCCATTGATGAAAAATTAGCTTATGACCATAGTAGAGAAACTTCCTTTCTGTTATGTAGAAAACATTCACTGAGATTTCCTTGTCATACCTTTGAAACATAATGTGAGATTTAGAATAATGAGAACTCAGAAAGAGAGCACCATTAATGATGTTTTGGCATGAGGAGCACTTTAGAACAGGGGCGTCAAACTCTTTTTCTTGTTAAATCACATCAAATTCATGAAAGTCCTGAAAGGGCCGTTGTGTCAGAATCTATTGATGAAACTTCTCATTAAACTGTTAAAATATAGCATTATCTCCATTCTGTGAGTACTTTTTAAAATGAAACAATATTTGAGAAAAAAAATCCTTTTCTGCACCATTAAATATAAAAATAATTAACCCATTTCTATCAATTGTATTTATTTGTTGTATTTTTAAAATATTTTTAATGAAATAAAACAATAACAATAGCTGTTGATCTGAAACAGCTTTGGTCATTTGGTCATTACCAAATGACCAAAGTCATTTGGTAATGACTTTGTTCATTACCAAATGACCTTTTTTGGTGAAGACCAAACAAAGTCATAAAAAAACAAAGAACAGTTCTGTCTAACTGGAGCGATTCCTACTGCTAACCATTCAAAGGAATCCACTCGCTAGTGAACAACACATCAACACTCAGCAGCTATGAATTAGCTTCCTCTGATCACATTAGTAGTCCTGAAGGTGTTTTCTTTCCACCGGTATCTGCAGCTTTTTTTTTGGAGTGACCTGTTTTTAAGCCAGTTTTCTATCATTATCTTTAAAACAATCCTAGCTAGCTGTAGCGTCCCACTTTGAGCTCACGTCATGGCAAATAAACGGTTGTTTAAATGCAGACCACCATTGATACGCTAGCCTCGAGTTTGACACCTGTGCCTTAGAATTAAGCAAGGGAAATAAATACAGCATATGAACTAGTCAAATCTGGATCAAATTGTTTTATGCTAATTAAATCTTAGTATTCCCAGAAATATTGCAAAATCACAACCGTTTCTCTTACAGCCAGTAACAGAGATGATTCACATTCATAGTCTGGATATAAGTAAGTGCTGTTCGTTGTAATTAGGCAAAAAAGCCTGTTGGACCACAAATCTGTTGGCATGTTTGTGTTCATGAATGCAGAGCACAGTAAATGTTGTGCTTGTTTGGCTTAGTGACATTCTGAATCAGTGAAGACTGAACATGACCGGCAGTATGTCTGTCTCAGTGGACAACTCTCTGGTGGGCACCAGGCACAGTCATTTGCATTTTATCCACACTCTTCTGTATTTGTGTGTCTGCATGTGTGCATAATTCCCTGCATGTTCTGTATTCATGCCTTTGTGTCCTCGAAGATTGAGCATCCCGGTTGATCCCAACAAGACCGTACGAAGCCTTGATAGGCTGAAGGTGAATGACAAGCAATGGCTGTCATCGCCAGAGGCTGGCTTGGGGTGCAGCTCCACTGCTTGCTGGACCCTGAAAACTCATTTTGACAGATGCATTTCCTCTCTTGCTGCTGATGTGCGGTGGGGGGCTGATGACACTCAGCAGCCTATGTAGTTTAGAGCAAGTTTAGTCGGCCCCACATTGAGCAAAGCCATAGTTTATCTGTAAGCCCTTGGCCTTAAGCCCAGTAATTGTATGCAAAAAGGAGTCACAATGTTACTATCCACTGGTTGCAAGGTTTTTGCATTTCAATACATTTTCAGAACATTAGTCATTTTTGACTATTTAACTTATTTGCTGTGAGATTTTAAAATGCTAAACTGATTTAATTGATCTGTTAGCGTTCCTTTTTGAACGGTTTCCCTTTTCTTTCCTTTTTTATTTATTTTTTTGCATTGGCATGGATGTGTTTGTCATGTTTTATAAATCTTCTATCAACAAGCTACAGGCCCATGCTGTGTTTTTCATCCCTGTCTAATCAAATATGCTACGGTGCTTTAATATTTTTAAAAATGTTCTTTTCAAAGTGTTAAATCGGCTTACAATAAAAGATATTAGGCTATGTATCTATAAAAAGCTTTAATTGGGACTCTTCCATCTGGACAAAATTAATTCAGATTATTTGTGTTGAAACAAGTCTGACAAATTTAACAGTAAAAAGAAAAATAAAGCATAGTTGGAGCTAAAATAATTGACACTTCGCACAGTGCCAGTGAATAAAGGAAGTCTTTTGCAGAATGTTTCCTCAGTTTCTTTTCTCTCTGTTTTTAAATTATAGGGAGCAGACACAGAGGAGGTGACCCTTATTATAACCTGAAGAAGACAAGACCCAGTGCGTGACCCTGTTTGTCTGAAGTGCCAAAGAAGACAAGGAGAAGCGTCGCTGGTGAAAGAATAGCCACCTTCCTCTTTCCACCAGGAGCCCTTTCAACCTTGCTTCAAGCTACACTTAGGGGCTCAACTGTTCCCTTGACTCCACCAGGAGCCTCGCTCCAACCCATCTGCCAGCTCAGATAACCTTCTGATTGTTGGCAACCACATGTTTGAGGTGACTGCATGTGACCACCACCGCCCATTCTCGAGAAGGAGCAGTGTCTCGCAACCCCAATCTGCATCATGCAGTGGAGACGTCGGCACTTATGTTCCATCAAGATGACCTGGACCATCAAACGTTCCCTGTTTCGGACACATGTGGCTGGTCTGCTCTCCCTGGCTCTTCTCTTTACAGTCTTTCTGTTTTTCAGCCACCAGGAATGGCTGCCAGGGCGCAGTGGGCCTCGTGACTACCCGCTGGCTTACACCATCAGGGGCCTCCGGGCTCCCAAGGGAGAGGCCAACCAGAGCAGCTCCCTGAGGAGCCTGTGGAAGGAGACAGGGTATGGCGCACCAAAGCCTCTTCTCAACCTCAGCTCTCAACAGGCAGAGGGAACAGCAGCTGAGCCAGGAGGAGGAGGTGGAGCTGGAGGAGGATCCAGGACGGGCATCGTGGGGCTTGGGGACTCCATGAGCTCTAACAACAGTTTACAGAAGGAGATGGATGTTGGGGAGAAGCTTAGTGCTCAGCCCTACCGCTACATCCTGAATGAGCCTTTCAAGTGCAGGGACAGTACGCCCTTCCTCATCCTCCTCATTGCTGCTGAGCCTAGACAGGCCGATGCACGCAACGCAATCCGGCAGACGTGGGGAAATGAGAGTGTAGCAGGAGGCCTGGGATTCATCCGACTTTTTCTTCTTGGCACAGGAAAGAGTTCAGACGCCTTCCTTCAAAGTAGCATTGAAGAAGAGAGCCGTGTTTACCATGATATCATTCAACAGGACTATCGGGACACCTACTATAACCTAACCACCAAAACCTTGATGGGCATGAACTGGGTAGCCACCTACTGCCCACTCGTCTCCTATGTGATGAAGACGGACAGTGACATGTTCATCAATACAGAGTATCTCATCCAAAAGCTGCTAAAACCCGAATTGCCCCCCAAACAGAAGTATTTTACAGGCTATCTAATGAGGGGCTATGCACCAAACCGAAACAAGGACAGTAAGTGGTACATGCCACCAGAGCTTTATCCAAGCGAGCGCTACCCAATATTTTGCTCAGGCACGGGGTACGTGTTCTCAGGGGACATGGCCGAGTTGATCTATCAGGCCTCGCTAAGCATACGCAGGCTGCATCTGGAGGACGTGTATGTAGGGATCTGCCTGGCAAAGTTACGCATTGACCCTGCACCCCCTCCCAATGAGTTCCTCTTCAACCATTGGCGCGTCTCTTATTCCAGTTGCAAGTACAGCCACCTGATCACATCCCATCAGTTTCAGCCCAATGAACTCATCAAGTACTGGAACCATTTGCAGACCAACAAGCACAATGCCTGTGTCAATACGGCCAAGGAGAAGAACGGCAGACACAGACATCGAAAGCTCCATGGGGAGAGGCTTCCATGATGAATCCTGTGACAACAGCTCACTTAAGGAAGTAAAGGATCTTGTGCAAAGAAGGGAACGTTGAACTCGGCACTATATTTAAAAAATTATAAAAGCACATTGTTTTTGGTATTGTGTACAGTTTATGAACCAACCTATTTTTTTATTTTTGAAAGAGTTATTGTAAATCTATGGAGCTATTTCCGAAAGGAAGAATAGGGGACATGAATATGCGATGCACAAAGAAAGCTGCAGCTCAAAAGTGGGGTTTTGGATAATTCAGGTGCCAACAGTTGGGTGGCAATTCCTGCTCTTCTCTCAAGGGCAGTGCAGTATGTCAGTCTATGATGTTTAAAGAGATGGGTTAAAAAATAAAACCCACCACTGTGTTTACACAGACAAAGGGAAATGTACATTTATTTTGAAAAGTTATACTACCTAGATATGAATGAATGATATAAATCTTTTAACACTGACCAGTTATGCTGCCCTGTTTCTCAGTGTTTACTTTACAGATCTATCAAAGTACACTGCTAAGAGTGGTTTTCTTGTCATCTAATGTATTTTATTTTTCAAAGGATTCACATGAAGCACCACAATCACATCAGAGATGACTGAGATTGTATTTTCTAAAGCTTTACATTGAGTACTACTCTGCACCTAAGTAAATGTGCAATGACTCAGTTAAAAAAAAAATAAATGTACTGAATTCATTTTGTGTGTAGTTCTTGCATCTTGTCTACTCCTTAAGCAAAGTGGGATCACAGTGGGTGTTCTTGATGTTATTCATTGGGGTGGGAGGAAAGAAGATAAATTTAACATTGAAAATTATTTTCAGTGGATAAAAGCAGTAAAGTTATGGCCTTTATTACATATTTTGTAAATGGGTTACAATCGTCATTTGTGTATTTCACCAATCATAAGTCTATTTTCATAGCATGTTTGAAACAGTGGATCACAAAATTGCTGTACAAATAAAGTCAGTAGCAAATTGAAAAGCAAAACAAACAAAAATAAAATAAATTTTTCCATAAAAATATGAATGGTGTAAATTGCAAAATTCTGAAAGGATATAGTACAGTGAGCTCAAAATTAAAACTAGCAATTTCAGGTTGGGTGCTGTCATTTTACCTTTAAATTTGAATTAAGAAATGTTCAATAACACTTGATGTGTTGTTCTGGCTGCAGTATATGCACACACAAACTAATATAAATCTGGTGGTACCATACTTTGAAGACTCCCAAATGCACTCAATAACATTTTCAACTGGATCACTAAATGGACAGGAAGCCAGATTAAAGAGGCCGTAGCAGCTTTGATGAGATCATGTCGTTTCTTTACTGATGGTTTACAGCCACGGCATATTTTGAACAGCTTTTTGCAGTTTAAGTGAGAAATGATCAAAACCATCTGACAGAGAATTACAGTAAATCAACAGAGATGTAATGAAACCATGACTAACTCAGTAATGTGAATAAATGTTGAACTGAGCAGGAAAAAGCTCATTTTAACCATTGAGTAAAGCTCTCACACTTAAAGGCACTGCCACACAAATGTTGTTTCCAAATGATAAAATTAATCTATCATATAAGCCATTACATTTTATTCATGTTCAGGTTAAGTAGGTTTATTACCATCCATATTTGTAAATCCCTAAAGTAATTATGCAACACCTGAATTTAGATATAACCACAGGCAATGGCTTAGCAGCAATGGTCAAATATTTTTTTAAGGTTTTATATGAAAAGTAAATTAGAAGCAACCTAAAACGGAGCCTTGGGGAGCTGGTGGTTCTCCAAATGGATAAAAAAAAATCCTTTAGTTAGTAAAGTATGACTGCAATGATTTCTGGATTGCCTTCTTATTACCAGGACAGGAGATGAGACCTGACATAAGTTACATGGAATCTATAACATCAAAGGTTGACCAAAAGCATCGGAATAGATTGTATAAAGTCAACAGAATTTATCAATTCACCCAGCAGCATAAATTTTGAAAACTTTTCAGAGCAAAATTTATACTACTGGGTGAATTATATGTTGCGGTCACAACTATTTTAATATCCAAAATGAAATATTTGAAAAACAGTGCATTGCAATAGCTCACCATTAAGATAATAGATATGTCTGACACAAATTGCAGGCTTAAGCGTAATTTATGATTACTGTTAAACCACAATTTTTGCCTGTTAACATGTTAATTTTGCACCCTACCTAAATAGAAAATGAGTTCCTTGAGAACATAGATCCTTTTTTTCCTGCGGTATTAACTTGGTGTCATTGTTCATTCTACCAGCGGTCCGTGAGTAATTTTAGACAAACTAGGCAAATGTTTGTGAAAGGAATACAAATGATCATTATAAAATCCTAATGCTGTATTAAAACAGCCCTCAGTTAATTTCCACAGCAAAAACACTGAGCAGGTGAATTGAAACATTATGGAGACAAGAAATTTCTGTTGGGAAATTAGCAAAATGTTGAATTCCACCGTGACCCCAAGGAATATGTAATATTCAGCTGAAAAACCATAGTTTCCTATTTAATTATAAATGAATTCACAAGACTTGAAAAGACAGTCAATGTTGCTTCAAATGACTTTCTCCTTGCAGAAACAGGTGCTTGTTTTTGGTTTTGTGTATACTGGAGAAAGGAAGGGAAAATAAATTAATTAAAAAAAACCCATCTTCCATTGCTTTGAGCCAGAAACAAAAGGAACGTATATAATTGGGTGTTGGCTCAAAATAGCATATATCAGATTAAGGTAATTTAATTAAACTAATGGAGAGCCGGGACTTCACTACACACACCTGTCACTCTCGTTTTAATCACCTATACATATGAGTGATTCTGTTAGGGGCGGTGTACAATGGGTATAGTTCACACAATGCGATATTTTAAGCTATTAATCACTAAGCAGAAGAGTCTTAAGGGAGCTGGGAGCTAAAATGGTGAAGACAGTATAGGGGGAAAATATCAAGATGTTCATCTAAGATAAACTGCACAGCAGCAAGTAATTACTTCATGCAGGAGCCACAGGCAAAGAAGACAGCTGCCTATGTTTTTTTCTTAGTCCGTGCACATTCATTTGCAAATCTAAACCCCCTCGTAAGCCCTTGTTAAACAGTCACCACAAGAGTTTTACAAAGATAGTAATATAGTTTTTCTGTTTTTGTGCCAGCTCTCCTGCCAATTTTATTAGGAAACACATCCACTCCCTGTGAGCAAGTATTTGTTGACATAACTGTAAAATATCATCTGTATATCAACTGACTGTGGCAAGCAGCTCTAGTTTGAATGCCAGTGGTTTTTAACATGAGCTCTTATGTGGCTTAACTGTGAAAACTGCTACAGGAAACAACGTTTCCTGTAGCAGTTTAACTCTGTGTTTAACTGATGAGGATCAGTTAAACACAGAGAGGATTAGTAAACATCCTCTCTGTGTTTTTTTAGACCTTGGAAAAGCCTTATGAACTAGACCACAGCAAGGCGTTACAGGGAGGTCTTCTAGATATTTGCACAATGCTACGCACTCGCAAGCTAATTCTGGTCCCTACTGACATGACAGCATCACACAGTCGCTGCACATTTGTCAGCTACACATCTCCCCATTCCACCATCTCATATCCCAAAGGGGCTCTCTTGGATTGGAGTCTGGTGAGGGCGTTGTACAGCGGACTTTTTGTGCCTCTGCCTGCTGCTCATAAGACAGTCTGAACTTTGTGACAGGCAGAAGCTATTCTGCCTGATAGCTATTTCCTGCTGGAAATAGCTATCAGAAATCTGGCACACTGTGGTCTCTAAGGGATGAACATGGTGAGAGACAACATGTAGGTTCGGTGTGGAGTTCAGGCAATGATCCTGAGATGCTACAGTACTCTAGGTTTCATCCAGAACGGAGGAATGTTGCTATGTTGTTTGTACTAGATTCTGACTCCACTATCTGAATGTTGTGGCTTGATCCAGACTCATCAGAGGAGGTAATGTCTTTCCAATGTGGTATTGCCCAGTTTTGGTGAGGCCATGGTGTGCTGTTCTTAAGCAACAGGCATGATTACTGGTGTGTTTTTTCTCTGTAGCTCATCTGCTTCAAGGTTTTACGTCTTTTTTATTCAGAGATGATATTCTGAACAAGTTAGTTAAAGCACTGTTGTCTTTACATCATCTCAAACCAGACTATTCATTCTCCTCTGCCACTCACTAGACAGCTTTTTCTCTTTTTTTGTTTGATTCTCTATAAATGGTTAATTTAAAGATTACATTAGATCAGCAGTTTCTAAAGTACTCAGACCAGACTGTCTTGTAATATTCCTGTTCAAAGTAGTGTAAATCCCTCTTTTCCCTCATTTGATCCTTGCTTTAATCTTCAGTAAATCACCTTCCATATGTCCAGATGCCAGAATACATTATGGTGTCTGATTTCTATGCACAGGCAATTGAACGGGTGTACATTATGAAATAGCGTGTAATTGAATGCTTTATTGACTTGTAATGGGTTAAACAACTTTTGAAGGAAAACTACACAAATTTTATGAAACCTCACAGAAAACAAAAAATGAATCTCTTTCCGAAATACCCATTTCATTCCATAATGATGCAATTTACAAAATGCTTAACTGGCCCCTGGTATTCATCACCTTCCATTTGCAAAGATTAAAGCCATGACCCAAAGCAAGAGGATATTAGGAATACGGTTGGATATCATTCATGCATGCGCTGCACAATCAGAGCAGCAGATTAACGGCATCTGGCACCATTTAGCCCTTTAAAGAATGATGGAGATGAAAAATGAGAAGGAAAATGGAAACAGGAATGGTGAGAATAACAAGTCTAAAGAATGTTAAAGAGAGCAAAAATGCCAGGAGAGATCAGTCTTCTCCTTACTAGAAGAAAGAGGCATGACCACATGAAGAAGTTAAACATCGAGAAAAGCCAGGTCACTGTACTTTTCTCGATTACCTTTTCTGTTACCTGTACTGGTAACAGGAAGAAGGATGAAGAAGAAAGAGGACATTGTGAGAAGGAAGTAGTGATGAATGAAGCAAAAAGGAGCAGTGACTGATTAGTATTGAAAACCTATGTTGCTGTAAACGTGGATAAAAAAAAGGCAAATGGTGAAAACAGATTGAGGTGTCTGCCATGATGGAGTGGAGGCTGCGGCATGGCTTTAACACCACGACTCAGTGTTCCTCAGAAACCCACAGAAGAGAAAATACACTTGAGGAAGAGACAAATTTCCTGACCTTTCTGAAGCAGCCAGGCCTGAGAGCTGACTAATACCTCTCTCTGGGCATTACTGATGAATCCTAGTGGAAGTTTTATGTGAAAAATAACTGAATTTGACATAAAACGTCATGAATTTTTCTTGCTGCAAAGAAAGATATTTCAGTCATTTGAATGATAATGGCTGCTGCTTTGAGAGGCAAAATTGGAGGTTCATTAGATTTTTTCACTTTTGTTATTTTAAGGGTATACAACAAATCTACTTTAATGCACGTTACCTTCTTTGCTGCTATTATTATTATTATTATTATTATTATTATTATATATTAAAATTTATGTTGCTGACAATAAGTATCTTTTCCAGAGTATGTCCAGGTTTGCTACACATAGTAGTATATAGTTTTTACTCAGAAAGGCAATAAAGCCACATGTATGCGACAAATAGTTCCTCTACTAATCTATAATACTTTGAGTCAACAATTTATTCAACTATACAACTGAAAAACCATAAAAATAATTTATGGTTTGGGGGAACCTGCAAATGTTTTGTGAAACGCTGAATTACATTTGCCACATCTCGCAAAATGCTCGATGTGTACTTACGAGTCAGTTTTGAGAAATATAAAAGAACCACAGCAACCGAGAACACACCCATGTTGGAGATTTATTGATTTTTATTTCGAGATGGCCTGAACTACCACACATTAAATCAGTGTTTGACAGAAGATGTGGTTTTCATGACAGAGATCTGAAGAGAGTTCTTAACACACAAGGAAATAGTTCAACACACAGTTGTGGATCAATTCATTAGCAACCAACTGCAGTATTTTACACAGCTTTAGCAGGTATTATGTCATTCTGCGTTTTGTTTCCTCATCAAAATGTCCTCTTTCCACAGATTTGCCCCTCCTAAAACCATGTATGGCCATTGCAGGCTGGTTTCCAGTTCAAACTTTAAGTAGCACACTCTGCTCATATAACAGGGGAACTACGGCCAAAACGTCCCCTGGGCAGAGTGGAGATGTTGGAGAGACTGGAGATGTTTGCAACACTTTTTGCTTCAGCATACCTAATCTGAAACTGCTATACAAAATATCCAGATGTGTTTACCATTAATGGCACTCACTGAAAACCTTGTAAGTTATTGTGTTGTTTTTTTTTGTCAAGGATACCTAGACCTCCTTTGCACACCCCTGGGGTGTGTTGCTCACACTCTGGGGTGTGTTAACTTCTCAAGTTACAACTTTTGTGCTGAAAAAAAGAGAGAAAAGAATACATGCCAAATTGTAGGTTCTATTTTGCAATAAGTGTAGCTGAGAAACAGAACAACCCAGAAAAGTGTGTGTTCTTCTTTATGACGTACCACAACCAAAACACACTATCTGATGAACTTATGAACAAGGCTCATTGCTATCAATGCTCATTACATAATCTCTATAAAACAACAAACAAGTCTCTAGTTTATTACAAAATTGATGACTAATTTTTTTTAATTTCTTCTGTCTTGTGCATTGATGCCACTGATGAGGATCAGTTTTCTCTAAAACCAAACTGAATATCTGTTAATATGTTTGGGTTTATTGATGAAGGAATAAAGTCTCTGGGTGTCCATTTCTTCCTGGATTTCAGAGAATTGGTAAAGTTATGATAGTGGCCTGTAATTTAGACAACAGATCTTTGTCACCAGCTTTAACTATTATAGTAACTTTCATTTGAAATGAAAACCTTTCTGTTGTGACGGATGCTGTATATAGGTCAACAGAGCCACTTTGGCATCTGCAGCTTTCTTCACTAAAGCCATGATTTTTGAAGTTAATAAAATGAAAAGAAAGGGTTCCACATATTTAAATACATAAGGACCACTGTTTAGCTAACTATATTATCATTGTGCTTTGAAATTAAAATGCACCACATTTTGCTTGAGAAGCTACAATTTCCACTGACATTATCCATTTGATTCCAGTTGTACTTATAGAAGAAGTACTAAATAAAATTTAGCTTTGGTCAAAAAAACAAAAACAAAAAACAAACAAAAAAAAACAACTTTCTTACTGCTAAATCAGTTTTCTCTCAATAAAATTGGAACACACCAGGGGAGTGAATGGCTAAATAATGAAGGAATCATAAGACTTCTATCTGTCCCTAAATAGTGGAACTGAAGGTGTTATAACTCTCCCTCTGTTACAGTCATCCTCTGTGTCCCCTATGGTAACATATATTGAGAGAGAAACACAGAACGACTTTGCAAGTTGCAGAAACTCCACAGGTACGGTCCTTTGACCAAAAAACGTAACTCTTTCTTATTTACGTGACTCTTCTCGTTTTTCAAACCTTTGCATGATCTCCCTAACAAAGAATGCTTACACTTCAATTTGCACTGCTAACCAAGTAGTGGCTTTTATGAGGCAATCAATATGTGCGCATTCAGAGGACAAGCATCCATATTCATGTGTATGCAATAAAGCATCAGTCTCTCAAAATTGACATTGTTGGTGAAACATAGTGAGACATGAGAAAACACAGCAAGATGTGTGTGTGGCTGAAAAAAACTGAACTTTTCTTCATTTACATAGAGAAAACAGCAGCACGCAATGATGTTCAGAAAAGGATAAATACTCATCTTTAACTGACAAAGCATCACAAATTAGTATGTAAAAGTTGTACAATAATATATTTTCAGCTTAATCAATTCTCTTTATCTTCCAGGTAATCGATTAAATGGATGAATTACTAAACTCCCATTTACAGTCAGTAGTGTTGTACTAAAAATATACATTGTTTTACTGATTAAGAATAATTTCCAACAAGTTACCAAAAGCCATCATGTTACCAAGACATTTTCTTCTGCTGTATTTTAGGGGCAAGGCTCGTGAAAAAAGGGCAGCAAGGGACTGACGCAAAACTAGTGAGTTGCTAAACTCAGTAAATGTGTTATAGGGTTCAAAAGACAGACAAGATGGAGCTGATGCCACACCTCAGGGCCTCAGTCTGTTCCTCCACACAAGAATGTGTTTTGCTCTTTGCCCTTTCTTGTCCATCTGTAGACTGTTTCCTTTTTCAATGCTGTGAAGTCATTAAATCTGACTTGTTTTGTTTTTGTTTCCTTCTTCTGTACTTTGCGGCACGTCTCTCTAATGTGGTGCCAGACACACCTAAAAACTGTCAAATTTTTTGTGATGTGATTGACCTCACTTTGTTTCATAACTAATAAGAAAGCATGTATTTTCTCTCAGAGTTTATGATTGATGTTTCATTCTGTCTGGATTTGATGAGTTTAAGTATTTGTAAACATTTCTTTATACTTCTCTGTGTTTTGTATTGTAGTAACATTGCGTCTAAAAGGATCATCATACCTGATAACTCGGGCTCGTCTGGTTAAGCATCATTCCATGCTTTTTATAGTTTGTGGTGCTTTAATGATTCATAATGACAATGTTGGTTGTGTCAATAAAATGTAGGGCTATGGTACATTATCAGGCAACAGCCCATTGTTTCTCAAGGTACTGGGAGATTTCAGCAATGCAAAGATTGTTTCTTTTTCCTCGACTCCTTAGACCAGACATATGGACAATGTCTTTTTGTAGAAGTTTAACACAACCTACATTTAGTAGAAATTCCTGCAGTTCCTTTGATATTACAAAGAGCCTGTTACCAGCCTTCCTGACAACTTTAAATTTTATATTTTAAATTAAAAAAAAAAAAAAAATCACACAGGTATTTAGTGTTACATCATTGCTATCCACTATATTCTTCAGGACTTGATGATGAAGGCGTCATGATGGTGTTCACATTTCGAACCCACATGCAAGAACACAATCAGAAGAGTCAGAGTAAATGAACAATAATAATGAGTTTAATGATTCATGGGGAAGGGGGAAGGGAATGAGTACTGGAGCGGATGACCGGTCGTCTTACTGTCAACGAGTAAGCGTCTCTGCGTCCCGAAGGGGAATCCACTGGAGACGGACCGAAGACTGGGGAAGGTGAACACACGAGGGGTGGCGTCCGACCGGTAACACCGGCAGCGTCGAGGGAGGACACATGAGGAAGGTAACTCACAGACAGCGAGGATCAAGAGCTCTCTCTGAGCCCAGGGCTGACGGCACACACAGGAGCAGCGAGGAGGCAACAGGATAACCTGGTAAGGAGGAAGGAATTAATAACGAGCAGATCACAGAGGGCCTTTCTCTGGAACGATAGTTACCAAGGTAAGCTAACACTCAGGCGATGAGAAGTTGTTCAGCCACTGCTTATATCTGTAATCCACGCCCTCCAAACAAGCTACAGGTGTGGCCACGGGGTTACCCCTGCAGCTTCTCAGGGGCTCGCATCTGGCGACATTTAGTGGATGCCCAGAAGAATGATGGTGCTCCAACAAAAATAAAACTCAAACCAAAAACAAAGAAAAAACACATATCCTGACAGAAGGTCTTCACTGCACCCTGACGTAAGTGGGACGTTTTCTGTTCTTCTTCTGAGCAATACATTTGAACTCTTTCTGATTTCTCTCTGCAAACTGTAGCTTTACCTCAAGACTGAAAATGAGAAAATGTAAGGAAAATCTTATTTGGACATTTAAAAAAGAAAAAAAAAAGAAAAATCTAATTTACTGAAATTAGATTTTAAGCATTTGGTCTTCTACTTAAGAAGACCAAATGCTAAAACTGAATTACAAGCTGATTCAATAAAGCTCAGTTTAATATTGCGTGCACCTACAGCCACTGATTATTTATATGCACCTTGAATTAATTTGTTTGGGTTTTGAATTATACAGAATACATTTTACCTTCAAATTGAAAAAAAAGAAAAAAATCATTGTAATTATCTGACATATTTTATTTGTCTCTTTTTTTGTTTTTACAATAACATGGCATTTAGAAAGTGCTAAGCTTTTTCCCATGTAAGAAGGTAAAGACTGACTAAGCCAAACAGAAATGTGACACAACTATTTTCAAAAAGTGAAAAATATGTTTATATTTTGACATGCATGTTTTGTAAATTTGAAATTGGTGCAACTTCACAGGTCAAAGTCCAAAGTAATTTATATTTTACCATTCTTAACAGCTTTCTTGTCAATTAGCATTACAGTGCAAGGAACACAGAGAGACAATATGTTTAAGAAAAACAAAAATAAATCCTTGCTGATGCCCTTCTCTGTATCTTACATAAAAGCTCAGCCTTTACAGCTGAATCTAATTTCGCATCAGTTGCCAGAGGAAAAGAAAAGTGACTTTTGAAAAGCAGTTCAGTGACTAACCTGAAATCTGCATTCAGATCTATGGGAAATACATCTGTAAATAGGCTCAGAAATGGTGCTCTTGGCACACATTTGATGAACATGATGCTCATATTTTAGTTGGGCATCTTAGAAAAAACAGAACGGTAGAAGTGAAAAGATAATTCCTGCTCCGGGGACTGAAAATGTCAATACAGGACATGATTGGATTGTGTCAGCAAGAAGAGTCCATCAGCATTGACATAGAAAAGGGATATTAGAGCGAGCGGTGCTACACTGCTTGAATGCTCCGTTGTGAAACACTACACTTTCCAGATTTTAGCACGTTATAAACAATACTTTCTGTCTTCAGAGAACTGAAAAAGAGATGTAATGACCAGAGATCATATAAATATTACCATCATTGGAAGTATCATAACTGTTAAGTAGTTTTGGATTATTATATCTGGGATTAAAATGCTCACAATATGAATAATATACCACTCCATTTGCCTCTAAAGACTACCCTGCCTTGCGTAAGAATGCACACTCATTCTTACATTTCCATTTTCATTTTTTAAAAGCATTAGATTAACCAGATAGCACAGTTATCTAGAAGCAGCCTCTCTTTGTAGAACCAACTTCCTCAATCATCTTCACACATCTAGAGACATCTGAAGCTTGTCAAATAAGGCCACAGAATGTAACTGGGTCATTCGAACACATGTGATCACCCCAGTGTGTTTAAGGTTGAAATGCAACTGAACGGCAGCCCTTCACCCCATTCTCAACTCTCTGCAGCCTTGATGTACATATCCATCCACTAAATACAAAAAATAATCCCCACAGCAGAATAACACCTTCAAATTTGCTTTATCCCCACATGGCTGGTGGCTAACTGCAACCAAGAATGGCTTCTTGTTCTTTCAACAACAGCTTACTTCTTACCTGTTGACGTTCCACTTCTATTAAGGTCAGATTCAGGGAATCCACCTTAAAGTTCTGCAGTTTGTTCATCGACCTCCTAAGTTGTGGTTCTCTGCAGCTTGTACAGAATTATCATCAACCACTTTAATGCTTCACTAACACTGGTAATTCACAAAGGTTCCCTAAACAAATCCCTTGAGGCCAGAACAGATGTATTTGATTAAATTACTCATATGTCACATTTATTGATAAGGTGACTTCATTTGGTGCACTAGTTTAGAGTGATGTGAAAATGTGTTTGTCCCCCTTCCTGATTTTCTATTTTTTTTGTATTTGTTACACTTGCCATCCATCTATGAATTTTTTCACCCTTAAAAATAAACATCTTGATGTAAAAATGTAATTTTGTGGTTACTTGTCTTATCTTTCACAAACATTTAAATTAGTTTCATGCTCTGAAGCACATACATGAAAAAGATGCAAAAGAAATAGGAAATCAGAAAGTATACTTTCTGTGTGTTTGCCTATAGGCAAACACTTTTTCACTCCATTAGAGTAAAGATTGCAAAAAAGTGTTTTTTTTATTTTACTTTTTTTAAGTTTTAAAGCAATTACTTTCAATTTGATTTTATATACTACTGTATGTTTGTTTCTGACATAAAATTCAATACACTGAAATGTATTAAAGTGTGCTAACAGTGAAAGGCAGTGTAAAAAATAAAATGAACCCCTCTAATTCTGCTGCTGCTGCTCCCTTGTAGAACTCAAACCCAAACATAAATCGTCATCAAATGCATTATTAATAAAACAAACCAAAAAAATATGACATCCAAAGCCATATATTTAATGGAACTTTGACACAAATCTTCTGCAGTCAATGCTATGCAAAGTAGGAAAGTGCACCCTTTAATTTCAGCTCTGTAATGCTTTCAGACAGATGGCAGAACTGAGCCAACACTCAAGGACTCTGTAAAGAGGATGAAGCTGCATTGAGCCAAAAAGCTATTTATAAATATAATTTGACAGTGATGCTCCACAATGCAGGAGAACTGTTGGACATCCAACCTGCCAGGGCGGCGATAAACAAATCCAACCCTCTTTAGCACTTTAAAGAGCTCTAGGCGTGTGGTAGTGTTTGTTTGGCATTTTGGCCGCTAGCCACGCGGAGAGCAGTTCCAGTGGAAGAAAGGCATTGTTATATAATGGACACAGGCTGCAAGAATGCTAACAATTGAGATAGGAAAGGAGTGACACGCGACATGGTGTCTAAATCCTTACAGATATCAGCTGCGGTTTTAAAGCAGTATATCTGAAATGATCTACTAGCTAAGCAAATGTGCTGTGCTTCAAAGGTCTTTGACCCCCCTGTGAAAGATTGCAGTGCAGGAGGGTAAAACTGCTGAAAAGGAAGATATTTCTGGACCAGCCAAAATAGTGTTAAAAGCCAAAAAAAAATAAATAAAAACTCAAACAAGAAGAAAAATGTGCAGTAATGAAATGTATATTTTATAATTATGTCACTGTCATTCACACACACTATTTCAGCATTGCATTTTATCTGACAGAGAAAAAAAATAACATTCACATTGTCGTGTGAACTGAGAGGATACTGTAAGGCGAATAGCCTTTAGGAAACAGTTCAGATTTAGTCTCTTTCTGACCTGGTACAAGAAAACAAATGCTCCTTGAATTCATTCAAAATGAAATGTCAACATTTTCTTTTTCCTCCCATGTCTAAGGAGACCGTCAGCTAAAACGACCTTAACCACAGACCTTGGAAGCATATTTATCTGTCATTAATAAACATAGAGTGTCCAGGCCAGCTAATATTTCAGATAAAAACATATTTCTTCACATTCAAGAGGCACCCTTAATAATCTATCCTGAAATAACTCCAATATAAATAATAAATGTTTTATTGTCAAATGTTACGTTTTTTTTTTTTTTTCTTTCTACACTTACGGCTCTATCTGCAGCACATTTTCAACCATTTTCAAATTGTTTTACTTCATTAGTTTTTGTGAAGAAAGATTCTGACCAGAACTCCTGCCATTTCTATGCTGGCCACCATTTGAAAAGCTACAATGTTAAAAACATCAAACTAATACTGGAAAATATCAACACCATCTCAATCTAAATCTGCGTGAAATTAGAATCTAAAATCAAGGACACCTCTTTGCATAAGCGAATTACACTATGATTACCTTTTTTTAATTTTCTCATTAGGTATTCATGAAATATATATACGTAGATAAAAAAAACTAAGAAAGTGATGAGCACAATATGCTTCCCTCTTCAAAACGAGTTGAAATGGTGACGACTTGCTGTGCTGACCTAGAGCCTTACTGCGCTGAGTGAACGTCAGCATTTCTTTTTGTCTAATTTGAATCTGACTTATCAGGTGCTGCTGTCCGTGGTACTAATTAAAACATTAAATATTTATAAATGCAGTAGAACTGTCTCCCAATAAAACCACAGGTTTATTAGCTTTTAATCAGAAATGTGCTAAACATTTGAGATAAAGACGTTATTTCAGTTCAAAATTATAAGACACATACTTGTAGGAATGTAGCTGCAGTTTTGGTCTGATTTTATTATTTTATAAAAATCAAAGCACAGCTTAGCACGCAATTTTATTTGTTAGCTGTATTTCGCCATAAACGATCAAATGTATATTATGCACTTTGATGTATCACAAGTTTAATGCAACCTGGTGTGATAGCAGGTGAGAACTGGTGGGATAAAACCCCAAAAACTTGAAGGTAGACACCTGCCAGTAGTTGAATTATTTACAGCTCACACTTGCATAACACATAAAGAGTATCCTACAAATTATAACCAAGTCAAAACTACCCTGGCATACATTTCCCTGAATTTTTAGGTCAATTATTTTCTATCTACTTGGTCTGCAGAATGTTCTCAGCAGCATTAATGGGATGTGGGTCACACTTTGTTAAAAAGAAAAAGTGCCTGCTGTATTTAGCCGAGCTTTATGAATGAGTGCCCAAGTCTGCATCTTAGTGAATGTCACTGACTGTGTGTGATCCCATTAATTAAGAAACTAAAGGAAAAGCAGAACCTCGGTTAGTAAAAGAGAAATACATTTTCCATTTTGGGAAGATTTTAATTCGTATGCATCCTGTTGAGATGGCCTCACATCAGTTACAGTCTCACCCTAAAGTGTTCATTTGCATAAACTACCCATGACAGCAAGCTAAATGTATGTTATTAATGAATGGAGGAACAAACTGTGGACAACACAGTTATGCATTTTCCATCTGTTAGGAAAGCACCCTCTCTATAGAACTGCAAACTATTGGATACAAACAGATTTGATCTCCTTTTAAAATCATCCATGAGTGCCATTAAACAAAGGTATAAAAGTCTATATATAATGTAAGTTTTATACCTTACACCCAAATATTCTCTAGACAGCCGGTGTGCAAAGGTTTACATGATGATTTAATTCTCTTTGGTCACTGTCTTCAGCTCATGTGTTTGATTTTAAAACAATAATAATACATTTTATAAACTGAAACCAGTAACTTCCTTATTCAAGTTACAGAAAAAGGCTTTCGGATGTGAGAGTAAAAGCAGCATCAGAAACCTGATGGGTCCGAGAAAGAGCATAAAAGTAATGCACATAATGCGCCTTCGAGATGAATCATATTATCTGCCTCCAAAGATCATTAACACTATCTCATCTTTCATAATCTAATATAACCCACCCATTTGACAAAATATGATCATTTCCCAGATGATTAAATGTTGCATTGTCAAAAGTTATTTCCTGATTTCCTCATTTCAGATAATAAATATTTAACCTGAGTGTTTAGATGTAATAAATGCTCTTCTCATGCACTCAAACCCAGTCAACCAGATTTTCGCATTTCCAGACGGTGCAAATTTGATTATCAAGCTCCTTTAAAGGCGACAGGTGGAAGCTTTCTTTTTTTAAAACCTCTGATAACTGCAATCTGCCTTCACTGTAGTTAAAATATGTGTTGTCATCACACCAAAATCTCATCAAGATCTTTCCAGATCTATTGCTTATAAACCTGCCGAGTGCATCCAAAAAATATACTCATGTGACCCCCCCACCTAAAAGGCAGTCATTTTTTAAACGGTATCGCATTTAAACTACTGATAACGCAACCGGGATGGGCTACACCGGTCCATTAGGATCAGCTGTATGTTGGGAAAATGTGTTATCAGAGGGAGAGAAAAGGCACATCCTCTTTGATTGACAGGTGATCTCTGGCTGCCAAGAGCTGTGCAGAAGCACCACAGCAAAGAGTGATTAATGCCACAGATGGTGACAACAGAAGAAAAAGCAGCTCATGCATAGCATTATCCACAGTGGAAGAAATGAATATGAACTGAGAGTCATGCATTAATCTGTCTGAGACTATGAAGGAATCTGAAAACATTTTTCCTCCTCAATTAATGCGGTAAAAGCTGTTTGTGAACTAACACGAAAACCTTTCATAGTAAAATATCAAGTATTTATGCTTGATCGGCTTCAAATAGTTTGCCATCAAGTGGGATTGGCTCTAGTACCATCGCTAAAAAGAAGGGGAAAAAAAAAATTATCTGCACAAATAAGACACTAATTATCTCTCCCAAGGCCTGCGCGCCTCCTCCCTGAAGAGAGGCTGTGGAGGGCAGCGGCAGTAAATGCAGCTCCTCCACCTCTGCCGGGCTCATGTTTCAGTGCGGTGTTTACCCTTGCACTTTCTGAGATGACAAACGAGAACAAATTGCAGGCCAAGGGTGCATTAGTAGGGTTATTGGGTTATGTGCCGGTAAAATATAAGCCTGACAAAATGCCCTTTCCCGGCGAATCTCAGAAGTGTCATTCTCCAAAGTAGAAAGCAGAGCTCCTGCTATGTAACAATGCCTCTTTGTGCCTTGGGCACAAGTCCCGCAATGCACTTATGGGATCTGTGCCAAGGTGCTGATTTCAATTAGACCATTCTGACAATAGGACTGCGACAATAGTGCCAGTGATGTGTAAAGAATTTTGATTTAAGAGTACATTTGTTTTGTATCAAAATGTTAATTTGTTTTGGTAAAGATATGAGTACAAAACTATGCAAGTTTATTATGTTTCCACAGTCCTGAAGAGCTAAACACAATTTTGCATTGGTGTTGGATTTTGCCCTTTTATTTTCTTTAGGTTTTTGGAACCAGCGCCAAAAAAAATCTATGGGCTGTATTGGAAAAGTTTATCATTTTAAGTGAGCTACCTATCATATTAGAACAAGCTATTCCTATAAATCCTTTGTTCTGCTCTGTGGTGATTTTACTGCAGCATAAACTGAGCATCCTCTGAGGGATCATTTTGGTGCAGCAAGCAAGTGATGTCCTCAAAATATAGAGAGCAAAACCTTGGGAAATAAAATAACTAATTAACCAGAAAGTAAATCTACTGTGCTCTCTACTAGCTTCTTAAGAAAATACTTCTCCCGGATCAGAGGCTGAATAGCTTTATAATTGCTGTCACACATTGTCAGTGTTTCTAAAAATGAATTTTATGTGAAAAAGATTTGGCACTTTTTGTGAAACATCAACTCCTGCCATGTGATACCTAACTTGGCGAGTTAGACTGACTTCTTACCCTTTCTCAAAGCACATAGAAGTGACAGAAAGTGCCTCAACTCCACCTTGAAGAGTTTCTGAAAGGGGCTAATGAATGCCTTTCAAAAAACAGGACTGAAGCCCCGTGTCACTTGGAGTCAACATAAGAAGCTCAAAGATTTCAAGTCGAAACGTTACATGTGTAGAAAGAGCATTTAAGTACGGTTTCAGTCTCCATGTTGTAGCTTTCTGGCTTTAGAATATTTCAGCATGTTACAAAAAAAATATGTGGCAGTTTAATATGGTACAGCATCACAAAGCAGGCACACAATATTCCTGTGGAGATATTAACCATCTGCTAACTGTAGGTGCTCCACAGAGCTCAATATGCAGCATACAGTGAATTTAATTGAGACCTCCATCACTGCAGATGTTGATGATGAGAGAAAACAAGAACATTTTTCCAGGATGACTTGTTATCATAACAACAAGTAAAATCTCTTCCTGTGTCCGGATCCAAAATTATGACAACAGAGGTTTGAGTCCAAGGGACAGAGTTACTGTCCTTCAGCGTCTGTTGTGCTGCTGGCTTTATCCAATAACTCAAAAGAAAATCACAAAAGCTCCAAGAATAAAGAACTGAGACTCTGGTTTCTAATAATAAGTGACTTGACTTGTATATTGTGTTTCAAACAGATAGTTGCAGCATTGTATTAATGAATACAAATGATAATTTAAAGGCAATAATCACATTAGAGAATTATGGTCAGGATAAAAGCTTATTATACTTTAGGAGCTGCAGAGATGAAAGCAACCAGAAGGTTTTCTTATCATCTCAGACAATGGACTTGTGAACTTTTCAGTGGTGCATTTGATATGATCAAGCACAGAATTAAATGTTACTGAGATGAAAGAAGCTAATTTCTTCACTCTATTACTCTCTGTGCATGCTTATGCTCTTATTCTTGTCATTTACTGTGGGAACACGTCCTTTTTTCTTCTTATTGGCATGCTTTCCTTGTCTGCTGTCTGTGGTTGCGCTGTGTAGATACCACCCTCTGTAAAAAGACAGTTTTGAACTCATTTCCTCTAATCTGAAAGGCAAAGAGTTTGTTGCCTTTTGAGTATTGCATGGCACCATATGAACATCAACATAATTAACCTGACTGTATTCATTGACACAAAATTTAAAGCAATATGCTGAATTTTACTGGAATGTTCTAACACAAAACTTTGCCTTCTATGAATGATGAAATCAAAAACAATTTGACAGTTTAAGCTGATTATAGTGTCTCCATTTTTAAGGGCCTTGTCACAGTTTCTGTTTGCACTAACCTTAACCATCAGTAATCTAAGACCCAGCTGTTTGTGATGTCACCTTTAACCACATCCTGTTCTTTAGTGCTTTGCAGGGTCTCTGCTGAAACCACAGTCCTTGCTGGTCTTGAAATAACTTTACGGTATCCTGGTCTTCTTCCTGTTCTCTGTCACCTACATATATGACAAATGTTATACAAACTACACCCAATAGATAAGTAATGTATAAACTTTACCATTTGGAATAGTTCCAACATTCCAGTTTCCAACATCCTCAGTCACGTGACTGAGGAGCAGTGTAGACATAATAAAATCTACTTGCACAGAGTCGGATTACTTTCATTAAGATCATGATCAACCACATTTTTAAATCTGTTAGGGTCCAATCTCAGATAGTTTGAGTTTTTGTAGTTCCACTGTATCCCCATTTATGAGCACCTGGATGAATGAACCCTCGCTCTACTCCAATGCATGTCTACAGTAGCAGAATATAGAAATGATAAACATAAACAAAGTAGCAGGCACTGCTGATAAGAGCTGGATAATGGCTGTTCAAAGACACACCTTAACTTTTCTGTGTGGAAAATACAGCACCTCTATGCTTTCCTCTATTTTCACTTTTTTTTCCTGTGATAAAGCTACATAAACACTATTGTCTGAGTCAGCAACTTTAACTGACCCATGTCCAGACAGGGAATGCTTAGCTTTATTTCCCACAAAAAAAGCAAGTTAGGGCTTTTTCAATTTCATTTGACATTCAAATAATGACTTACTGAACACTATGCACCTTTATTTCTGTCAGATAAAGTGGCGGTCAGAGGTGTTGGCATGCGACACTGCCAGTAGCTGCTAGATTAAGTCCTATCGCTGACATCAGGTTGGCACTGTTTCTTGCGCTGAGCGTAAATGCACACAGACAAGGAACAGATACACACTTTTGTTCCACGTTTCACCACAACCAGACTGTGCAATTGTTTCTGTCTCCTGTTAATCTTACAATGTGCTTGGTTGGCTCTGCTATGTGTTGAATGGCTTTGGTTAAGAGCAGCAAGTGAAAAGGCATGGGGAAAGAAGAGCTGTCTGGTGTCAAAAAAAAAAAACAAAAAAAAAATGACAGAAATTCAGGAGACAATATCCAGGCAGAAAAATTGAACAAATCCAATGTTTGGAGGATGAAGCTCTGTTTTTGCAAAGGCACTATTCTAATGACAGCAAGACGGAACATGTTTTGAACTTTGCTTCAACTATTGACAATCCCTGCACATATTAGGGAATAAATTATTCACAGACTTGGACCACAGCTCCCTCTTGCCTAATTGAGATGACTGATGTTGTGCACTAATGTGTAACATCCTGAGTTTCATTTAAAAAATGCTAAATTCTAGAAAGCACACAGGGGACCTAAGTAAAAGTGGCAACCTTGAAATTGGCGCAGATATAGGTCCCCTGTTTTCAATTAATTCCCAGCGCAAACACTTACCAAGCAGCTTATTTGCAGCCTTGCCCATATTTCGCCTTTAATAAGTTTGCCATCATCAATGACTGAGTGGAGGTTGCAATGACCCACAGAGACAGACTGGAATCAGCTTTGATTTGTGGAACAGAATGTCATCATTTCAGCTCCGTGGATTTTTTATCTGACTGTCTTCGATTGTTGCACCATTTCAAACAAAACCTTCTGATAAGGGAATGTTCTGCTGTTGTTACGAAGCTTGTAAATCATGAGGACAATAACTTATGTTATCCTGTTAGAATCACTTGGCAAAATTGTAAATTATTGATGTATACCAAAGTACAAGTCAAGCTTTGAAAGTAAAGAAATGTTTTGTCTGTGAAGAAAAGAGTTGCTCTGTGAAAAAACTAATTACACATATGTAGTATAGAGATGTTCTTAGGAATATCTGAAAATATGGGGGAAAAAAATACACCTCAAGTTCCTGCATTGATTTGATGGTGATTACTTAAAGATAAATTAAATTGTACGAGCAAAAACTAGAAAAAAATCCCCCCAAAATCAAATCAATTTTGTATAAATGTATATCTCAAGAAGTTTACACATCTACAACTTTGAACCATGCAGGCACTCCTGGCACCACGTGTGTAGATATAAAAATTTACAATATTTTGCATCAGAATTGTAACATGTCAAACAGAATGTTAGTAAGTAGCTTTTCTTTGCCAATCTCCTGTTTTGGATACTTTGGAAGGTGACTGCTCTAAGACTGACAGTGTGTAGCTATGTTTCAGGCTCTTATTTTGAAGTTTGATGGGAAGTAGTATTTGTGTTGTTGCCCTGTTGTGTTGATAGAGACAGTTGAAAACAGCACATGGACTGGCTGACAGCATTTGCTTAAAACGCCTCCACAAATTGCCACGCAAATGTTTTTTGTGGCAGCATTTTGGTTGCACGGTTGAAAAACGATCCACAGACAGATGAGATATGAACAGTTTGTAACAGTTGAACAGTTGAGAATACTGTGACTGAGCAGGCTAACACTTAACAACGTTAAGAGTTTCCATTAACTTCAAAGCAATAACCAAAGGGATGTTAGTTCACTGTATTTTATTATTTTTTTTAACAGAATTTGGACTCCAGCTGTGCAGCTGAGAGCGGTTACACTGGACCTGAAACCTCCTCAAAACATGACTATTATGAACAGAATTCATTTTGATTTTTTTATTTTATGAGACAGCAGGAATCAGCATTGGTTAATGCCCTTTCAGCATTTGAATAATATTGGAATTAGAAAAGCTTACAAATAAAAAACACACAATTTATGAATTAGTTAAACTAGATTGATTAATTTGTTAGTTAATTGATTAGTTTATTTCAATGAGAGTAGGAAAGGGAGAAAATGAAACTATTAAAAAACAAACAATAGACAAAACAAACTGAGACGACAATTTGCTTTTTCATTTTTTAAAAAACCCTGTTTTGTTTTTATGAAATTATTATCCTGTATTTCTTTGGATATTTTGTCATGTTGTAAATATTACTTATTGATTTAGTTGCTCAAAAGCTGATGACTCTATGAGCTACTTTTCTAAATGAAAGGCAAGGAAACCAACATGGACACTGACATTTTTAGGGTTTTATCAGTTTAATTTACATCTGATCACTTTTCATCCAGACTTTTAGATGTACCAAACTGACCCTTGAAAATGTTGAAATCTTGCATATTTCTGTGTTTGGGTAACTTCATCAGCACCACTGCATGTGTGCCAATGCTGATTAAAGCTAAAAAGAAAAACTGCAATACACACATTTTCAAGTAAGAGCTACTGAATATCATCATTGCAATTTTAATGTGGGCATCAATGAAACTGAAGGCCTTGGAAAATATTGCAGGTGTTAGTATTTAATGCCTTATATGTAATGTTTCACACATATCTTGTTAATTCATTGAATTGGTGAGGTTTCTCTGTTTGTGGATCCTTCTTTTTCCGGGATTAGAGGTTGAATTAAGATCTTCAGACACTGCATGCAACACATGTGACGCAACATTACAGCAAGTTTCAGTTAGGAGTAGGTTTTATTCTACTGTTAATCTGTTAGCACCTGAGTAAAAATTATATTTTGCGTTTATAATTCTTTTCGTCCAGTGATTTGGTCAACAGCAATAAAAGTAAAATGGCCTTTTTTAGTAAATTTATTCAAACTTTAAATCCCCAGTAAATCTTGCTCAGCAGTGGACTTTAAAACTGAGATAACCGGGTAAAGATAGCGCTTAATCTCAGGTTCCTCAAATATTTGTTGTTCTTTTTCATTAGTCCATCTCACTATCACTGAGTCCATGTGTAATTTAAACATGAAGAGTCTAAATAGAAATGATTTACCAGTGTTCGCTTAGTTTCCCGTAACCAGAGAATGGGAGAACATTTTTATATGTAGTTTACAACAAACGTAGCACTTTGCAAACTGGTCTAACAACAGATTCGGTAACACTTTATTTGAAGGGGTGTGCATAAAACTGACATGACACTGTCATAAACATGACAAAACACCTGTCATGAACATAAAGAAGTCTTTATGAATGTTTATGACTGTTGTCATGAAGTGACATTCTGTAAATAATGACACTTTTAATGCAAAGTTGCTCTAAAAGTTGCATTGAAAGTCAATTAAAAATACCAACTTTGCATGATTTTGTAAAAAAAAAAAAAATTCTTACCCAGCAATTTTGTAGTCTTTTCTTTGAGTGATGCTTTCTGGTTAAAATTTGTACAGAGGAAGTGACAGAGGAAGAGGGTAGAGTTCATTTAGAGGTTACCTGTCAACCGGTCTATACTTCTCATCAAAGTTTGACAAAACGTCTTAATTTGATCTCTTCTAGGTAATATTTGTCTGAAAATCACCAGTTTTCCTTCAGTATTTCCATGAGAAGAAAAAATGACCCAGTTTCTGATTCAGTGACTTAGATCCCTGCTTAACCCTGTTGGACCAACTCTTCCAGCTGTCATCTAGATCCAGAACCATTGTTGGTCCTCTTGTATGTCCTTGTCCAGCCTCCGGTCTCCAAGTAAGTCTACCACCCTCCCTTATTACCCTAGCATGGCTGGTGACTAACTGATCGCATCTTCTCTGTTGTTTTTCTCTTTCTGCTGGTGTAGAAGCTGGTGATGTCTTCATGTATCCTCTCTAATATTGTATTCCCAAGATCAGTGTTTCCCTACCCTGGTCCTCAAGGCACACTGACCTGCATGTGTTAGATGTTGCCCTGCTTCAGCACATATGATTTCAATTGTTGGCTGATCAACAGGGTTTTGCTGAATTGCAATCATCTGAATGGGGTGTGTTGAAGCAGGGGAACATCTAAAACATGCAGGTCGGTGTGCCTTGAGGACCAGGGTTGGGAAACACTGCCCAAGCTAACTTATGTTAGCATGTTTTGGAGCGATACCAAGTTTGTTTCTATGGACTACAACCAGTCACCCAGAGCCTGTACTCCACTACCCAGATGCTCTCATTCATTTCCTGGATTCCCTCACCTGCAGCTCCATCTCTGCTCATCAGCTGCACCTGCTCTAAGAAAACCTTTTAGATAATACTATTCAACAATGTTATTCTTAGAGTTACACACTGTTTTTTGACTTCCTTATCTCTCTCGCCTGTGACAGAACATCACAGGTGAAATAACAAAGAAGTCAACAGTGATATTTACTGAGACTAGTCTGTCTTCAAAAAGGCTTTTTTTTTTAATTTACACATTAATATTCAATACGACGAGCTGAACTTGTAACACATTCCCTCAGGCAGAGCCATGATTCCTGCTGAGCTGCTCAGACCCTGTGCTGTGCAGGCTTTCCCATGAGTTGAGTCATTCTTGTAGATCTAAATGTCCGTATGAACCTCATCCAACTGCATCATTGATAAGACAAATGCCTTAAACAAGTGCTTGCTCCTTTGACAACTCTTTTGTCGAATTTGAGTTTCACGTGAAATCATATTAGATATTGAATCAGTCAAAAATAGATAGCTTTTATGGACCCACGTTTTGGGATTTTGGGATACTTTGTGGCAAAATTGTATTAACTCTGACAACAACTTGCAGCGTTACCACAGATTGCCATGTCCAATGATTAGATCAGACGGGACAAGCACAGCTTGTAGTACAGCATGACATTTTGATAAGCAGCCAACAATAATAGAGTTTTCAACATACAGAGAATAATGAAAGTATAAGGGCAACATTTTTTTTTGCTCTCATTTTGTCATGAGCTGAACTCCAACATCCAAACCTTTTTCTATATACAAAATAGAACTATTTATCTCAAATATTTTGTGTAAATGTGATTAAATGTGAGCAGTTCTCCTTTGCTGTGATAATCCTTTCCACCTTACAGGTGTGGCATATCAAGATGCTGATTAGACAGCATCTGAAAATGAAGAAGGCACATCTGATTATTACACAGATCGCAATAAAAGGCCACTTTGAAATGTGCAGTTTTGCTATACAGAAAGGTCTAAATGGTTTAGAGAATCAGTCAGTATCTGGTGCCATCACAATGTACCTGACGCAGTCTTCTTCACATAAAGATTGTCAGATTGTTGCTTGTGGCCTGTAGATTGTTCACTCTTCCTCCCTGGTAGGGACTGGAACATGCTGTTATGAAGTATGAGTTTGAGAAAGGACAGAAGCTGAAAACTTACAAAAATCACAGAGAATGCAGGTAGCCAGAGCAGAACAAAAACTCAAAGCAAAAAGCAAGCAGAGTAACGACAGGGAAGTAAGTGGGATATACCAGTATTTAGTGGGAGGAAGTAGCAAGGAGTGTGTGCAGAATAAGGATTTAAATACTGTGAGGGTGAATGCTGGAACAAAAGTTCTGGGCTGATTAGCTAACAGGTTGCAGGTGTGAACGGAGAGAGCAGACAGTGAGACCAGACAGGGGACTAAGAAAATGGATCTCAGAGTAACAACAAAAAGTTAGACACAAGGAAGAAATAAACATAATAAACTAGAAAAATTAAGCTGGACTAAGGTTAAAAAGAAACAAGGCTGCTCTAATCAGAGAAAGAGACAAAGGAATAAAACTATACTAATAAAACTATAACCAGTACCTGACACAAGCTGTCGTTCACACTGATCTGTGCCATCCTGACATGCTCAGTGACAGTGGGGTTATAAGGTCAGAGATAAGATTAGGTAACAATGTTAATAATTTAACCAATGGTAAAAAATTGTAAAAAAGTTGGAAGCAATAAAACCAGTGCATCTAGGACAGCTTGGCACCGTATTTATGACCATCCAGATAAACAGCACATGTCTGTATAAAGGCTGCACATCATTAAGCACATCTGGTGTTAAGAAGTTGTCTATGTTTGGTACATTTGGAAGCAATGAAATTCAAATTCAGATCCCAAAGTTTGATAAAAAAAAAAAAAAAAATGAAATACTGTCAATGCCAGAGCAGTGCAGGAGGAACAACATTTAAATATCAAAATCATATTTAAATTCTGCTCAGCAGAAAAACTAAGGGAGTCTTGTTTGCCAACCACAAAATTATATTACTCATCTAGCCACAGATCTTTTTTTGTTTGTTTTTCTTTCTTTCTTTCTTTCGCACTGCATGCTGGGAGTTGGTGGAGGAGCGTGTGGAGAGAGAGCTGGGAGATTGAGAATTTCTAACTTGTTTGTTCTATGTTTGTTGGGTTTTCTTTAAGTTTTGTTCTTAAAATAGGGTGGTTGTAGAGTTGGGTTAAGTGTAATTGGTTACTTTTCTGTGAGTAACACCGGCATTTTTGCCTTTTTGGCAAAATGCCGGAAATGGATTTGACTAAACTTACGAGACAACATGGTTTGAAGATCTTACCCATTAGTCCCACTATGACAGTAGAAGATTGTAGTTTGGCGGTGGGAGAAGTTGTAGGTTGTAGCAGCATTAAATCTGCTGCTCGGATGAACAGCGCTGTGGTCATTTTTGTTGACAGCGTGGAGAAGGCAAACAAAGTGATTGAGAAAGGCATTATCGTGAATGATGTTTTTTTGTCCGTTTCCCCTTTGAGTACGCCAGCTAAAAAAGTTACGATTGGGAATATACCCCCGTTCATTAGTGATGAATTGTTGGTGAGAGAATTGTCGCGGCATGGAAAAATTGTTTCTGCGATCAGAAAAATGCCGTCAGGTTGTAAGTCTCCACAGTTGAAGCACGTTGTTTCTCACAGACGGCAAGTCCTAATGATTCTGAATAAAAAGAATGAAGATCTTAACTTGGTGCTTAATGTGCGAGTGGATGAGTTTGATTATGCTATTTATGTAAACTCGGGCACTTTGGTGTGTTTTGGTTGCGGGGAAGTCGGTCACTTGGTTCGGGCGTGTCCTGGAAAAAAACAATCATCTGAGAATGCGGAGCAAATTCAAGATAAAGAAGGTGAAAATTTATCAAATCAAGCTGAGGCTACAAGTTCAGAGAGTGTAGAGATAAGAGATACAGAAGGGCAGATGTCTGAAAATAATGCTCAAAGTGGAAGAGAAGTGCTTGAAAAAGATGTGCTAGAGGATGATGAACCGATCCTGAAAAATCAAATGGTGAATGATTCACAAGAAAAGCAGGAAGATGACAGTGTAGAGGAACAAAGTCAAAGTTTACTAATGCCTCTTCAGAGAAAAACAAATGCTGAAGAAACAGTGGTGGAGGGATGCAGTCAAACACCAGAGGAAGGGGGTTTTGAAATGTCTAGAAAAAGAAAAGTTTCTGAAAGTTTTGTTGGTTCTCAAACCGAAATTGATGTGGGAGACACAGAATTGGAATGTTCAGGAAAAGTTTTAGAATCAGAAAGCAATATGGATGAGGAAGAGGAAGGTGATGATGAAAGTTGGACTGAAGACAGTTTGGCCAGTTTCTTTTCACCTGGTCTAAGTAAACACAGGAAAGGTTATGGTGTGCAAAATGTTAAACACTTTTTGAGAGTTACAAAGAATATGAAAAATGTGAGAGTTGAAGATTTCTTTCCGGACAAGAAACTGTTTCTTATGCATGTGAGATCACAGTTGAACAGTAAGACAAAAGGAGGGTATGATGAAAAAGAAGTATACCGGTTGAAAAAATTGATCGGGAAACTTAAGCAAGAATTCAACAAAGATGATGAGTTTGAAGTTTAAATGTTTATATTTTATTTTACTGTTAGTCCTTCCATCTTTGGTAATGAATGACTTCAGAGTTTCTACATTGAATCTGAATGGAGCCAGAGATGTGAGGAAAAGAGTGAGTGTGTTTGATTTAATGAATTTAAAACGTATAAATGTGCTAATGGTACAAGAAACACACAGTGATTGTTTAAATGAAATAGATTGGAGGAGAGAATGGGGAGGAGAAATTATTTTAAGTCATTTAAACCAGGCCAGTGGAGGAGTTGCAATTTTGTTCTCAAAAAATTTTCTACCAGTGTCTTATGAGTTTGAGGATGTGATCAAGTGTAGATTATTGGTGGTGAAAGCAAAATATGAATGTTTTAATATTGCGTTTGTAAATGTGTATGCTCCAAATACAAGACGAGAGAGGGTTTTTTTTCTAAATAAACTTGAAGATGTTTTATGTAAATGTGACATGGATGATTTTCTTTTTTTGGGGGGAGACTTTAACTGTACAGAAAACGATCAGTTGGATAGGAATCATTTTGAACCTCATCCAGCTTCGACAACTCTCTTAAAACATTTGATTGATGTGTTTTCTTTGGTTGATATTTGGAGAGAAATGCATACTCAAAAAAGACAGTATACTTGGACTAGAAATACAGATAATTTCTTTTCTGCAGCGAGGTTGGATAGAATGTATAGTTTTAGACATAATTTTGGAATTTTTAAACATTGTAACATTCATCCTGTAAGTTTTTCAGATCATGCGTTGGTTTCTTGTAGTGTTTTTATTGCCAACATCAAACATAAGTCTGCCTATTGGCATTTTAATTCTGCTTTGTTATTGGACACTAATTTTAAGGAGGCTTTTATTTCTTTTTGGAGAGTGCACAAAACCAGAAAAGAGGATTTTGTATCTTTAAGGCAGTGGTGGGATTGTGGGAAGGTTGAAATTAAGGAACTATGTCAACAGTACACTGTCAATGTTTCATCTAGTTTAACCAAGTCTATTAGAGATCTGGAGATTGAAATAGTGGAGTTGCAGGCTTCTGCACAATCCACAGGAGATCGAGGTTGTTTTGAGAACCTCAAGTCAAAAAAAGCTGCTTTGGCTGGTTTGCTGGGTTCAAGGACACAGGGAGCGTTAGTTCGATGCCGTTTTCAGAAAGTTGCTTTAATGGATGCTCCAACCAAGTTTTTCTTCTCATTGGAAAAGAAGCAAGGACAGTGCAAGTTCATGCATGGTTTGAAATCAGCTGCGGATGTTCTCTTGACTGCAGACGGTGACATCAGGCGGAGAGCAGCTGATTTCTATGCAGATCTGTATAGCTCTGAATACATTGAGGATGAAGACAGTTTCAACGACTTTTGCAATGATCTTCCAAGAGTTTCTTCAGATTTTGCCAAGGAGCTGGAGGAACCTATAACTCTTGAGGAGATTCATGTTGCACTGCAAAGTATGGAAGGAGGGAAAGCGCCTGGCATCGATGGACTTCCCAGTGAATTTTACAAAGCTTTCTGGTCTGACCTCTGCGTTGACCTGTTGGAGGTTTTTGAGGAGAGTTTTGCTGAAGGATTTCTACCTCAGAGCTGCAGGAGAGCAGTTCTTACGTTGCTGCCAAAGAAAGGTGATCTCCAGGAGATTAAAAACTGGCGACCTGTTTCTCTGTTGTGTACAGACTATAAACTGTTGTCGAAGGTGCTGGCAAACAGACTGAAAAAGGTGATGGATCAAGTTATTCATCAAACACAAACTTATTGTGTCCCTGGCAGATCGATGTTTGATAATATTTCTTTAATTAGAGACATTTTGGACGTCTCCAGATCATTGGGATGTGATGCTGGTTTGGTTTCTTTAGACCAGGAAAAGGCTTTTGACAGAGTTGAGCACAGTTACCTGTGGAAGGTGCTGGATAGGTTTGGTCTCGGCTCTGGATTTATTGCCAAGATTATGGTTCTATATGAAAATATTGAGAGTGTACTGAAAATTAATGGGTGTTTGTGTAAACCTTTTAGAGTCACAAGGGGTGTTCGACAAGGTTGTTCTTTGTCCGGAATGTTATATGCTCTTTCTATTGAACCACTGTTGAAGAAAATCAGGTCACATATTGAGGGACTAGCTTTACCAGGGTGCAATGTATCTTTTTCTTTATCAGCTTATGCTGACGATGTCATTGTTATCATTAAAAATCAAGAAGAAGTGAATAATCTAGGTAGAATTGTTGATCTATTTTCAAAATTATCAGCCGCTCGTGTCAATTGGGCTAAGAGTGAGGCTCTGGCAATAGGAAGTTGGTTTCTTGGACTTCCTCAGCTTCCAGGTAGTTTGAAATGGAAAAGAGGGGGTTTGAAATATCTTGGTGTATATTTGGGGGACGAGGACACAGAAAAAAAGAATTGGGAGGGAGTGATGGAGAAAGTAGAGGGAAGGTTAAAGAAGTGGAGATGGTTGTTACCGCAGATGTCTTATAGAGGGAGAGTGCTCATCATAAATAATTTAATTGCTTCATTATTGTGGCATAAAGTAGCATGTTTAGAACCACCTGTTGGGTTACTTAATAGAATTCAATCTTGTATGCTTAAGTTTTTTTGGGATGACAAACACTGGGTATCTCAGGCAGTGCTCTTCTTACCTAAAGAGGAAGGTGGGCAGGGGTTGGTTCATCTAGAGAGCAGGACTGCCACGTTCAGGTTACAGTTTATTCAGAAATATCTAATGGGGAGGGAGGAGGATGTTTTTTGGAAACCAATAACAAGCATTGTTTTGAAAAGAATAGGAGGTTTTGATTTAGATGGTTTGTTGTTTTTATTAAACTGCAAACTGCTGTGTTTATATGAAATGTCAATGTTCTATAAAAGTGTGTTTAGGGCATGGACAATTTTTGAATGGAAAAGACTGGAACCAACTGTGTCTTTGTTTTGGCTTCTAGAAGAACCTTTATTTTTTGAGGCACGTTTGGCTTTAGAAGATGAAGTTGGTTTGTCAAGAAGATTGCTTCATAATAAAGTTCTGAAATTAAGACATCTTGTGGAAACGGCTGGACCAGAACTTCAAAACACAGAGGCAACTGCTTCCCTGCTTGGGATAAAATCGATTCGAGTCATGAAGACTATTTTAGACCGGTGGCTTGGAAAACTGACTTTGGATGAAAAACAGATGCTGGTGGACTGTTATAATGGAGAAAAACTCCCTGATTCTACGGATCCTTTTCCAGAGATGGGACTAAATATTGATTTCTCAGATTTGACTGGTCCTCTTTTGTTCACTCAGAAAAATTTTATTTTTTGCATGTTGAATGGAAATTTTTTTTATAAATTGGTTGTTCAAGGGTTGAATAAGAAACAGTTGAGTGGAAGAACTGATACTGTTTGGAGAGATAAGTTCAAAGTAACAGATAATCAGAAACCAATATGGAGGGTTCTTTATAAGCCCCCCTTGAGTAAGAGGCTAAGTGATTTACAGTGGAGGATTCTGCATGGTGCTGTGAGTGTTAACAGCTTTTTGTCGAAATTTAAAAAAGACATAAATGAATTTTGTCCCTTTTGTGAGGAAATAGAAACTATTTTTCATATGTTTCTTGAGTGTAAACGACTTTTATCATTGTTTTTGTTGTTAGAGGATGTTTTTAAAAAATGTGGGGTCTCTTGGTCTGAAGTAGCTTTTATTTTTGGTGCATGTTATACAAAAAAGGAAGCCAATAAGTGGAATTTGTTAAATTTTCTTATTGGACAGGCAAAATTTTCAATTTATATTAGCAGGAAGAATAAGTTAAAAGGTGTTATGGGGGAAAAGGTTGACAAGATGTTTATTTTGATGGTGAAAAACAGAGTAAAAGCAGAGTTTATGTTTTTTGCATTGATGAATGACTTAACAGAGTTTTTATCTTTGTGGTGTTTAAATGATGTTGTGTGCTCTGTGGATGATAGAAAGCTAGTCTTTAATTCAATGTTTTTGTGAAAAGTAATCAATGCTGAAATGTATTGTTATTGAAAAATAAATGTGTTGTTAAAAATCAAATCTTTCTTTCTTTCTTTCTTTCTTTCTTTCTTTCTTTCTTTCTTTCTTTCTTTCTTTCTTTCTTTCTTTCTTTCATGTGATTTCTATACACCTTTGTTATGTCACATCCTCTTCTAATATGCTACCAATAAGTTTTGTTATTTTGATATGTAATGTTTCCCTGTAATTACTTAATTACTTAAGTTGCTTGGGAAAAAGTAAGCTGTAGATATTTGTTTCCTGTTGTAGGGTTTCCTGTTGTAAAATAAAGTCCTCATTTTGCAATATGTATGCTTTATAGGGTTCATGCCAATGTGATTATACAGATAAATGCTATATTACAGACTTGGATCATTTATACTTACCTTGTAGAAATAATTAATATAATTTCCTATGTATTTACACACATTTACATTACATAGACAAGTGCAGGAGAGTCTCAGGGCCACTGGGTAGGGAATTTAACTTATTTAAAGTTTGACTGAGAGCAAATTCAAAACCCTGTTGTAATGCTGAGTTAACACTGCATTGTTCAGATTTTACTGCACAGCCTGCCTCTTTTCTCTTTGTTCCCCATTGCAGTCAGGATGTTATTCATCATTGGCTAAAAAGTTATTCCACCTGGCTCCCAAAAGCCAGAATGTCTTTATCCTTTGTGCAAGACTGAAAATGTCCTTATTCTCTACAAATGAATTATGATTTAACTGTAATTAATTCGGTTAATTTCAGGTAACAATTATGTCCCTTTTTAAATCTGCAAGTCAGTGTTGAAGAAATATTAAATAAGGGAAACATTAGTGAGGTCACCAGCAGCGGTTTGCACACAGCATGTTCTGTCACTAAAGAAAAAGTATTTTACACATTTTAAAGCAAGAGTCATTCTGAGCAATGGGCCTCAGCTAGAAAAGGTGATCAGCTCCATCCAAGTCAGGGCCCACAATTTCCCTCTAGCAAAGCGGTTTAGCTCTCTGTTTTATTCACGAGTGAACGAAGCACTGATAGGCGGGGTAATTGAATTGGAACCCCGTCTGAGGAAATGCAAATGGTGTCTGTTGTGGTGAGCAGAAGAGGTTAACTCTAGTCTGTGTCCTGGATTTTGAGAGGCAGATCATAACCAAAAGATAGAAACTCCTGATATGATAAAATCGTCTGTGATCAGTTTCCTCCATGAGGTGGCTGGACTTACACCTGGAAGGTGTGGCGCTCCATCAGAGCTGCTGCTTCTTTACACCAACAAGCAGGAGTTCAGGTTTTTAGGCTTTTCATTAGGATGGGTGAAAAATAGCCAGTGGATTTTATTGGGTTTCTGTCCTTCTTCCTCTCAAACCTCTAGACATGATCTCTGAAGTTTAACTACGAGGCTTATTCATGATAAATTTGTTGAATTTCTGCAGCCATATTAATGGTAGACCAGCATTTATAAAATATTGGATTTATTTCTGGGAATGATCTTAAGTTGCATAACCTCCTCATATTCAATTTTATTTACATTTGTTTCAGAAAAGTTCTTTGCAAAAGACATTTCTCCTTTTTCTGTGGAATAAAAATAAGACTTTCCAAAGTGACTGCAAAATATTAACTCTCCTTTTGTCTCTAACAATACCAACATATTTTCTTAATTTGCTGAGACTTTGATGTGCAGCAGAACAATCTGTTCAACCTCCAAAGAGTCTTTACCGAGTCCATCCTTCACTGGCTCTCCATCCACTGTAACACTTTATGAAGTACAGCTGCAGCTGTTGCAGCTAGACAACTTCAGAAGTGATGCAGCTTTTCAAGGTTGGCTGCTTCCTGGTCGAGGCGATATTAGCCTCTGGAGGGAGGTGGGCATCAATCTCACATCTCTCAAAGAACAAAAGGCTGCGTCTGCAACCTTGGAGGGTTTTCTTTTTCTTTATTTATATGCCTTTGCCTTTCTCATTTTTTTGTTCCTCCATATACCCTCCTATGGGCTTCTTTAGGAACTTTGTAGGGTTTCCATAATTCCATATCACATCAGAAGTAAAGCGGAAGCTATCGTCAGACATCATGAAAAATTAACTAGACTTGTCCTTTTGAAAGGCATATTTATGTTTGCACTCTGTGTTTGTCCAACATGAGGTCTGCTTCTTTTCTTTTAATGTGAACACTTTTTGAAAATCAGTGGGTGCATTTCAGCAAAAGATGGGCTAAAGATAAGACAACCACCACCATCAGAAGGAATATTATTTTAATTTAAATCTGAGCTCTGTCTCACAACAAACTGCTTCACCTATTTTACAGTGAAAAAGACATTGCTAAAAAGCTAAATATATATTCCATTTCTAAGACATCATGTTCTTTTTAGCAATATCAGCTTCCGAAGCTCCTTTCCTGACAACCTTTAATGCTTGATGACTACCTTCCTATCTAGAAAACATGATTAATTTGTTTTGGTTGATGGTGCAGCACATACTGAGGCCAAATAAAAATAGCCTCACACCCCTCTCTTCCATTCTTCCTTAGGTTCCTATTGTAACTCTTGTTTCGAGGCACAGCAACCTCTCTTTCACAAGGTCAGCCTCTTTGCATGGTACAGCTCTACGTTTCCACCCTGAAGGTATAATAAAGTCATATTTGTTCTTAAGTTTTGTTTTTAATTACCACATATGTCCTCCTGTGAATACCTTGTGGTTCAGACATCACTGGGGGAGGGGGAGCCGAGAGAAAGAAAAGGTCTGACGACAAGAAAGAGACGTAGTGAGGCATCTGGATAAAAGCAAGGAAAGCAATAATGAAGGAAGGAAGCATGTGGGGAGAGGAGATACAAGAAACGCAGTGAAGTCTGTGGAAATACGTAGCAAGGAGAGGAGAGAAAGAATGAAAGAGAAAAGAGAATGAAGGAGGAATGCAGGACCAAAGCAGGAGGCACTTTCCACTCAAATTATGTTTACTTTTCTGGCACAATATTTTTTTCATTTTTTTTTATTTCTCTGGCCACATAAAAGAACTCTTTGCAGAAAGACTCCTAAACTCCAACCTTATGTACCCTACAAACAGGTATCTCCCCAGGGATCGGATTTTTCTAAATGATCAGTATTAGTTTTCTATGACAGCTGTTGAAGGTGTCATAGGCTTAAGTTTTGCTCAAGTATGACATCTTAAGTTAAGCAAAACTGTTTTGCTTAAATTGGCAAAACTATTTTCCATGGGTTGCTTGTGAATTTGCATCAGTGTGGATCGAGATTAATTTGTTTATTTAACAATTCTGTGTTTTCACGTAAAATCAATGTGCCCCACCCATTTCTCCTTTTCCAAAGGTGATGGAAGCCAAAAATTGGATTGGTTTGTTTTCTGTCAATGTCACATAACCAAATTTGCACGCTTTACATAGAACATGTAGCTCAAATACCTCCAGTGTTGGGAATAAGTGTGCAAAGCTCTGCTGAAGCTCTAGTAGTCATGTTTTATTCAAGGTTATTGAACAGGACAACTTTTTTTCTTTATGGTTCTGCCCACGTATAATAACTAGAACTGCATTTAAGTCAAATGCTAACGGTCTCTTGAGTAAATGGAAAGTGAAAATGCTAACAACAACCTTAGATCTTAGGACAATACTGAAAATTATACTGACGAAAACATCATTGCAGGCGCAAGACGTGAATTTATAGAAGACTTTGGTGTTAAGTGTTTAGTTAAACACATATTTAGAAATAATTTTAAAAGCTGATCACATTTCATCCTTGGTAAAGTGGGAAAGATCTGCTGAAACAGCAAAATGTTCAAAATGTTAGGTTTCTGAAGGACGACTTTTTTACACACAGAAATAACAGAATGACATTGCAGTATTTCACCAATCAGATTGAGTCACATCAAAACAAAGTAATGCAGAAGTGATAATACCAGTGTTAATTAGACACGTATTTGCGGTCCTGCGAATTGTTATTTATTTCATTCCAATGCTTTGCTCTATATAATAAATCAAGAATGGTAACAATCTTGAACATTTTTCCTTACCAAACCAAATGAAAACATCTTTTCCAGAGATGAAACTTGACTTTTTTGCAGACTGTAATTGTAGGCTATGTGTCACATCAGATGCATGTTTAGTTGCAGTTTCCTTCATGTTATTATCCCTGAATTGGAAGAATATATTAAAATAGCAGAGCATGTTTATATATATTTTGGGACAACATATGTCTTGCTAACATGCCAAAGTGTACAAGGGAAACTATAGTGCCCAAAATCCAGAGAGCTAAGTGCTTCACAATCATAATACTAACCTAGGCTACACATCAATGAATAAGCGTGGTAAGATATTCTACTGTATGCTTTAATGAAGAATTAATTCCTGACTCGTTGTGGGAAAATTTATGTTGTTAATAAATTTGGTTTAGGGTTCAAAAATCTCCGCTAGCTCTACTTTAAACAAAAAAGAAGCATTGTTTGAGGGGGAAGATCTTGTTTTATGACGACAGACTTCTATGCTGCACGGTATCCTTCCTGTGCCTCTGCCAGCAAGTTGGAGAAATTTCAATAAATAGTCCTCATGTGACAGTGTCTTTAACTAGACAGAAACAAAACAATCCTGACAGCGCTCAGGGTATTTTTTTTCCTTTGAATTTGGTCATTATTCTGCACAGAGCTGAGAGGAAGCCAAGTGTGGCAGGTGAGAGCATCTCGACTAGACAGCTGTCAAAGCCACTCTGAATGGAAGGGCAGTGCGGGAGAGCAGCGTCACCACCAGAGGCCTCGCTGCTCTGACTGGTAGGAAGCAGGTACAGTTGGTGTACAGAAAACTCAAACAGAAAGGAAACGTAACGCTCGCATGCACCTGCATGGGTGGCTTTTGTTGCCATGGTATCGGGTGATTGATCCCCTGTGTTAAGTAGAGGGAGAGAGAGAATATTAATGATAGGGAAGAAACGGTGGTGGAGGAGGGAAAGCAATGGCATAGTGGGTGAGAAAAACAACTAATAGAGGCTTGCATCGATGTGCCGAGGGAGGGATCAATGAAAACAGCATGTAGTGTGTTTTGTGTTTGGCTAAGTCTGTGAGGACACATTGAAACACTGAAGCCTTTTATTGCTTCATGTGATCTGCTGTTCTCAGCTTATTGTGTGGAAAACCGTAATGTTATAAAGCAAGCAGGCTTATGAGGATTTAAGTAAATCTATACATTCTGAGACTATGATCGCGTCCCAGAAGAGTTTATGTTTCCATATTGGTTTATGATTAAAGCTTCATGCTCCACATTATTTAATGAAGAAGGTGATTCCTCATAAAAAGTGGAACTCAGGTGAGATGGTTATCTCTATTATCCAAGGAAGGCCATTTATTACAAAACTTGTAGTAAAACAAACCATTATGCACAGCTAAGACAAGAATACAAATAAATGAATAATCAAAACGTGAAAACTAGCCGGGGCAAATGTTATCTTAAATCTATTGCTTCAGCTTCTAGGCAAATTTTCTAAACAGATGAACAAGGGGTGACCTTGTTAGATATTTCTGAGTTACTCTGAGTTTCTGGTAGAAGTGCATATCATTCTTGGCATTTTCAACAGCATTCAATATCAGGAAACAGAACCTTTAGAGAACATGGCTTTTGATTATATAAAGGATGGGAGGCTGGGATTCAAATTCAGGACCTTCTTTCTGCAGTCTTACATTACACATTTACTTGAGTAATTATTATTACTGTCACTAAAGCTGCCAGACAGTAAAAGCGATGATGGTAGACGTTCACCCCTCATTCTGCTGGTTACCGGTTCGATCTCCACCCGTCTCTGTCGTTGTGTCCTTGGACAAGACACTTACACCTTGCCTCCTGCTGGTGGTCAGAGGGCTGCATGGCAGCTTCTGTCAGACTGCCAACAGCAACTGTGGCTACCATCCACTTATATCTTGTGATGATGACGTCCACCATCAGTGTATGAGTGAATGGGTGGATGATAACTGACTGTAGAGTGAAGCGCTGTTGATAAAGTGTGATGCAAATACAAGTACAGACAACGAACTTTAGATAAGAGAGTGGACAAGGAAGTATAAATTTAACTGACATAAACCTACACAGCTAATGAATCGGAAGGATGTTGTTATGACCACAATACCAAAGTTCTGTTCTCACAGAGCAGTGGTTGAAGAGGAACTGTTATGTCATTGCTGCAGAAAAGGGAGTTACCTTTTACAGCAACCTCATTTTTACTTCTCTGACGCAGAATGCAGATAGCACAATGCTCTTTTATTTAGCTCCATGCAAAACTTGTAAAGTATCCCTCTGAGAATGCATAAAAATGATAGAAGGATAAAAGACTCAGAAGCACCAACTCAAAGGTGTAGCATTTCATGCAAATGTAGTCATTACTGTAATGATGGTTGTTGTACCAGCATGATGGTAGACCTGTCAGGGTGACAATTACCATGTGCTTAGTGTTCTTCAGGCCTGCACTGGATCTGTACTGCAGAATTCATTTCAGTATCTAAACTCATGGTTGGTTGATGTACTTTCAAAGAACGCATCCAGAATGTGATGCTCAGAATCTTCATTATATTTTGCTGCACAAATTATGTTAAATTCTAACAGTAATGAGATGCCTGCTGTGTAGCTCTGTCTTTTCAGCCACTGATGAGTGAGTTCCCTTTTTACTAATGAGTAACAGAGACCTAAACTGCTTTTCCATAGCAAACTGTAAAAAGAAAATGTATTAAATTTTTTTCCACTCTCAATAAACCTCTTTTTATTCAGAAGTTTATTTAGATGAATCAGATGTGACCAGAGGTCATGATCACAGTTTGACAAATTACAAAGGCTTCCTCTAAGATGAATAAACTTTACAGATCAGATTTGAGAGGCAAAAAACCGAGTTGGAAGATTTAACTTGGATTGCAAACCTCTTAAATGTGAAGCCAACAGAGCATCTCTGTGGAACCGAGACCTCGACTCACAATTTACACGACCAAAATGATCTGCTGCTGATATCCTGGAGTGAGGTAGCGCAGCACACCTTCAGTGGTTTAATGTGGTTTAAGCCTTGATGGGTCGAGGCAGTTTGACAGCAAAACAGAATAAACGACTATTACACGTGGTACACAATATGAACTTCAAGCTGGTGCATGAAGTTCATATTGTTTACTGATTCCAAACACAGTCACGTGTCTTTGTCTCTCTGTTCGTAGCTACTCTTATGGCGATTCAGGACAGAGTTAAAAACTAGCTGTTTGTGTGTCTGCGCTCACATCTTTTATCAAACCTTTCCCCCATCTCTCCATGTGAACAGATGCTAAAGGTCAGTCTTGTGATCAAAATCTTTCAAAGTCATCAGAAAGTAGCTTTCAGCATGACAACAAGCATCATGTTGTAAGAAGCCAGTTTAACTGACTGAGGAAAATAGTTATTATTCATTGGATCCACTTTGAAATGGTCAGCATTTTACTTTTGTGCACCAAAAGTAATTATATAAAAACTGTTCTCTTTGACGAGTTTTAATTAAATATTTTACACACTATATATGTATGTAATTTACAACATATATTTGTATGTATTTCTGGTAGACAACTAAATGTGTCTTTCTGCTAAGTTGATTAAAGACTGTTTGGAAAAAAAAGTTTTCTCTATAACCAAACACTGAGTAGTTCATTGACATAACGTGATTTGTTAAAATGTATTTTGTCATTACTATGTTGCAATAACAAATGCTGTTAAAAGCAATGTTTTGCTTGGGGTTACATTCATAATTATATTTTGCATCTAAACTTCTGAGGAAAATGCACATGAAATAAACTTCTTTTGGAGGCACCATGTACGTGCATACAAAAATAATTATCCGTGAAAATGGGACTGTTATTTATTTTTTTCTACGTTTTGAGGCGGCTTTCTTCATCTTCAGGTAACAGCCTGTCATTAGAGAGAGGCTGTAGCAGCTGCAAAATCTGCCAGCTATCAGTGGGCATATGAACCGTGGCTTCCAGTCGCTCTGATCAAATTCTTGTGATTCAAAAGAAAGAAAAAAAAAAAAAAAACAGCTCCATCCAAAACATATATAAATAGAAGCGCGGTTACATGAAATTATTCAGTCAGTCACACATTTTCTTGCAAAATAAATAAATAAGATGCATAAAAGAACATTTATTATCCAGTGCTTGATTTCTGAAAATTGTAGAGCATACATTATTAATATTTTGTCTTCCATGAGCAGCTTCCAGTGAATAAAGCTACTCCTGTGAAGAAATCTTTTCTTCCTCTGTTTTTTAGTTTTTGAGAAAAATGATTCTCAACTTTTTGAAAACTGTCTTGTCTATTTGACTTCTGGTCACTAGTGATGTAACCCCACAGCGCCAACTTGGACACATGCAATCCCATAACTTCCTTTTTTTTCTTCCCCATTTTGCTTATGTGTCTCCCCATGAAGAAGATTGTTGTGCTTCTGATAAAGTGTATAAGTTGCTGCAAGGTCAACGTTACTGCTGCTTCTGATAAAGTGACACAGAGACAGGGAACTCAGCTCAGGGGGTTCTGAAGCCAGCAGATAAAACTGCACAGGAAGATGGATTCTTAAAAAAGATAAAAGAGGAAAAGAAGTATGGAAAGAAAATGGGAGATAGATCGCCAGCTTCTAGGACCAACAGGACGTCATCTGTGATTGCTGCAGGCCACCCACACAGGCAGAGCTGCAGCGACAGGCTGTTTACTTATCTGCCTTGGCCCTTGGAGCCTCAGGGGTCGAAGATTAGTAGAGATAAATGCGGCATTTTCACTCTGATGTATGGCATTGGTTTGCGGTACTGCTAGGTTTTATTGCTTTATTACAAACTGTTAGGCTAAGCTCTCTTTGGACAAAAGAAAAGTCTTGGGCTAAAAGTGAAAAAATGGGTAATAATAAAAACAAAAGCAAATAATTGTAGACAATATATCTAAAACAAGATCAATAGCTTCTGTGGCTCTTATTGGTCCAAAGCTGCAGGTAAAGATTTCAACTCTTAGCTGAGCAAATTTCTTTCAAAAGTCACGTTTACATGTTAAACTTTGAGGCGCTGACAGAACAGCACAACCCTGCCCTCTTGAGGCAAAAGAAGAAACTGCACAGATTGCACCTTCACAAGCAGAAATAATAATACATTTAATTTGATATAGAGAAATAAGCATCAAATGTGCCGGACAGTTATATATTTAAAACCTAGGATGTTCTAAAAGACAAGTCAAGTATTTAAAAAGAATGAATATTACACCTTTGATAAGGAACACTCCATGAACACTGTAGACACTTTAAAATATTCATAGTAAATACTTCCTTTGAAAGAGCAGTCATCTGGCAATGTGCTAAAGTGTCATTTGGGAAGACACACTGACACACAGGGTTACTACCAAAACATTACATAACTGTGTAAATATTCTGAGGGTGGAGGATGAACGGGACCATTATTTAACACGTGCCATGTATTATCATTTTAAGGTTAAGCTTGTCTTACGGATGTATGTCGATTGGGCAACTACAAAGCAACATAACAAGGTGGCATTGACCTTATTTGTAAAGGGCCAAAGCACTTCATGGTGTGGAGTGATACAAATCAGGGGAAGCAGGGATCAGGAAGTGTCTCAGCATCTTCCAGGGGGCCTTTTTATTTGCCATCTTGTATGAAGAGCTCCAGGATTACCGTGCTCAAGGAGCTGTGAAATCTCCTCTGACACCTTGGGCGTCTGAAACAACTGGTGTCGCCTCTCCTATCACAGAAACACACACTGGCCAGCGTCCATCCTGAATAACAAGGAGAAAAGCTGCCCCAAAGCCCTCACACGCAAACCGTCTCTCAAGCCCAGCACACAAACACACACACTCACGCAAGCAGACACACACAATCTCTCACACACAAAGTCAAAAAGAATCCGGTCCTGTCCTTTTTAAATTTCTAAACCCTAACCTGACATGCCACCAATCCAATTTGTGTCAACTGCGGTCCTTCTACCCATCGCCTCAACGACAAGAACAAAAACAGCTATTCGTGTTGACAGCAGTCAGGAGAATACTTACTCGCCACATTGTCGTAACCTTCCCTAAAACAAATGTCACCGTCAATAGCCCGGCACATCTCAGCTGACACATGCAATGTCCGGTCTTTCAGCGGAGACATTTGAAAACCAGAGATGACACAGGAGTGGGAGGGGAGCGCAAAATTCATTTAAATTGCTGCACAAATATGGGATTTATGGTTTTGATTTTCTTTGGTGTAACCCTAAATCTGGGTGTCAACAGGCTGAATTGCCCTGAAATTAAACATGGTGGGACTGTTGTTGACTACAATGACTTATTTTTTAAAGAGTTTGGCATCTTATTGAATTTGAAAAAGTTTAAAACCTTGAGCAAGTTTCTCCTAAGAATAACATAAATGATTTTTATATATCACAATTACAAGCCGACATGATCATCCACTTAAGCTGACAATCTGTGATGGGAGAGTATTAATCAGAGAAACAGCATTTTGTGGCAAGTAGAAAGACATTTTTTGTCAGAAAAGCAAAAAGAAGTCATTTTTAAAACTTTGAAACGAAGTGATGGAGGGGTGTAAACGTGGAAGAAGGCTTGATGAGAATAAAACCGAACTGTTTTGAATGAAAACTAACTCTGCATGTCAAGTCTGTAACACTCTTGAGATTTTTAAATCTGTGTTTTCCTGCCATTTTAAAATTTATCACTACCTTTGTTGGTATTGTTAATAAAACACACATTAAACCCATTGGGTTCTCAGTTGTTATGTGAAAGATTAATGTTATCAATAATTTCCAAGGTTTTGTGTCAGTGCCTTCCATCCAGATTATTCACTTAGAGGTGCAGTTCTGACACTGCTGGTAAAAAAGGGAATTACCAAAGTCATTAGGATAATTTGTTTTGGATTAGAGTCATTAAATATTCCAGAGTATGGATCTTTTAAAATGGAACTACTATAATAATTCTAAAAATTTTGAGTCATAGTTGTGACAACATGAAGCGAGAAGTTGATATTCAATCATCATAAAAGGTTGTGCTGTCAATTTCCTGTCTGTCCCTATCCTTCCTATAACTCTTTTGAACTTAATTAGCATCTCAGAGCATCACACATTGTTTTTTTTTTTTTTTTTTCTTTTTTCACAATTTTTTGAGACAATGCTGCCTCCAAACAAAACACATGCATGATTGCTCCCCGACAGCCAATCGGCAGCCTGAGTCATGAGAGTAATCAGGAACGGCTGATTGTCCACTGGAGGAGGAGGGGAGGGGAGGAAAATACGGTGCTGCTAACACAATTCATGACAGCCTCTCGCAGGACCTTGCCGACTGATTACAGCTCCAAGCTAAAGCATGTGGCAAACAGATATTACATCAGCACATGCTAGTATTGGACCAAGTGTAGTATGCATGTGCGGCTCACAGCTATATGCACTTGTGGCATTGGGAGAATTACATTTCTATAAGGGCTCCAGATGAGTTCAGGGATTTTTCTTCTCACAGCAGTGATTAATAGTGATGGTCTCACAAATTGTTCCATTGCTTCGGTTGTTTTGCACTTGGAAACCGTTGTGTTTTTGAGAGTGGCGGTTAGATATGCATTCAGTGATGAAATTCGGATGCAGGGAAATTGGAAGAGCCTAGATTGATTTCGCAAACCAGACCCATTAAGAACTTTGATGTGAAATGACATTCCCTGAGCCCAAACAATACGGAAAGATCTGGAAGCGTTATCTCATTTCACCTCTAACCTTGTGTACTCCCACAGTGTGCTTGTTGCCACCTGCACAAAGATTGCCTCTATTTTTAGTTGCGCTTCAGTCTGGTCCCCAGACCATTTTCTAACATGTTGCCCCCTTACTCATTTTATAAAATTGGGTCACATATTTGGTCTGTCCTTCTTGACCTCACAACAGTTTTGCCTTTCAAACTGGCCACCAGCAAACCCATAAATGTACATTTTTGGGATCCAGTGTCATCCTACTTTGACTAATAAAACCATTTACCATTAAAATTGACATAAATTGTTGAACCAGACTTAAGGCGGTTTCAGTTTTCAGGGCTTTAATTGATTTCTTAAAAACTCTTTGTAATCTTATAATTGAATTTGTTGCAATTTAAAAGATGAAAGAAACACCCAGCAGTTCATATTTTTTTTTTACTTTTTCCAAGCTAGTTATGTGAAGCTTTTTATTTATTGTGCCAGTGAAAATCTACGGAGGAGAAGCAGAGCCGGCGAGGGAGCCTGCTGAGACCAACCCAGGTGCTCTTGGACTCCAATCACATGCAGCTCACCCTGTGGGCCTGGATGTGTGTACTCTGTCACACACTCTTTGAGGTTTTATCTGAGCTGCTTTGGGCAATAAAGTTGCTATCAGGGTTTTAACCAAATTTCCTACCCGCAGTCAAATAGTGGCGGTAGTACAACAATAAAGTGGCTTATCTTGGTGTGGCTATTCAGACATAATCAATTATAACTTGATGTCCAGCTGAATTTCTGGTAGTTTCATTTTAACATTTCATAAATGTCTAAATGAAATAAGTATTTGATCCCCTACAACTATTCCAGAACTTTGGGTAGTTGTTGTTTTTAGGTGTATCAATGTGGCGAAAAAATGACAACTAACCATCTGTAAACCTATAACTTCATATTCTAATACTTGCCATGGAGTCTAATAACTATGCAGTCTTCTTTATTTCTGCTCTTAGGTGTACAGCCAATCAGCACCAAGGAAAATAAATGCTGCTCTCAGATTGGCTGCTTTGAAAATCCCAGCCAGTCAAGTCTCATTGCTCCTAGGAATTTCTGGCAGTAACTTGAAGTTAAGTTTCACAGAAAAAAATGTTTGAAAGTTGAAACTATGAACCAGGTCCACTGCATATGAACTGTGGTTCATAATATGGGAATCTTTTGCAATCAATTCATCGCAACAAGGAAAGAACATCATGGGGAAAAGAATGGACCTCCACAAGGCTGGAGTGGCTTACACTCCTGCCTTGTTGTTGTAGATATTCTGAAATGGAAGAAACCTAAAATTAGTGTCAGTTGCCCTTAGTCTGGAGCTCCATGAAAGGTCTTGCCACTTGGGGTGAGGATGGTCATTAGAGAGGTGATGAATCACTGCCAGCACAGTAATGGATTGAAATATTCTCTCTCTCTCTCTCTGGCACATCTGCAGACATCATAAGTTTTATAGTGAATTATCTAAATGACTCAGAGAAGGCTTACGTGAGCGACGGCTGGCCACCTAAGAACCATTATTGAGTTCTTTGGAATCAATTCAACACTGCATTTTTGGAAGAAAATAAAAAAAACAACAACCATCAAATTCATGGCATAATCCTGGATTATAACCTTCTTTCTTCAACCAAAAAAGTGAAGATGAGTTTTGGATTCAACCTAGAGAAGTGTATTAATAGGAGCTTATTAAGGTCAGTCTTCAGACATCTATTCTTTGAAATCCTACAGAGTCAGCTCATGGTTTGAGTTGCCATGTAGCAGCCAGGAAACCTGAAACCACCAGAGGAAACCCAAGTGTAACAAGAGCTAATTTGTTTTCAAAATTAATAATTTGCTGTGACAGTCATCTTTTCAAAAGGAGCATTCCCCAATTTTTCTCTGACAAACATTAACAAAAGAAATAAAAAAACAGCCAAACTTCACAAGAAAATTCAGAAGTGCAGGACTCTGACTCCAGACTCTGTACGTTAATCGCTGTTGAGATTTATGCATCTTGACATTCCTAGCAAAACTAATGAGCAGGGAACCAATTGCATTATTTCCTACCAAATCCATACCCTGGACAAAAAGTTGTGTCTATAATAGCAAATTACTTAGGTAAAGAGGTTGCAGAAATCATAATAATTTCATATAGTATTGTAGTTATTGTTAATGAGGGCACTGTTTTATTCTTATATATAAGAACTAAGGTTTTTATATCCAACATTAACTTTTAATAGTTCATGAATTTTATCTGTCCCTGGCTGAAGTTCAGACTTGAACCCGTCAGCCCTAATCAGCCAAAATGAAATTCAGTGCAAACCCCCCTGTCTGCAGCCCCTCTTGACTGACGGTACTATCAACACATCGAAATAGAAAATCTCCACATGCTGAAAAGCAAAGGAGGAACTACAGTCAAGCTCCAGTCCTTACTGAAACTCACACAGATTGAAAAATCACAGTGACACAAATTTAATAGATTTGCATGGCAAGCGTTAAAGATTCTAGTATTAGTTTATTGATAAACTGACCAAAAATGAAATATTATGTGCTCTCCTAATTGCCTGTTAAGCAGAAACTCAGCAGCACTCAATCAAGCTATGGCCACGAGCTACACTTTGATCAATGGAGACGAGGACTGAGATTTTTCCTTGTAGCTTTCAGGCATGAAGTAGTGGGTAGCAGCAGGAAACACCATAAACACAAAGCAAAAAACTTTAAGCTCATCAGACATTCTTTTCTAAATTTAAGATGAAAGGACATGAAAAGGAAATTTTCTTGCACTTCACTTGGTTCACACATAAAGTATAAAAAAACACTGTCAAACTGTGAAGCACACATGACTAGTCCACGTCTCCCCAATACTATATTTTCAAATCAGCATAAGGAAGCATTTTTCCCTGTAAAGTGGAAAAAATGGACATAATAAAATAATTAATTATTTGATTTAAAACATTTTTAAACCAGATGAGACTGAAAATGTTACTTCTTGGACAGAGCAATACTAAAATAATCAATTTTCTTATTTTTTTTTCTCTGAAATGAAAAATTTCTAGGCTTACACTTTAGGTTGAATCTGGTTTTGGGGAGAGAAACAAAAAAGAAAGAAAAAATATCTACAGAACTATGTTTTATCAATACTTCATGATATACTGGTGTGCAGTGCAGGACAGATTTACAAATCAATTGAATAAAAGTATGCATAATCATATTGTTAATCAGGAATAAAGCAGAGAAGTGATGTGTATCAGACTGGTTCAGTGTTACGATTAAGATTCTGTATCCCAGCATTCTCTGATAATGTCCAATGTAATACATTTTTTAAAGCGATAATCCATCTCTTCTTTCTGATGGCCCTGTTTTTTTTCATTTAGCTAAAAACTAGCTTTGAAAAAAAGCCATACACTTTTTTTTAATTTTCATTAGGATCCTAGAAGTAGAGATTAGTTCTTATCAGACAATCATTTTCCCCACATGTGGAGTTTTTCTTCAGTCCCTCCAGAGAACAAGCATGTGCTGCACATGTGGGGTTTCTCCAGCCACGCTTAAACACAAACGAAATCAGGGGGATTTGAGGCAGTGAATGTCTGATAAGAATGAATGTGATAGTCTGTATTTTGTATGCTAGGCTTGGCACTGATCTCACATAACCCAGACAAGGAAGAAACGACATGAATAAATGAAGTCCACCGAGATGATGTGGATGTCTTCTACAGGTTCATAATACAATGTCAACAACTTACCCCACGCTGTCTCTAATTTGTCACAATGAAGCATCACAGGACTAATGACAATGAGATGGAAGATATAGATCACTCTAATGACTGCTCATCCTTTTCCATAGACAAATTATCCACAGTGCAATGTCCATTTTCTGAGTAATCGTAGACAGTTTTGGGTTCCTCTCTTTCCTTCTTTGTAAAATCTTGCACCGATAGTTTTACAATGACAGCCCTTCAGAATGGGTTCAGCGAAATTAAATTAGCATTCACTACATCTGTGTGATAAATGATGTGCCTCTCTATTATTTTTTTGAATGATATGTGTTTCTGCTGTGTTCAGTGGTGCAAATCCATCCACAAACAATTTGTCACCCTATGCCAGCTCCACACGTCAGCACTTCACTGTGGCTTGAAATGTTTCTGCATGCGTCATTACCAAAGTGTGGTACATGGGAGCTGGGACACATTTTCTGAAAGTGCCATTTACGTTAGGCTGTTTTATATTGTTGTCACTTAAGTTTTGAGGTTGGTGAAGCTATTTTCTTTTTAAAATATTAAATTTCAATTTTACTGTAAGCCCTGCCTTTGTACAGTTCCATTAAAAAAAACAAAACAAAACAAAAAAAACACTGGAAATGTACTATAAAGTAGTCTGCCATTCCTTTTATATTTTATTTGCCCAGTAATAGAAGTTGTATGTATTTTTTAGTCAGAAACCATAAAAAAGGCCTGAAGCCGGCACTGTAAGCTTTTTAAAGACCATTACCATGGCAACTATTTAGCCAATCACTGAGAATCAGTTTTTATCTTCCTCTATGACCACCCTTATTTGTCATTCAATTACTCTAGCACTTATTGTGACTTGATCTGCTTAAAATATGATTCTAAGACATTTAGTCTACAGCGCCAAAATAATAATTAAAGTATATGTGAATTAAAAATTATGAGTTCATTCCTATATCCATGGCATTTATTGTTTTTTTTTTTTTTGGACAAATAGTTTCCTCCTCAATGGTCAAGGTAATCTAAATGCTGCCTGGCTGTTTTTTTGTCTGAACTGCTGATTTGTTTGATGGCGTAAAAGCATTCTGAGATGATGCTTATATCTCCTCCTTCCTGAAAAAGCTGTTTGAAGCATTTCTGTGCTGCCTCATCAGGTATTTTGGGATTTGTGGTTGAATCTGCTGCCTCAGGTGGGCCAGAATGGTCAATGAGAAATTCAGAATGGATCTATTTAGGTTAAATGATATGCCTTCTTGTTTTTATGTTTTAACAAAGTGAGATAAATGGAAAGAGAAAGCTTAAGTTTTATAGTTGCTGCATTTAAATAATGGCTATTGTATTCCAAGAGATACTTTTCAAGACCTTGCAACAATGAAAAGAGAAATTCAGTGTTTGAGCAAAGAAAACTAGTTCTTAAATGCACTCCTTTTGAGTGCATTTAAGAACAATAAATAAATATGAGTTAATGTGTTTTTGGTAAACTTCTTGAAAGTGGATAACTGCCACTGAAATGCACCTTTTTAGAAAAATTGTATGCATAGCTCCTCTTTTCACATACTGAAACAAGGACAAATTCCTTTCCATTTGTGTGATTTGAAATGTGACGTATTTCTTATAAACCTTTGAAAGCAGAATTGCACACGGGGGGAATGATATAAAAAAAAAAAAATCAGAAGAGTAAAATAAGTTAATGTGACAGCCATTGTAGTCCAACAATTGTAAAATTTATATGACATTGTTAGAATTTGAACACAGGGTTTACATTTACTTCCAACACTCAAATATGTGGGGTGCTTCAGCATTTTGCTCGAGCTGTATCTCATTCCCAGCCAGCATACCCATGTGGGCCCCATATGGGAAAAAAGAGGGCTGCCAATATGGGCCCCAAATGGGTTTGTCCACGGGTTCCATGGTGGCCCCACATGGGTTTGCCCAGGTAGATTTAAATGGGTGCTGACTGGGTTTTCAGTGGGACCCAGATGGGTAACTTACATGAGGCCCATCTGGGCCCCACTTGGGAGCTTTCATGAATTTTTACCTGGGCCCCAACTGGGTCTAAACTGGGCTAGAATATGGGTACCAAGTGGGTTTGTCCACGGGTTCCATGGTGGCCCCACATGGGTTTGCCCAGGTAATTTAATTGGGTGCTGACTGGGTTTTGAGTGGGGCCCAGATGGGTAACTTACATGAGGCCCATCTGGGCCCCACTTGGGAGCTTTCATGAATTTTTACCTGGGCCCCAACTGGGTCTAAACTGGGCTAGAATATGGGTACCAAGTGGGTTTGTCCACGGGTTCCATGGTGGCCCCATATGGGTTTGCCCAGGTAATTTAATTGGGTGCTGACTGGGTTTTGAGTGGGGCCCAGATGGGTAACTTACATGAGGCCCATCTGGGCCCCACTTGGGAGCTTTCATGAATTTTTACCTGGGCCCCAACTGGGTCTAAACTGGGCTAAAATATGGGCACCAAGTGGGTTTGTCCGCGGGTTCCATGGTGGCCCCACATGGGTTTGCCCAGGTAATTTAATTGGGTGCTGACTGGGTTTTGAGTGGGGCCCAGATGGGTAACTTACATGAGGCCCATCTGGGCCCCACTTGGGAGCTTTGATTAATTTTTACCTGGGCCCCAACTGGGTCTAAACTGGGCTAGAATATGGGCACCAAGTGGGTTTGTCCACGGGTTCCATGGTGGCCCCATATGGGTTTGCCCAGGTAGATTTAAATGGCTGCTGACTGGGTTTTCAGTGGGGCCCACATGGGTAACTTACATGAGGCCCATTTTGGCCCCACTTGGGAGCTTTCATTTTTACCTGGGCCCCAACTGGGTCTAAACTGGGCTAGAATATGGGTACCAAGTGGGTTTGTCCACGGGTTCCATGGTGGCCCCACATGGGTTTGCCCAGGTAATTTAATTGGGTGCTGACTGGGTTTTGAGTGGGGCCCAGATGGGTAACTTACATGAGGCCCATCTGGGCCCCACTTGGGAGCTTTCATGAATTTTTACCTGGGCCCCAACTGGGTCTAAACTGGGCTAGAATATGGGTACCAAGTGGGTTTGTCCACGGGTTCCATGGTGGCCCCATATGGGTTTGCCCAGGTAATTTAATTGGGTGCTGACTGGGTTTTGAGTGGGGCCCAGATGGGTAACTTACATGAGGCCCATCTGGGCCCCACTTGGGAGCTTTCATGAATTTTTACCTGGGCCCCAACTGGGTCTAAACTGGGCTAAAATATGGGCACCAAGTGGGTTTGTCCGCGGGTTCCATGGTGGCCCCACATGGGTTTGCCCAGGTAATTTAATTGGGTGCTGACTGGGTTTTGAGTGGGGCCCAGATGGGTAACTTACATGAGGCCCATCTGGGCCCCACTTGGGAGCTTTGATTAATTTTTACCTGGGCCCCAACTGGGTCTAAACTGGGCTAGAATATGGGCACCAAGTGGGTTTGTCCACGGGTTCCATGGTGGCCCCATATGGGTTTGCCCAGGTAGATTTAAATGGCTGCTGACTGGGTTTTCAGTGGGGCCCACATGGGTAACTTACATGAGGCCCATTTTGGCCCCACTTGGGAGCTTTCATGAATTTTTACCTGGGCCCCAACTGGGGCTAAACTGGGCTAGAATATGGGTACCAAGTGGGTTTGTCCACGGGTTCCATGGTGGCCCCACATGGGTTTGCCCAGGTAATTTAATTGGGTGCTGACTGGGTTTTGAGTGGGGCCCAGATGGGTAACTTACATGAGGCCCATCTGGGCCCCACTTGGGAGCTTTCATGAATTTTTACCTGGGCCCCAACTGGGTCTAAACTGGGCTAGAATATGGGTACCAAGTGGGTTTGTCCACGGGTTCCATGGTGGCCCCACATGGGTTTGCCCAGGTAATTTAATTGGGTGCTGACTGGGTTTTGAGTGGGGCCCAGATGGGTAACTTACATGAGGCCCATCTGGGCCCCACTTGGGAGCTTTGATTAATTTTTACCTGGGCCCCAACTGGGTCTAAACTGGGCTAGAATATGGGCACCAAGTGGGTTTGTCCACGGGTTCCATGGTGGCCCCATATGGGTTTGCCCAGGTAGATTTAAATGGCTGCTGACTGGGTTTTCAGTGGGGCCCACATGGGTAACTTACATGAGGCCCATTTTGGCCCCACTTGGGAGCTTTCATTTTTACCTGGGCCCCAACTGGGGCTAAACTGGGCTAGAATATGGGTACCAAGTGGGTTTGTCCACGGGTTCCATGGTGGCCCCACATGGGTTTGCCCAGGTAATTTAATTGGGTGCTGACTGGGTTTTGAGTGGGGCCCAGATGGGTAACTTACATGAGGCCCATCTGGGCCCCACTTGGGAGCTTTCATGAATTTTTACCTGGGCCCCAACTGGGTCTAAACTGGGCTAGAATATGGGTACCAAGTGGGTTTGTCCACGGGTTCCATGGTGGCCCCATATGGGTTTGCCCAGGTAATTTAATTGGGTGCTGACTGGGTTTTGAGTGGGGCCCAGATGGGTAACTTACATGAGGCCCATCTGGGCCCCACTTGGGAGCTTTCATGAATTTTTACCTGGGCCCCAACTGGGTCTAAACTGGGCTAAAATATGGGCACCAAGTGGGTTTGTCCGCGGGTTCCATGGTGGCCCCACATGGGTTTGCCCAGGTAATTTAATTGGGTGCTGACTGGGTTTTGAGTGGGGCCCAGATGGGTAACTTACATGAGGCCCATCTGGGCCCCACTTGGGAGCTTTGATTAATTTTTACCTGGGCCCCAACTGGGTCTAAACTGGGCTAGAATATGGGCACCAAGTGGGTTTGTCCACGGGTTCCATGGTGGCCCCATATGGGTTTGCCCAGGTAGATTTAAATGGCTGCTGACTGGGTTTTCAGTGGGGCCCACATGGGTAACTTACATGAGGCCCATTTTGGCCCCACTTGGGAGCTTTCATGAATTTTTACCTGGGCCCCAACTGGGGCTAAACTGGGCTAGAATATGGGTACCAAGTGGGTTTGTCCACGGGTTCCATGGTGGCCCCACATGGGTTTGCCCAGGTAATTTAATTGGGTGCTGACTGGGTTTTGAGTGGGGCCCAGATGGGTAACTTACATGAGGCCCATCTGGGCCCCACTTGGGAGCTTTCATGAATTTTTACCTGGGCCCCAACTGGGTCTAAACTGGGCTAGAATATGGGCACCAAGTGGGTTTGTCCACGGGTTCCATGGTGGCCCCATATGGGTTTGCCCAGGTAGATTTAAATGGCTGCTGACTGGGTTTTCAGTGGGGCCCACATGGGTAACTTACATGAGGCCCATTTTGGCCCCACTTGGGAGCTTTCATTTTTACCTGGGCCCCAACTGGGGCTAAACTGGGCTAGAATATGGGTACCAAGTGGGTTTGTCCACGGGTTCCATGGTGGCCCCATATGGGTTTGCCCAGGTAGATTTAAATGGCTGCTGACTGGGTTTTCAGTGGGGCCCAGATGCCTCATTCCTGTAGGAACAATGGGGTCTTTCTCACCTAACCTGAAAGTGAATTACATTAATAGATATACAATCTTAATCAACAAACCAAAGTATTAAAATGCTTTAGCACAAAACCTGCATTAAAAAAAAAAGAGATGAAAAATGTCTTTTGGTCAAGGTTTTTATTTGGTAATTTAAAATATTGTCAGTTTTTTTTAACTCGTCAATTATAAGAACTTTATTAACACAGAGCAAATGATGCCACAAGAAATGCACTGGTAAAAGAAATCTACAAAATTATTCATATTGCAGATTTGAAAATAACAAACTAGTTTAATATAACAAATGTATAAAAATAGATCTATATGTAGATATATAATTATCTATGTAACTAGATTTCTAGCTATGTAAATATATATTTATCTCTATATATATAGATCTATATATCTAGATAGTTATATTTCTACATCTCGTTATCTAGATAACTATGCATCTAGTTATGTAAATATGTATAGATACATACATGTATATAGATCTATATCTAGATATGCAACTATATAGATAGATCTGTACATCTATATATAAATACATATAAATATATATCAACACACACACACACCTACATAGCTCTTTCACACTACATTTTTGTCAAATATTTTTAATAACCTATATGCCACACTTGAAAGCTCTCATACATCATTGTAACTGTCCATCTTGGAACCTGCCCACCTGAGTCTGAGCTGGCTGCCTCCCTAGTCGCTCTAACTTTTCTATTTCCACCTCTGTCCGGGGCTCCAGTAACCCACTTCGAGTGCCTTTTCCGTATCTTTGTGTGATTCCGTGGATGGATCCATTTCTTTTAAGTGCCCCTAAAAAACAAGCAAAGGTAGAAATTGCATTAGTGTTTTACTTTTAGTACAATGTAACATTAATGAAATGTGCATCTCTTCCCCTTCAAGGGGCAGAAATGCTTGCAGGGATCTGCCAAAATCAAAGCACTCTCGAGTCATTATTATTATGTAGATAGAGGTGTGCAGATCGATCAGCAATCATAAGCGGTTAATTTCCGTGAAAATGTGTTTGATTGGTGATCGCTGATCACGGCCTCTTGTTGCAGATCACCTGTATCTCATTCGCAGCCTGTGTGTGCAGCTGATCTACTCTTTCCGTCACACTGCGCACTTTTTAATTTTGCCAGATAACATGTTATCATTTATGCCTAAAGTGAAAAAATAACAGCCAATCCAGATGATCGGCAGCGATGGGCCCCATGGGTGATCGGTATCAGAATTGGAAGCAAAAAACCTGATCGGAGCATCCCTAGTACACACACTATATTCTTATTGTAAATTTAAAATATATTAATGTATATAAATCAACTACTGACATAAAGGTTCTATCATGGTCTTGTATATTTTGTTAATACTGTTTGAAATGCAAACAATATTACCTTCAAATTTTGTCAGCAATCAAATCTTTAAGTTCTTGAGAGCACAGTGAAAGAATACTGTGTGAATTAAACCAAAAATTGAAGTCTCAGTTTTTAATCTAAAAAAAAAAAAAAAAAAAGATTACTAAAAATGAACAAAAGGCATAAGACAACCAAAATTAACAAATGTTCAAGAAAAAAAGTGAATATAAAAACTGATCTTTACCATACAAAACATCAGAGACGCAGGTCCCGGAACTTGTTTCCTATGTCGGCCAAACAGGTTGAACTGGAGGGCCAATTCAGGGGACATGAGGAATCACACAGCTTGTTGTACTGCATCATCTAAGGACCCTCCTCCTATTTCTGCAACCATGACAACCTTAAGTATAATGACAATTACAAGACAACATTTTAAAATCAGGACGCATGATACATTTAGTTTTTATTAATTGATTTGTTATTGTTTCACACATATATAGCTTATAAGCTTACTTTTATACATGGACAAAATGCCAATTGTTAATGTCTGTATCAATTTAAGTCAATAAATTTTGAAGGATTAGAAGGAAAAAGTAAAGCAAGGAGAACCAAATGGGTAAAAGAACTGAGAGCAGCTCAAATGACAACCAGGGAGAAAGAAGATCTAGAGCAGTGGTTCTTAGCCTTTTTTGAGGTACCGAACCCCCCAGTTTCATATGCGCATTCACCGAACCCCGCTTCCCCCCTCCTTGCCCCATCCCTGTGCTCCTCCGCAGCACTGATTGGCTAAGCAATGTAACGTGATCCTCTGCAGCAAATGATGGCAAAGCGGCGCATCACGACTTTACACAAGTTTTTTTCCCTCCGCGGCAGAGGCTCCGCCGAACCCCTAGGGTTCGATCGAACCCAGGTTAAGAACCACTGATCTAGAGTTGTGTGTTACAGAAGTCCCTGTTCCACGTTACCTTCTACGTCGCTTTTCTGGAATATCATTATCTGTTTGAAGATCTGATGTCACTTCTGCCCTTGCAAGCCTTCTTCACGCTTCTCCATAGTAGTCTGTAGAAAATAAATTTTTTAAAAAGTATTAAAACATTGGTAAATCTAAAGCTCCCATTTGCATTGACCAAACAAATGGCTAGTTGAGACCTAAACACCCACTTGTCATGTTTTTTTGCAGTGAAACGATGACAGAATAACACGCTTTAAAATGTCACTTACACAATAAAACAAACATGATTTTAAAATATTTACTACTATGCCTTCATTCTATTTAGAAAAAAGCTTTTATGCCAAATATACTGAAACCACATGGGCCCCATTTCGTGTTGCCCATTTCTGTCCCATTCTCAGTTAGCCCACAATAATGCTGAATACAGTCTACATTTAGCCCAAATGGGCTGACAATATGGGTCCCATTTTAGGTTAAACATATGGGCCTCGTGTAGTTAGCCCAGACAAAACCCATGCCCATCCATCATTACCTATCTAGCCCACAACGACACGATTCAATGCAGTTTCATGAAAGAAAAAAAAAATTAAAAATGCACAATTAATGGATCCCAGCTATGCATGCTGGCTTAATTGGCTGCGAGAAAGATTGTTAAAAACCCATGTACACAGAATGAAAGCGAAGTAGTTACTCTTTATAAATAATGTAAGTGGTTTTATCGTGTCAAGGTACTTTAAAAGCAACCTCCGCTAGCAACGTAGATTCATTAGTGAACCGATTTATTCTGCCGCGTTGGCGCTCAAATTTACCGGTGAATGGCGCCGCAGCGTATTTGAAAATGATCTGGCCCAGAACAGTTTGAAATCGCTCTGCATCCAAATATTCTTACCTCAATAATGGCAGATGACTTATTGTGTGTGTTTTACAATATTAAAAAAATCACCTAAAAGAAAAACAAACAAAAAAAAGAAGAAACAACTAATTAGGTCTTTCGGGGTACTCCGGTCATCCGAACCATTACGAGCAACAAATGTTTTAACTAACGATTTAAAATCTCTCCCTAAAATTTGACACAATACAGACAAAACAGACAGAAGTGTACTTACAGATTCTTCAGGGAACCTGCAGACTCCACGCCAACGGACTGATGGGACTACGTTTGATTTTGAAACCGCATATCCATCCGCCGTTAACAATTGTACGTTCTCCAAGAAACACGAGATTAATTTTGAGAGTAATACATCGGTTTAACAAATGTAAAACCGATGTAGCACTCGCAAATTTTCTCAATAAAAATAAATAAATATAGTCGTCCTTATTCAAATGTGTTTTGGAACTACTTTCTTTAGTGGATGTGTAAAGTGTCTACTTCAATTCACCAACCTTTATTGGCAACGGTGCCAGAGAAAAAATGAACAAAAAGGTTAAAAAGATTATTGAAAAAAGATTAAAAGATATAAAAATAATAATTAATAGAAATATTTAGTTTTTTTATTTTATTTATGCTGACAACTTGGAAAATGTTTACAGATGAAAAAACAGATGCTAAAAATTTTACTCTTGTCTTTCTCACTTGAGTTTTGTTTGAATTCATTTTCTAAACATTTTGTAATATTTTTCACGATGATCTGATCTGAACTATTTCTCCAAATAAGAATTAAGTCCTTCTGTGAAAAAGCTGCAATGAACACTTTGGATGTCTGAACATCCTATTGATAATAAAATAAAATTAAATTACATTTAAAAAAAGAAGCAAGGACAAAAGTCCACTACTACCTATTTTGAGTGAGCAGCAGAAGATTATGCATATTTAAAACAGATAATGTCACAAAAATGTTAGGACATCTGGACTGTTCTAGTGTAAAATAATAAAAAGAAAAAATGCTAGGACTTCAAAGTGTAGCTTGAACAATACTGAACTGGTTTAAAAAATAAAGCATTGAAGCATATTTTGGTCTTCTGGAAGCCTAGTGTAATGTCGGTGTTAGTAAATGAGCCAGACAAAGAAATCATGTAGTGAGCATGGTTCAAATACAATACCTCTTTATGACCTCCAAGATGAGGTAACCATCCAAGGAGAGCTTTTCATTTTGTAGAAAGCTTATACAATTGCTTCAACAATTTACCTTTTATCAGCTCCAATACAGGCCAACTGAGTAACAATTTCCTTAGCTAAAGGCCATCAATCTGACATCTCATAATTTTTTTCAAAGTTTTTATAATCTTGCTCTTGCAGCTTTTGCTTTTGACATATAGTGAAAATTTTAAAAGTGACAGGGTAACCACATTGTCTAATCAGATTTTTTTTTAAATTTTCCCATTACCCCACATGAAAAAGGATTAAGGTCTACATTTTCCTACCCAGGTCTAACCCAAGTATGGTCAGCCCATGCTTATGTCATGTGGGTTCAATGTGGTCAGCCCACATGGGCTTCCCATGTTGGGCCCATGATACTGAAACTACATGGGCACGACATAGTGTTGCCCATATTTGCCCCATCCCCAGTTAGCCCACATAAAAATGGAATGGGGCCTACATATGTATGCCCAGGCCCAACCCATGTACAGTCAGCCCGTGCTTATGTCATGTGGGTTCAATGCAGTCAGCCCATGTGGGCCCCACATAGTGTTGCCCATTTTTGCCCCATCCCCAGTTAGCCCACATAAAAAGGAATGGGGCCTACATACACATGCCCAGGTCCAACCCATGTACGGTCAGCCCATACTTATCTCATGTGGGTTCAATGTGGTCAGCCCACATGGGCTTCCCATGTTGGGCCCATGATACTGAAACTACATGGGCACGACATAGTGTTGCCCATTTTTGCCCCATCCCCAGTTAGCCCACATAAAAATGGAATGGGGCCTACATATGTATGCCCAGGCCCAACCCATGTACAGTCAGCCCGTGCTTATGTCATGTGGGTTCAATGCAGTCAGCCCATGTGGGTCCCACATATTGTTGCCCACTTCTGCCCCATCCCCAGTTAGCCCACATGAAAAAGGAATGGGGCCTACATACGCATGCCCAGGTCCAACCCATGTACGGTCAGCCCATACTTATCTCATGTGGGTTCAATGTGGTCAACCCACATGGGTTTCCCATGTTGGGCCCGTGATACTGAAACTAGATGGGCCCCACATATTGTTGCCCACTTCTGCCCCATCCCCAGTTAGCCCACATGAAAAAGGAATGGGGCCTACATACGCATGCCCAGGTCCAACCCATGTACGGTCAGCCCATACTTATCTCATGTGGGTTCAATGTGGTCAACCCACATAGGTTTCCCATGTTGGGCCCATGATACTGAAACTACATGGGCCCCACATAGTGTTGCCCACTTCTTCCCCATCCCCAGTTAGCCCACATAAAAAAGGAATGGGGCCTACATACGCATGCCCAGGTCCAACCCATGTACGGTCAGCCCATACTTATCACATGTGGGTTCAATGTGGTCAGCCCACATGGGCTTCCCATGTTGGGCCCGTGATACTGGAACTACATGGGCCCCACATAGTGTTGCCCACTTCTTCCCCATCCCCAGTTAGCCCACATAAAAAAGGAATGGGGCCTACATACGCATGCCCAGGTCCAACCCATGTACGGTCAGCCCATACTTATCACATGTGGGTTCAATGTGGTCAGCCCACATGGGCTTCCCATGTTGGGCCCGTGATACTGGAACTACATGGGCCCCACATAGTGTTGCCCACTTCTGCCCCATCCCCAGTTAGCCCACATAAAAAAGGTATGGGGCCTACATACGCATGCCCAGGTCCAACCCATGTACAGTCAGCCCATATTTATCTCATGTGGGTTCAATGTGGTCAGCCCACATGGGTTTCCCATGTTGGGCCCATGATACTGAAACTAGATGGGCCCCACATAGTGTTGCCCACTTCTGCCCCATCCCCAGTTAGCCCACATGAAAAAGGAATGGGGCCTACATATGCATGCCCAGGTCCAACCCATGTACGGTCAGCCCATACTTATCTCATGTGGGTTCAATGTGGTCAACCCACATGGGTTTCCGATGTTGGGCCCATGATACTGAAACTACATGGGCCCCACATAGTGTTGCCCACTTCTTCCCCATCCCCAGTTAGCCCACATAAAAAAGGAATGGGGCCTACATACGCATGCCCAGGTCCAACCCATGTACGGTCAGCCCATACTTATCACATGTGGGTTCAATGTGGTCAGCCCACATGGGCTTCCCATGTTGGGCCCGTGATACTGGAACTACATGGGCCCCACATAGTGTTGCCCACTTCTGCCCCATCCCCAGTTAGCCCACATAAAAAAGGTATGGGGCCTACATACGCATGCCCAGGTCCAACCCATGTACAGTCAGCCCATATTTATCTCATGTGGGTTCAATGTGGTCAGCCCACATGGGTTTCCCATGTTGGGCCCATGATACTGAAACTAGATGGGCCCCACATAGTGTTGCCCACTTCTGCCCCATCCCCAGTTAGCCCACATGAAAAAGGAATGGGGCCTACATATGCATGCCCAGGTCCAACCCATGTACGGTCAGCCCATACTTATCTCATGTGGGTTCAATGTGGTCAACCCACATGGGTTTCCGATGTTGGGCCCATGATACTGAAACTACATGGGCCCCACATAGTGTTGCCCACTTCTTCCCCATCCCCAGTTAGCCCACATAAAAAAGGAATGGGGCCTACATACGCATGCCCAGGTCCAACCCATGTACGGTCAGCCCATATTTATCTCATGTGGGTTCAATGTGGTCAGCCCACATGGGTTTCCCATGTTGGGCCCATGATACTGAAACTAGATGGGCCCCACATAGTGTTGCCCACTTCTGCCCCATCCCCAGTTAGCCCACATGAAAAAGGAATGGGGCCTACATATGCATGCCCAGGTCCAACCCATGTACGGTCAGCCCATACTAATCTCATGTGGGTTCAATGTGGTCAACCCACATGGGTTTCCCATGTTGGGCCCATGATACTGAAACTACATGGGCCCCACATAGTGTTGCCCACTTCTGCCCCATCCCCAGTTAGCCCACATAAAAAAGGAATGGGGCCTACATACGCATGCCCAGGTCCAACCCATGTACGGTCAGCCCATACTTATCACATGTGGGTTCAATGTGGTCAGCCCACATGGGCTTCCCATGTTGGGCCCGTGATACTGGAACTAGATGGGCCCCACATAGTGTTGCCCACTTCTGCCCCATCCCCAGTTAGCCCACATGAAAAAGGAATGGGGCCTACATATGCATGCCCAGGTCCAACCCATGTACAGTCAGCCCATACTTATCTCATGTGGGTTCAATGTGGTCAGCCCACATGGGTTTCCCATGTTGGGCCCATGATACTGAAACTACATGGGCCCCACATAGTGTTGCCCACTTCTGCCCCATCCCCAGTTAGCCCACATAAAAAAGGAATGGGGCCTACATACGCATGCCCAGGTCCAACCCATGTACGGTCAGCCCATACTTATCACATGTGGGTTCAATGTGGTCAGCCCACATGGGTTTCCCATGTTGGGCCCATGATACTGAAACTACATGGGCCCCACATAGTGTTGCCCACTTCTGCCCCATTCACAGTTAGCCCACATTAATGCTGAATGGGGCCCATATGTTTAGCCCTAATGGGCCAGCCCAAGTGGGTCCCATTTTAGGTTACCATATCGGTCCCATTCAGTTAGCCCAGATAAAACCCATGCCCACTCATAACCCATGTAGCCCACATCAAACCCAAGTGGGGCCCACCTATGCATGCTGGCTGGGTTGTAACTGATTTGTAAAAACTCAAATATTGTTGCATGATACCAATTTTGCCACAGATCCTTATGAATGTTATGTTCTGTAGTTGTCGCAAATTAATTATCACAAATACATAATCTGATGATGCTATTTTTAATTACTCATGTAAATTTGTCCTTACTGTATCATTTATAAACACCAAATACCATGACTTTTTTTTTTGCTTCACTTCTGTCCTGTTGGTGGCGGTAGCGTGCACTTCAGTTGATTCGCCACCTATTCAAATAGGAAGAAGAAGGACGCTCCATTCGTAAGGTGAGAATCGGACAGAAACGGTGTAAATAAGAGGGCAAAACCAGACGAAAAGCTTTAAACAGTGTGTTGTGTTGCTCCAGAGCTTCTCATACTCTAACAGCATGTTTTATTCGAGCCACAAATTCGAGTCTTTACTAGCCGTTTGTTCATTTTTCACCATGTTTGTCCACGCAGATTGTCTTCATAGAGTGATATGGACCCATTGCAAGAAGGTCATTCCTGCTTGCTTTACGTAGAAAATACAGCAGCTCAACTACTTTAATCAAACGTCCACGTTTCCTAGTTTGAAACTACTCGTCCTTTTTGTAATTGTACCGTTAACATTAGCAAACCACTCAGCGGCTGTGAAGATATTGTTGTCCCAGACACCGAACAGCGTTGATTCGTCAAAGTGCAATTTCATTGTTTTTAAGGACGCTTGGCCGACTTAGAAAAGATGTTTCAAAAATTGAATATTCTAAAAAGAATCAACGAAAGTATAAATCCCACTGATCCCACTGTGCTTTAAAAGACAGTTATGTCTTCGTGACATTCCAAGAAAAGCATTTCCAATGTGTTTGTGCAAATAAAATTCATCTTGGAAAAACTTGACACAAAATAAGACAACAAACTTGACAGGATTGTGCTAAATTAAACCAACGTCATTTAAACATATTTAATGATCTGATAAGATAAGAAAATATATTTATTAAATTAGTCATGTTTACATAAATAGGATGGAAACTCCGGAGGGTGGGACGACTAAGAAATGTGAGAGTAGTGTAGATTATTCCTGCTTTGGAAAGTTACATTAAATAAGTCCTATTTCACAATTAGACCAAGTCTGATTCCGTGTCATGGAGGTCATCATTGGAAATGATTTTCTGTGATATAAAAACTGCTTTTATATAAATTGATATTTTAAGGAAAAATTATGCAGCAGAGATTAATTTAGACCAGACTTAAAAAGTCTTATTCTGAAGTAAAGCTCATGAAGTGAACTAGATTCCCTAAAATTAGTGAAATATCTACTCGTTCAAGCTTCCAGTTCAATGTCAACATAACATTGCTTTCAACAAGCAGGACAGCTTTGTCCCTTCCTTAATTACTTTACAGCTTATTTCGGTTTACAGTGTTAGTAATGCACTTTTCAGTACAATCCTCCTTTGACATGCATATAGTTTGTTGTCTTTTTAATTGAGTAGACACTTCTGAGCAGTTAGACATTTTAACCATTTGCTTATTAACCCTGTTAGGTGGATAATCCTAGATTATCGGTCTCTTAAACCGTACTGCAGTTGTAGAAAGGCCATTAACTAAAGCAGCAGTAGTGAATGCACGGTGTTGCTACCTTCTACTAACAGTTATTGCTAAAGCTGCAGCTATGGTTCATTTTTCTTTTGTTTTTTTTCTACTATTTTGCCTTCCTTTCCTCCCTTCCTTTGGTATTATCACATTTCTAAGGTTATTAAATGTACCTTACCGTGTGTGTTAGTTTTCATAGTCATGTTTTCCTTTGATTGTGCCAAATGGACCTATGTTTTTTTTTTTTTTTTTTTTCTTTCTTCAGGATGGGGAATCTTACCTCCTCCAGTACTGGGGGTCTCTCCAGTACAGCCTGTGTACAACTTGTTCAGGTGAGTAGTTGTTTACAAATCTACCTCGTGCTTTCGCCATGCTACTGTTAAGTGGATGCCCTTTGAAACTCACTAATAACTCTTTGTCTTTTAGATTTATGATTTAAGTCAAGAAGTAATGTTTGAAATATCTCTGAAGACAGATCTATGTATAGTTGCTTCTCAGCTGGGTTTCTGCTCTCTTTAATCTTTTGTCTGCACACACATCATCTGTCAGTGTGATCTTACAGATTACCTCAAGTTGTTTTTCAGTTCGGTTTGTAATTAGAACTATTAATGAAGTGAATTAGATTTTTTTGGGGGATTGTTCCTGGCTACATAGACATGACTTACTTTTGATACATGTATTAAAAAGCTAATTGTGATGGAAAAAGTATCTAATGTTCAATCATGGACAATGAATCCTGGAAATATCCAGTTAAAGCCTTATAATGGGCTAATTTCTATTTTCCCTCAATCTTTCAGGAGATGGTGTCACAGAACTGTGTTGTCATATTCTCCAAGACCACCTGCCCCTATTGCAAAATGGCCAAAAATGTGTTCAATGAAATTGGTGCCAATTACAAGGTGATTGAGCTGGACCAGCACAACGATGGGAAGAGACTTCAGGAGGCCTTGGCACAGTTGACTGGTGTCAGAACAGTAAGAGTGTTAGATCTTAACGTGAGACTTTTAATGAACAGTTTATTTGAACTTTGGGATAATATATATATTTATATATATATATATATATATATATATATATATATATATATATATATATATATATATATATATATATATATATATATATATATATCAGCCACAAATAAGCCCAAAATTATTTATAGCCTGCCAGATTTTAGTTTCTTTTGATTTTACTAACAAATTTCTTCTGACTGGAAGTAGTATTAATGTTTTGAAATGTTCCGAAACATGTGAAAACAGGGGTTAGAATGAATAAAGCAGGATAATTAAGCTTATGGAGTGTTCTTTGTCTTAACACAATTGTAAATTTGAGTAAAAGCTGGGTGTTAATCAAACAATTTAAATGAACTTTACTGATTCTTTGAAGCAGAGTGGTCAGATATCCGGCCAGAAACATGTCAGAAGATGTTTGTTGTTGGGGGAAAGATTGTGTTTTTTTTCTTTTCTTTTTTTTTCTTTTGCAAATGCTATTTAAGCACTAGTCTCTTAAAGCTTTCCCTATAGGTGACACACATTAAATTTTCCTATGTTGTCATATTGTTTATTTGTTCAGGTTCCAAGAGTTTTTGTGAACGGGAGCTGCATTGGGGGCGGCTCTGACACCAAGCAGCTCCATCAGCAGGGAAAGTTACTGCCCCTCATCGAGCGGTGCTCCCCCTGCTGCGTTACCGAGGGATCTGGCAGTGGACACTTTGAACCCTCTAAATGACTAACCGTCGTTGTAGCCTTTTTAAATCCTCTATTATTTAATATATTGCTTAATTGTATACTAGAAGTTACAATTTTTTTGAACATGTCCATGCTCTTGGTTTATCAAAGTCAAACGGATTGTTGATTTCTAATTTGCTTGTATTTTCTCAGAGATGGGAAGTATCAGTATGCATTTATTAAAATCTCCCATCTTAAAACATTAAGTAAACTCTGAAAGCACTCCCGTTCCTTTGTTGAATTACAAAATAAAAGGGGAAAATAGCTTTAAACTTTAATATGTACTGGAATTGGGGTACCTGGAAATATTAAAACACCTGATTATAACTTCAGACACACACTTTGCTATGCTGCTAGTCTGCAAATCTTGGAGAACAACATTATGTGTATTTAAGTAGTTTATTGTTTTGTGACATTTTAGCAATAGCTGTGAATGTCTGAATGTTTACCAGAGAAAAGCATTGATAAAGAATCTCCGATTCATGTCAAAGTGTTTATGGTTTCAAATGAAACTAAATAGGAGAAAATATTTTTATTCCTGTACATCAGATGTATATTACTTAATAAACTTGAAAGAAAAACCATTCTCAAGTCCCAGAGCATTTGTGTGCATTTATCTCCTCTTTTGGTGGTGCTATTTTTTTTTCTGTTGACATTTTAATATTGGAGCGTATCAGCGAATTGCAAACAATAATATAGAAATTATAACGCACATTTTTATTTAATTAAAAGTTGTTTTTATTGATGTGCTACTGTATTATGATGCATCTCTGCATTTAACATTCACAAAGATTCATAGGCATACAAGACGAGATATTAGACCACAACGTATATATATATTTATTTTTTGCAAAGTTGCGGTAGCACCCCACCGGTGCGTCCTCTAAAACAAATCGCGCGTACCCAGTTAGAACACATTGCACCGCACAGAAGTGAGGTCACTGTGCTACAATTAATTAGCCTAGCTAGCGTGTGCACTGCTAAGCTATAATAACTTGATAAATATATTTGTTCTGAGGGTTTAACTGTGCGGTCGAAAAATGTCTGGCAGCGCAGGAGAATGGTGTCTGATGGAGAGTGACCCCGGAGTGTTCACGGAGCTCATTAAAGGTTTCGGTGAGTGTTTTCTGTCCAAACGTTGACAGCTCATTCAGCGTAATGTGGCTATGCGCAAACGCTAGCTAGTTGATGCAAAGCTAACTTCTAAATTAGCTGGTGCAAAGTAATTTTCTTCATTGTGTATACATATAACCAGCTGAGAATCTTGATCTGGCATCTGAATTTTGCTCCTTTGAAACATTTGCATGCGGTAACTGGGTAGCGGTCGATAACTTCATCAGGAAAGCTAAATAGCTAGCATTACTCAGCGTTCAAAAACGACGGCGCGTAAAAACAAGCCGTCATGATAGCGGACTTGTGTTTTCAATGGGTTTGTTGTCAGACCGCGTGTAAAGATATTAAATTTTTTCAGCTATTTAAATGTTAGTTTAATCCTGCTTTTTTTATTTGTCAGGCTGTAAAGGGGCTCAGGTTGAAGAGATCTGGAGTATGGAACCAGAGAACTTTGAGAACCTGAAGTATGTTTATATTCGCTACTTGACTTTATCGCACGCCTTCTCTTAAAACGTAATTTTTAATAAATCTGTTCTGCGTCAGGCCAGTCCACGGGTTGATTTTTCTCTTCAAGTGGCAGCCAGGGGAAGAACCAGCAGGATCAATTGTCCAGGATTCAAGGCTTGACCACATTTTCTTTGCTAAACAGGTACATCGTTTGTGTTTACAATGAAACCTACTTAGCAAAGGATAAACAAACCCAGGACTGAAAGAAGGTTAAGTAATAATTGTTTCCCTTTGTTTTCTTTAATGCTAAATAGTTCATCAAAGATAATGTTTTTGCTATGCCTTTACTGCATAAAAGTAAAATTTAAAACTTTATTGTAAAAAAAACATATCTGTAGCACACAAGTTTTCTCATTGTGGTGTCAGAAAAATGTAGATTTGTATCTTCAACAATTAAAGATAAAGTGGTTTACACAATTCTTCGTAGCATTTGAATGGTTTCAAATTGAAATGTCAGCAATAACATCGGTACTTGCTATTCACTGGGGAAAAGGTTAAATGTTTTCACGGTTTCTTTGAGAGAAAATGTGAAAACTGGATTCAGTCCCTTGGAGTCATTTCAAAGAAGACTCGGCTCTCATGTACACACTGAAATATTAAACTGATGTTTTGATTTTATTTTCCTCAATGGGACTTGTTTTTTAAAAAAATATATATTTTTTTCCTGTTCTTCCAAAACATGAGATCTATGTGGATGCACACCCTAAAAGGCAAAACACCTTTAGGGATACACATGATATCTTCCTTGTGTTGATAATACAGATATAAAAACGTTGATTTAATTCAAGCTACTCGGAGGAAATATATTTGCATGAGCAGTTTATATATACATAAAAAAATGTATATATAAACTGTGACCACTAAGAATATCTCCAATACCAGTTTTCTGTTTGTTAGTATTTTTACAGCCCTTGTCCATTTCCAACAGCATAGTGTGAAGATGCTGCAGATGCTTATTACTGTTAATCAGTGGCTGTTCTGTGTGCTTTTAAATGTGTGTATTTTCTGCTCTGTGTGCCATTTTCAGGTCATAAACAATGCATGCGCCACCCAGGCGATCATCAGCGTTCTGCTCAACTGCTCCCATCCGGACATGTTGCTTGGCGACACACTGACAGAGTTCAGAGAGTTTTCTCAGAGTTTTGATGGAGCTGTACGTAAATGGTATCTTTGTATACTTGCTGGCGTTTTTCAGTTACGATCAGAGAAGAGATAAACAACGTGACTTGAATATCTCTCTCCGCCTCTGCATGTTGTGATGCCAGCGTTTCACGGTGGGTTTTATGATCTTCTGCATTTGCTCCTCAGATGAAGGGTCTGGCTCTCAGCAACTCTGAAGTGATCCGACAAGTTCACAACAGCTTTGCAAGGTGAGCGCTTTCCCATGTCATCCCCAAGCTCTTTTCTGTTTAGCTTCTTGTGAATGTGTAAATTAGCTGCTGAATTAATATGTGTATTCTGAAATACAAGTCAGTTTCAAAATATCCAGCATTCTTGACTGATTTTTCAATCTAATAACAAAGAATACGTTTTCCCTACAGTTTATACTAATATTACATTGAAAAAGTCTTTTGCTTTATTTGTGTCTAACATTAACATCAGAATTTGTCACATTATGATTGTTTTTGACTGGGTTTGTATGTGTTTTCAAGACAGCAGATGTTTGAATTTGATGCAAAGTCTTCAGCAAAGGATGAAGACGCCTTTCACTTTGTGAGCTATGTCCCTGTTAACGGCAGACTGTATGAGCTGGACGGGCTTCGGGAAGGACCAATCGACTTGGGTAAACAGAATGATTCACTTTATGCATGTTTTAGTTTGTTAAAGTTTCTGTATAAATTGTAAAAACAACAACAAAAAAAATCTTAACATGAGATATAGGAATTATATTTTGGTAGTGATGTACTATACATGCTTGTGGAAACAACAGATTTTCATAGTTGTGTATTTTATGCCACAGGTACCTGCAACCAGGATGACTGGATCAGTGCAGTTCGCCCAGTAATTGAGAAAAGAATACAGAAGTAAACGATATAATTAAATAACAAGTTTTACAAAAACCTTAAGTCTATTAAGTGCTGAGAGAAATTCTCGTTTTCTTCTTCAGGTACAGTGAAGGAGAGATCCGATTCAACCTGATGGCCATCGTATCCGACAGGAAGATGGTATATGAGAAGAAAATTGCAGAGCTCCAGGCTCAGCTCACAGAGGTAAGAAGCAATGAGAAATATTACTTTTCTTATTTGAAGGCTTTGCTGCATGTTTGAATTTAAAATAAATAATGCTATTTATATTTAAATCATGCATTAATTTTATTACTTTAAAATATGCTTTTGAGACAACAGTTTCAATTTTTTTCCCCAGTAAAAAGCCCAAAATTAACCAACTAAAGCCTCAACAAGAAGTTTAGTAATTGTAAAAATTCCATGTTTTTTGTCTTACCTTCTACTTTCCTACTAGGAAAACAGAAAAAAAAAAGTTATTACAAAGGGAATTTAGGATTAATAGTCCCTAAAGTCAATTCACAAATATGTCAGTCTGGTGTCCTTTTCAGAAATTGCCTTAAATAATTTCTGAAACAGCTTTGCAAAAATGACAATGAACCATGGATTTGAGATTTTTTGCTGGTGGCTCATCTCTCCACTGCTGCATTTGTTGCAAGTGCTGATCATTTTGCTCCTTCACTGTTTTCTACCTCTGCATCCTGACTTTGTTCAGGTATGAAATGATGTTTTTAACCACAAGACGTTTATTAACAGCTTTGTGTCAATTTATACCAGTCAGAGAGACGTTTCACATTTTGTTCCCACCTCTCAGTTGCCATCTTTACCCTCACTAACTTCTCAAAACACCACTAAGAAGTGGGTTGAGTCTTCAGAGGGATGAAAGTGTGCAGTGGACGGGACATGTTGCAAATTGACGGAATGTTGTGCATTTTTTGTTTGTTCTTTCATTTTTTTGGAACCCGAATAACATTTTAACCAAAAAATGTGACCAAGTGCAAAGCCTTAAAGCTCCACCAGATTCCACACGTGGTTGTGGGTTAGTTTGTGTTCTCACACGGTGGAAACCACCAGGTGACGCTCCTCCCACTTCAGCTTGCATCACGCCAAGGTCCCCACTCCGTCCCTGCATCCTTCATTTTGCTTTAGTGAAACGCCACGCCACTTTAAAATGTCTATCCAAGAGTTTTTAGCCAACCTCTGTAGTGATTTTGTGAAAAACTATACAAATATACGTATTTGTGATAAACATGCCTCCAATTTAATATGGACGAACATATTAGTGGAAGTGGCACTAGTTTAAGTGAAATATCATCATTGCTGTATGAGTAAACTTCTGCATAAAACAAGCTTTAGCCTTTAGTGTGAAGTCACCAAACCGGGTTGCATGCATGTAATTGGTAGCACAACTCAAAGCAGAAATTGTAATTACTTCATACATGTTAAATAATGCAGCAGCTTTCTCTGCTTTCTGTCAGGTTGATCTGCCATTTAGGATTTTAAATGACAGCTTTCTTTCTCATTACATTTCTAAATGTATCTTTGGTCCAAAGATGCATTTAAAAAAGAAGCTGCAGGCTCCTTGACAGAGGTGTTGGTTTGGAATCCAGCAGTAAATTAAGTCCATACAATATTACAGACGCACATAATCAGTAGTTGTTCAGGTTAACCATAAGCTGCTTTAAACTTTCAGCCTTTCCAAAATCCATTTTTATTCAATTAAGTCTGCAAAGAAGCTTATTCCAAAATCTCGGTTAAACATTTATATTGCTGTGGATTTTTTTTCACCACTAGAGGTCAGCAAAAGTTTTCTTTTCCAAACTTCATGTAACCTTTTCCAGAATGACATCTTTTAAAGCACTACCCATTTGTCTACATCTGTAGGCACAGATCAGAAAGATCAGAAAGACCAAAGAACTGTTTAGACTCTTCTTTTTTCTAAGAAAATTAGTAATTTTTGTTTTCATTACTATGTTTGCAGGAGGAGCCCATGGACACAGACCAGAACAACACATTTCTTAGCTCCATCCAGTCAGAGATTGCCAAGTATCAGCTCCTTATTGAAGAGGAGAACCAGAAGCTTAAAAGATATAAGGTTAACAATACAAAATGGTTCATAAATTTAAAGCTCTGCTTTATTTGTTGTCATCTGGTTCAGTTATCCGTCGCAGAACAAATTTAGCTTTTCCCAGCTCTTTTGAATTCTGCTTTCTTGCAGATTGAAAATATTCGACGAAAGCACAACTACCTTCCCTTCATCATGGAGCTACTGAAGACACTGGCAGAGTACCAACAGCTAATACCGTTGGTGGAAAAGGTAACAGTTCTCTCCTTTTTGCAGTTTTCCACGACTTTATTGACTCTGGGTTCACAGAGTCTGAGAACATAAGTGCCATGACATTTCTAAACGTCCGCCATTAAGCATGCCAATTAACTTAATGAGCCATCTGGGTGCGACCTGCAGGTACTCTATGTGGGCTGAGAATGAGAGATAATTCTTTCCCAGGAAGATAAAAGGCTTGTTAAAAGGAAAATAATTACCACTTTTGATGAGGCACTCCTTTCTAGAAAAGTACCAAGTGAAAAGACTAAACCAAAGCTTCAGTTTTTATTTTTTACACACTGGACGGCATCACCTGTGAACATTATATTTTCAAAAGCAAAGCAGGTTGATTTGTAAGAAAAAGCTAAAACTGTTTAATCGTCTTGTTTTAACACTGCACCAATTGAAACATTGTGGTCAATGTGGGTTTTTCTGAACAGGCGAAAGAAAAACAGAGCGCTAAAAAGGCTCAGGAGGCCAAGTGAAGAACACCAACACTGACTTCATCAGAGAAGGTTCCAATCAGACACAAACACCCAATCATCCTGAACACCAGTCACTCTTTCGTCAGTGAGCCATGTACAGATTCACCAGTTATCTTCATGAGAGCGAGTGTGGACGGCCTGCGGCGCTCACGCTGTGGCTTCCTGTGAATTATTCAGAAAGAAAGAACTGCACTGCAGCTGCAGCACAGAGACTGACGAAACGCTGTCTCCGTGTGTTTTTATTAGCGCTAATGTGCATGTCTGAAGGAAAAAATGTGGTCATATTTTGTTTCGTCTTATTTTCATAATAAAATGTCTAGATGTTTGTGAATTTTTTGGTTTTCGGAGATTTAATTTCCATCTTACTCTTTTTCACCCTCCTTCTGGTTTATATTTTAAACTTGCAATGACATACCAAGGCCATTGTAGACAGAAAATAGTAAATTACTTCCAAAAACTCTCCGACATATTCTAGGAAAAAACATGGCAATTTCTGAGTTTGAAAAGTGGATTTATTTTTTACTTTTCAAACTAAGAAATGTCCAAGTGTTGGACTGTCTACAACAGTCTTTATACACCGTGGTATAATCTCGTCTAAAGAGATTCAGCGCTGTTAGTCAGAAATTAGTTTTTACTGCCACCTACAGTCGAAGCACTGTAATAGCTGGAAGCATTGCATTTTGAAAGTGTCGCTGGAGCGATCACCAAGTCTGCATAATTCATATGAGGTATCACTCAAACATCGGTATGTGGTTTGCATGCCACGATTAGTTCATCTAATATTTTTTAGTGTCATTTGATTTTGAGACATTAAAACTAACAAATTATTAAAACAAATATCAATGTTAAGTAAAACAAACAAAAAAAATGGATAGTAAATGTTACCGTCACAACCTCCTGGAAAAGACGGACATTAACACCTTCAACATGAAGCTCAGGTCACTACAGGTCATTATTAAAGATGCTGGCTGTTCAGAGTGGTAAATCATTTATGAATCGTTGAGCTCAAAGAAACAGTGGGGATAGAAATAAGTGTACAAGTAACAGGGCAGCCATAGTCTACAGAGGATTGCCCTTACCTGGATTAAGGACGAAAAGGAATGACATTTTTCACTACATTTGGAAATCAAGGTTGCAGAGTCCGTAGGAGGGAGGAGAGACACCAAAGTATAATTACTGGAGGACCAGAGTTAACTTTCCACAGTCAGTAAGGAGTTCTGGAGAAATGTCAGCTGTGTTTTATCAAGACTAAAGTAATCATAGCCATGTGCTTGGACATTTGTGAGCGCTTCATGCTTCCATCTGCTGAAAAGTGTTATGGAGATGAAGATTTTATTTTCCAACAGAACCCAACACCTACCCACACTGCCAAAAGTGCCAATACCTGCTTTAATTTCCATGATGCATCACGACCAGATTACCCAGCAAACTCCATGGCACGCCATATTTATGCAGCAACTCGTGCAAAAGAAACCCAGACCGTGCATTGAATTTAGCATAGCAATATTTCTCAATATATTGCAAACATTACATTTTTATGCAATTTCAAATCCTTTTGGGTTTTTATTAGCTGCAAGCTATAACGTCTTGAAATAGTGTGATGAATCTACATGATGTGATAGTTTAATAGTTTTTGATTTAATTAGGTAAAACAGTTTTTTGATGATGACCAAATGATGATTTGATATTTTACTTTGACCTGCATCTGTATATGTTGTCACATTGTAACCAGATATCGTTTTATTCAAGTATGACTGAAAAAAACATTTTTATTAACATAAAATTAGAATCGCTGTGTTGCGATGCAACACTGCCGCCAACTGAGCCACTGTGCAGCCCCTTTTAAAAATATTCATACTTAGAATTGTTATAATTTCTCCAAGTTTTGATATGTTTTTGGATTATTTAGCATATATGGATTTGTCCCGTGGTTTAATTGCAACGATAAAGTGAAACCGCCGCGTCTGTTTATCAAAGGGCTTATAATGAGCCCACAAGGCTTCTGCGTCCAAGACTTGTGGGGATAAACACAAAATGATTTTCTAAAACAGAAATCCACTCATACATCAACCAAAGCAGCACATGGTTTTCCATTTCTTAGAGTCAGAAATATGTTGATCTTCTGAAATTTCTCTTTCCATTCAAATCAGCATCAGAATGGAAACTTACTGAAAATACACTTATTTGCTTTAATTGCTGCTCTTGAACAGAGCGTGCTTCTAAAACTCTGCGCATTCTGACGCATCTGCAGTCTGCTGACCGAAGTAAGACGTGGCCGGTTTCTAATTTTAGATCCAGAGTTTACATATGCACCTTAAGTACTTATTGGACCCGATCCCAGGAGTCTGTTGCCAGGTCGGTGCATAGCAACGGACGAAAACCTCATCGGTCTTACTACCAGCCAAGGGGAAAAAAGATCCTCTTTGTTTTATTATTCTGTCCGTCACGACACGTGGACGAGCAACTGAAGTAACACGTTTTCTGTTCAGCTGAGGTTTTTGTATACCCTAATCATCACGCTGCATTTAGCTCTTTATTGAATCCACTAAAATTATCTGTGTTTGACAAGGGTCACGGGATAAAGTGCTGCAGTTGGCAGACGGAGAAAACACAAATGCTATGAAAAAGGATGAAGTCCTAAATAGCAAGACTGCTGCATAACGGAATGTGTATTTGGTATGCCAACTTGGAGGGTCAAGGAAAGTTTATTTATGAAGCTCATTATCGCACACAGTTCCTTAGAGAGCCAAAGAGGCCCATTGCTAAGAACGTTTCTGTTCAAACTAAACATAAACCAAGTAAATGAATGTAACCTGACCTCAAATGTCAGAAAAACAACACAGATGACACGAGGTGCAGGCTTTCTCTTTGGTTATAGTTCAAAATGTTTCCAATAAGAACTAAATTTTAGACATTCGAGTTTTAAAAAAAAATCACTTTGAATCTGCAGTAATCATACAAACATAAAGAAACTCTTCTTTTGGTGTCATAAAAACCTTAAAACAAATACAAAGAGTAAATTGTACACATTTACTCAGTCGACTACTCCCACTTTTATTGACACAGGCCAGAAATAGACGGCTCTCAGCTGCAGGCACAGAACAAAAAAAAAAAAAAAAAAAAAAATATGTTTCCAGGTAAAGGCAGCAGGAGGTGTCAGGAGCAGGATGCTTGTTTCCTGCTGCTGCAATGAGTTCACAGCTTCTTTGAGCGCAGACATACGTCAGACTGGAGGAGGATTCAGGATTCACACTATCTCTTCTTCTCCACTGACAATCTAAACACTCATCATTGTTATTATATTCAACCAAAGAAGGGTGTAGTATTCCAAAAAGATAAGGAATGCTGTCGTGTGACTTACAAAACTGTTTCTAATAACTAAGTACATTGCGGACCTTTGTCCTTTTGCCATGGGTGAATGACTGCTATTTAAATTACACCCTCTAATTTAGGCGCTGATTGCGTGGCATCCAGACAGTTTTCCACTAAAATTAGCAAAGAGACTTATGCTTATTGAAATGGCCTTCTGCGTGAATTCCCACATGTAGTGGCTTGCAGATGTATTCATGTGTCTTTGTAACTTTGTTGCAGCTGAAATTTTCAAGCTGCAACTAAGTTCACTTGTATTTATGCACAGCACCTAAATAAAACTATGTATAGTTGGGGAGGTAAAGGAAACAGTAAAATCTGAAGAGTGCTGCTTACATTTGTATTCAGCCACCTTTATTTCTACACAATATAAAACTAAACTGGTTTAGTTTACTTAATCACAGAGGCACCCAAGAGGTCAGTGGGTAACTCTGGAGGAGCTGCAGAGATCCACAGCTCAGACGGGACAACAATGAGCCATGGAGGCTTACTCCACAAATTACTTCTTCTTGAAGCTCATTTTCTGAGTACATTCATTTGAAAAGGTGGACTCCGCACTTTGAATCATTGTATGGGCATCTTGTGTAACAATAAATGGAATTTGTGAATGCCTGATAATATTTTTGATACTTAAATAATATAGTTACTATTCAAAATCAACCACTAATTTCCAAAACCCTTGGTCAAATCCACAAAAATCTATGGATTAAATGCACAAAAGCAATGAAGGAATATCTTACTAGAATGACCTTAACATGAGTGAAAGATCTTGCAGTGAATCTGAGATTCTAATCTATAGATTCATGGTTGAACTAGGCCTGCAAAGAACCACATTCAAGGTTTTCAACATTGAGAAAATATTTTATTTCACAAGCAGGCCAGCTGCCCAAAGCTTAAATATACATGAAATTTGATATCTAGTGCATGATCGCAGTATTTACATTCTCACAGTTATTTGCAGTGAAAACATTATTAGTTGACATTATCGTACACATTAAACTCGCACACCTTATGTAAACAAGTGCAAATGCAACAGAGTAAAATAAAAAAATAGGGTTACAGAAAAGTGTAAAAGTCTTTTTTACATAGTCTTTCAGTGGATTTTGACTAAACATACATTCTTACAGCACTGTCGGTTTCATTGGAGCAGAGAAGCACAGTTCAGTGTTTTCATTTCTCAGCTCTGCAGCTCTACAATGTTATTCTGTTCTAAGTGTATCGTTGCATAAAACTTGAAATAGCCTAAAATTGTAATGGTGGATCAAAAAATAAATGTGGGTAATGACCCGGTGATGAAAATGTAACCTTACTTCCACCTTGTAAAAACACCCTGCACTTTTCCTGCAGCTTATTTATATCAACCTCACAGCTTCCTTGTTGAAATCCCGCAGCAGGACAGCCTAAAAATGACTTCACTTTGCATTTTCCACACTCGCCGCTGCTGTTTATGCTCGAAATTTGCATTCAGGTCTGTTATCCTGATGCAGCTCCTGGAATGAACATCATCTGCACTGAACTCACAGTCACAGCGGTAAACAAATGACTTCAGGAGTGGGTGTGTGGTTTGACTACCACTTTATGAGCTTGCTATTTCCACTGGCAACTGTACACAGTTCCTTGTAGAGGTCTGAGTGAATAAACCTAGGGTAGGAATTGTTTTCCATCAAGCTGTAGACTTTCTTCTGTGCAGCCTGGAAGCTCGTGGCAGTGGGTGCGCATAAGCATTGCTCAATAGCATTTCTTGTGTTGAAATCCAGATTTATCTGTGGCAAAGGAAAACAAAATATTAAACATTTGATATCCTCGAAACCACAAAGAAAATAATGTAAGGTTAAAGTATCTTCCGAAAGAGCAAATGTCCTTACCTCCTTTGGAGCTTCACTTTTAATGAACTCCTCATAGATGCTGTTGGCCTTGGATGTCAGCGCTTTTTGTGACGTGAGGGACTTGAAGTTCTCACAAGCCGTCCAAAACTCGATGTTCTCCTCACAGAACTCGGACTTCAGAAAGATATGGAAGGCAGTTTTCCCATCTGTGGGAGGAAGAAACGGAGCATGAGGATTGTGAGACGTTCCCCTGCGTCTTTCTCAGGCTCTTTGCCCATTAATGGAAGGTAAAGCGAGTGCAAAGCTATTACGAGCTTTGGTTTATTGAGGCCAATAAAATGCCTTTATTCAGCTCCCAGTTACAGTGTGACCTTTGAGATGCTTTTATGTAAGACTGCTGCCGCAGCGGGATGAATGATACTTACATTTATGGCCGAGTAGTTTGTCAAGTGACTGTGCCCATTGGTTCACGTCATCAACACTTGGCCTGAGGGGTAGAGAACATAGCTCTCGTAAGAGGTAATTATAGCTGAGACAACTGCCACTTTTGTAGGCCACTGTAAATTATTGCAATTGATTACCACGGCTAAAATGGTATTACAATCGACTGGCTAGCTGTTCACTAGACTTGACTACATAGCCTTACTTTCTTTTTGCAGTTTGTTCTGCTACACTGAACACTGTAATCTCTTTCACTTTGAGTATATTTAGTCATTCTGACTGTAGGCTGTATCACAATATAGTTAAGTGGATAAAAGTCCTCAAAAGTAAATTAATACAATGTATCAACCACATACATGTATGTGCATATATCCAAATTGCCATCCTACCTGTATGACTTATTTTTCTTTGGATGCAGAATCGACTTGGAAGAGTTTGTCCACAGAAACCTTATTCTGTTTCTCCAGTTCTTTCTCCTGTTAAAAAGCACAAAATACATTAATCACTTTTTATTTGAAGTAAAATTTCATTAAGGACATCAAAAGATCTTTGAATAAGACTTACTTTATCCCCCTGTTCTCTGCAGACAGGTCAGTGGGTTTCATGCAGTCAGGAAGAGCCATGTTTTGTGACGACATGCTGCGGAGGTTCTCTCTCATGGTTTAGTCTCGTCTCTTTCTCCCTCTTGGCTTGCGAGGCTGCTTTATACTTTTTGCTCTGGAAATCATGGGTGACGTGTCGGAGGGCGGTCCAACCAGACTCTGAATGGACTCTGCCTGTGACTTTGCCTGAGGCAGAAGAGAGGCTGTCCCTGCATAAACATTCCCTCCCTGAAAATGCTGCCGGTTTTCAAAATTAAGAGTGAGGTGAAATATATGGCAAACATTGTTTATATGTTTTATAAAGTTTACATGCACTCCTGCTAGCTCCTGTTTTCAGGTTGATTTTTTTTTTTTCATCTCAATGTATTTATTTTTTCAACTGATTTTGAAAGAACAACAAAAACTGAAACGTTAGCAGGTTTTGCAAAAAAAAAATCTTTTTTTCTAGTTCCTCTGTGTCGTTCTTCTTCTTTCTCTGTCCTGAACAATCGAGTCATTCTAACACCGGAAACACGGCTGCATGTTTAATGTTTGTTAAATTAGTCATAAAGGGTGTGTGAGCGTGAAGAATCTTGATGATGGTATGTTGAGATGTGACAGGTTGGTACATGATGACGCAATATCCTCTCACCTTTCAAGGTGGGATGGATAAAAAAGGCAGGTCAGCTTTAGGCAGGAGACAACTTCACATTTCTTAGATCACATCAGAACATCAGATAAGATGAGACTCTTATGTTAAGGAATTCACTATTTTTAGAAGGACGTTGCACAGTTTGATTTAGTGGATAAAGTTTCAGCCTGCTCTGCGAGCTCTCGGGAGGATTTCATCTCAACTGTGAAGCTTCTCTAGAAACTGATCCTCCTTTGGCAAACACAAACTCAAATATTACAACCCATTTAAGTCAACATTGAAAATTTAAACCCAACAGGATTAGGAGTGGTCCGTGCTTGTTTAAAAAAAAAATATAGCCCCTCACCCCACACACACCAGCGAGCCTACGGTTATCTGGGAATATATCTGGCTGTCAGTGGTCAGCTGACGGGAGATGAAAGAGATGGTGACGGATGTGGTTGATAGAAATCAAATTATGCAAGTTCTAAATTTGAGATGCGAAGTTATTTTGGAGCTCAAGCTATATCAATGCCTCTTTCACCAACGAACTGATAAAAACATCCCCTGCTTTGAATATGATTCAATTAGTTAGGGATTAGAAAAAAGGAGCATATTGATTTGACTTGGATTTGCTCTTTTTAGTCATAAAACATGCTGTTCATTTGCTGCTCAGCTGTCATGTATTGTTTATGAGCTAATTGTCGATTTTCTCCTCCGTTTCTCCTTCTGTGTATTTTCCTCTGTGTTTTTTGATAGTGATGGGGACTAGAACAATGTAGTACAAATTGTGCCCCAATATTTTATAATTTGCAGTGGTAGTAAATGAGATATTTTTTTAACTAAGAGTCTGGCTTATTACACTGTTAGAGAGATGTTAGAGGAACACGGGGGATCCAAAGATAATGGCCTAAATGAAAGGATGGTGGATGCTGTGGGTTTAAACTTAAACATACATTTCCACATTTTGTCACATTAAATCCACAAGCTTGAATGTATTTTATTTGAATTTTATGTGATAAATTGACCAGTATAATAATGGCAAAGTGTATAGAAAATGATACATAGTTTAAATGTACAAGTAAAACTTGACCTAATCTAAAGTAAGACCTTTCCCCTTTGCGGTGTTGACTGATCATGCACTGAAGAGAAGCATGTTTCAAAGTGGAGATGGTGTGTGCATCTCTCAGGCAGGCTAAACAATGAGAAGTTCAAAGTGTGGGATATTGTTTTATGCAATCTTACTAAAACACATAAAAGTTTGAGACAATGTAGAAAGGTTCAAAGCATTTAATACATTTGCAAGTTACTGCATACATATAATGAACAGCGTTTCCTCAGCGTTTCATTGTCCATTCATTGTCTTTGCAGGGTGACCTGGGCTGGTGCCCAACCTGGCAGTCATTAGGCGAGAGGCTGGGTACACCCTGGACAGGTCGCATGTCCATTACAGGAAACCAGAGATACACACACTCATACCAAACGGTATCCCAGCGAGAACCTGCACACACTGGGAAAACATGCAAACTCCACACAGAAAGATTTCAGGCTGGCATTTTAACTGAATCTTGTTTTCTCAACTAGATGACAAAAAAAAAGACTTACAATGATGATGCAGCTTCAAGTGAGGGGGTGAATTATGTTTAGCCTTTAAAAGCATACCAAACACATCTTTTCAAGAGCTTATTAACTTAAATTGTATTTTTTTTTTTTTGCATAACTTCCCAACTTGCACATACGGACCTGCAACATTTCATAGTAACATTAAAAACAAGTTCACTGAGTTCACTGTGGCAAGGAATGGGGCCAGCTTGTATATATGCATACAAGCTGGTGAATCACCCACATCATCTTTGCTAAACACAAACACAAAGTCTTTTTATTCCGTTTATGCCTTTCTTTAAAACTCTGGTCCTTAAATCTCTTTTTCACAAAAAGACAGACGATGGAAAAAGTTAAACAGGACTGAAATAATTTTTCATGATCTTAAACAGTAAAGATTTAGAGCAATGTTATTAGCAAGAAGAGGCACAGGAAAACCCTTTCCAGTAAGATTACAGGCTTCACTATGACATCACATCCCCACAGAACTGAAAGGTCAAATCCACTTTGGAGCACAAAGTGCTCGTATGTAGAATTATCACATTTTGTTCAATGTTATCAGTGCTATAGTGTATCTGCGTCACCTGTTGTACACTGTTGTGTTTAGCCTTGGCCTCCCTCCTGCTTTCGCACGGGTTTAAAGCTATGCTTTGTAAAAACATGGTGTTCACCTCTTCTGTTTATTATGATGTGCAGACTGTGTGTAAGCAGATGTCTGTTTATAAGTGGATGGAGAGCAGAGCCAAGTTTCCACTAAAGCACTCATTTTATCTGCAATCTTAAACAGAAGGTAATTCCCATCATTGCTTTGCACCACTTGTCCTTTTTGTGTTTATTGGAAGTTGCAGAATTCAGAAAGGATGTGTGTGCCCTGTAAATCTTCACTTGGGGGTTTTCTGCTCGGACTGATATCACAGAGCAGCAAAATAAAAGGTCAAAGCTCAGCATGATGCTTCAAAGGCTTTAAAGATGTGCCCTGGACCAGGAGCACAGCAATCAGAACAACATATTCTCTTTTTGATTCAAACAACTTGGCAGTCAAACAATATTTGAAAAAAAAAAAAGAATCAAATAAAAATTACTATCAAACTGACTTTCTATATTGTCTATAGCTTATTGAAGTTCAACCAACAGGTAGGTAATGAAATCAGCTGAGTTACATTTTCTCTTCTGCTGCAACTTTGGGCAAAACAAACACAACATTTAACAGCACAAGAACAGGCTTATTAAGTAAAAGTAAATAATTTAAACAGAATTTTGCTTGTATGTCTTTTGCTTAAAAACATGATAAACTATAGATTCAGACTAACTTTACAAAGCATTTTTAGGTAAAGTTAAAATTGACAGAATTGTTTTCTTTTTCCTGTTACAGGATGTAATTTAAAATGACCATAGTTTGGATAAAATATTGTGTTGCGTTATGTTTAATTTTAAAATTGTTCATTAATAAACTTTAACAGTTTTACAGACATCAGAACAAACATTTTACGGGTTCCTTCGACTACATGAGGCAGGATTGTTCGACTGGTGAGACACACACCTTCACGTACAAGTGCTTCAGCGCTGACTTATCTGTCTTGGCTTCTAAATAGAGATTTCATCATTACGAACATTTTAGATGGACATGCCTGAACATTTGCCCTAATGAATGTAAACAGTGTTTACTTATGGCAGTGGCCCTTTTACCAGGATAATGTGACAAAATGACACAGAAATGATCAGAAATGTCAATTATTGTGTTTTTTTAGCTGTATTTGGCCTTGCAGATCATGATGTTCATTTATCTAATTTCTTATTTGAAATGGAGGGGGAAAACAAAACAAAGCAAAAAAAAAATAAAACAAAAAAAACAGATAGATACACAAAACACATGTAGACCAGAGAAGCATATTGACATGCGAGGGTAAAAAACTTCTCCATTGTTTCACAGCCAGAATGAAAGTCACATTGTTTCTGATCGATTCGAGGTTCGACAATCAGTTGGAGCCTCTTCTCCAACACCTGAGAGGATGAGAAGGATGTAAATATCTGAGGTTTAAATGGGGAACCCCTACCTCAAAATGCTGAGAGGCAATGTTGTCTTAATTTAAACTTGATCTGATTTACCTGTGTGGGCAATTCCAAATTTATTTTTCATAAAATGTGTTTAAGAAAAAGAAAATGTAGGATGTCCTGTTTTACCCAGACTGGAGCTGTTTTGCCAGCATAACTCAGCATTAGGTGGGTAGTTAACATTTATAGCTGATCATTTTTTTTATCCATTTCTTTTTATTCCAGCAAAAATCTTTGCCTTTAAATGGTAAATGAGTCCAAGCTTAATACCTGGTCGTGCTGAGGTGTTGGGAAATGGTGTGGTGACAGTTTATGACTTAATTATGACATTTTTCTTGCATATTGTAATGTTGAACAGGTCACAACCAGCACAGAGGTCTGTGTTTGTGTTTTGGGCAACACTAGCTACTCGGTTGGCAGCACGTCTCCATGGTGCTGATCATCCTTTGTTTTGTCATCATAACTAGACAAACGGGTTGAAGAATTACTTTGGTGTGAATTAAAGAAAGATACAATGCCAGACTGTGATGATGCCAATTTAAAAAAAAAAACAATACCTACAGTCTAAACAAGGACAATGTAAAATGTAAATTAGTCTTTTTTTTTCTATGCTACTTGAATTAAAGGCTTATTCCTGCAGCTTACACTGGTTTATAGTTAGCAAGGAGACAGCTGTTACAGTACTTCAAAGAAGTTATTGTCTTTAGAACTGCAAAAATAAAAAAATTTGAAGAAAGCAGGAGAAAGGAGTCTATTGTATTTCAGAGGGAATGTTAGAAAATAGTTATATTTTTTTTGTAAAGACAGACAGTGCTTTTATAAAGTGGGAGTTATTTCTGGCAACAAATCTATGACATACAGTTCCACGACTTCTTCCTCCATATCTATGTAGATGCTATGTACTTAACCAACTGTTCGTCGTTCCAGTTGGAATCTGCAGTCACTAATGTGTTCGTACACACTGTACACATTTTTCAAGTATGTGTGTTTTGTCAAGTGTCCTTTCTGCAAAAACACACAAGTTTTATGACAAATAACATATGATGCAATATTTATTACAGTTTAATTCGCTTGACTTGCATACAAGTTTAACAATGTTTTCTGTGTTAAGTGGTACATTATATGTATGCCTTGCACTTGAACCACACAGTGACAGAAGCAATGTTTTCTTGGCTATGTCTCAATGACCCAGCAATATTTGTGTATGTATAAACATAATAGTTTGTACCAATGTCTGTAGGATAAAAAAGGGGAAACAAACCCACGAGAACTATCTATTTACTTATATTCACACAAATTTGAAGTCGTCTTTAACCAGGAGAAGTGAGAGACAAAAGTGGCTCCAAGGGATTTGATCCTGCTCTTCACTTGGTTTCACTTCAATAGGCACACCTTTGCAAAGGACAAAAATAGGTTGTGAGTGTTAAAAAAGGTCAAACATGTTACACTCGGCGTGCGCCGATTGATTGAAGTCTTTCTGGTTTGAGGGACAGGAAAGTCACAGACATCAAAACGCTTCTGAAAACACTCCCTTCCTTTCAAGTTCTCTAACATCCTGTCTGACAGAATCTGTTCCTATTTTTACTCACATGATAAAGGATACTAAGACTGATTGGTCGCTTCTTTTACTGCTTCTCTGACAAAAAACAGAGGCACATATTTGTGTGGTGCTCTTGTAGCAGGCCATAGTGTCTAATAACCATGCAAAATAAGTATAATATTAATAATAAAAACTGCATAACAATACATTTTTACTTAGTGTGGATCAGTGGAACAATTTTGGTTTGGAAAAACAGAACGTTTTGATCTCTGAGTCAAGCTTCCTTTTTCGCGCTGCCTTAACACGAGACAAATTAAAAAGTAGATCTTATTTGTTAAATAGCTGCAAACTTAAAACTTGCCATGTCTCTAATTTTTACATTAAAAAGTCAAAACCTTTAAAGTGACCATGTGGATTTTTCTCATTTGGGGTTTTGCACAGTTGTTATCAGCAGTTAGTATCTTGCGTGCAGCTGAAAGCCTTTTGAGTCGGTTCAGTTTGAAGAAACCGAGCTTCTCACAGCATGGCTGAGCTAGCAGTTTGTCAGAACGAGGCGACTCTACAAGCAGGTTAACCACAAGCAAAATATTTCACAATGAGTCAGACAATGAGAGTCAACACTGTCATGAATTTTTGCATTTCAGAGCTTGTTGTTTTACAAGCTGAAAATAGGGCAAATAGGGCAGGTCAGAGGGGCTTTTTATAAAACATTTTCCCGAATGCAAAACAACTTCTTACAATTGCAAAGGCATTCTATCCAGTTGAAACTGCAAACTTCAATGCAATTTAACAGGAATATATAGATGTACTTATCACGTTAATGCAAAACAAAATGTAAACATTTATGAAATCATGTTTTGCAAACAAAATTCAAAACAATGTGGAATTTTCAGTCAGCCTTCAAGAGTCAGATACAACTTCTTTGTCTAAAGACAGTTGCAGGACCTTTGGCGCATGTCTTCACCAGCCTGCAGAGTGATTGAAATGTTTGCAAATTCTTCCTTTTAAAGTCTCAGTTTTTAAGCTTTGCTAAATATTTTCAATTGAATTTAGGTCAAAACTATGGTTTTGTCTGTTATTATTAAAGTTGTTTGTGTTTTTTTTGTGTATTTCCTTTCTGAACATTTCTGGGCTATTATTGATATTTAGGTTATGCCATGTGAAGTTTGTTCATTGATCTTTTCATTGTCTTATTAGTTTATTAAATATTAAATTTTTGTTTAGTTTCTTACTTATTCCAGGTGTTATTTTCTTTATGCCTTTTAATGTATTTCCTTATGTTAGTTTCAAGACTTTTCCTTTTTGTACATATAAATTTGAGTCTTGATACAGCTCCCTTTTTTAAATTATTCCCCCTCCTTCAGTTTCCCTACTCTCATCCTACCGCTCACCTGGTTCTTTATCATTTTCCTCCCCTTCCTTAGTATTTAAGCTCCTGGTTTTTTTTTTTTTATTCTCTCATGCCAGCTCCATGTCCTGTTCTCCTCATGCTAGACTCCTCAGGTCTTCATGTCATTAAATTTCAACTCTGACCTCTGCTTATACCTGTATCTTGGTTGAATTGAAGACAAACATCACAATGCCTCCCATCTGAATATGTTTCAAACCACTTAATTGGTAAAATTCTGGTCTTAATATATTCTTGTTATGTCTCCATAAGTAGAAATATATTTTTCACAGCTTTATTTTTGCACTCACTCTAAGCTGCCAAGGCATTCATATGTCGTCTGCAAAGGTGGGAGGTAACTAGTTATATTTACTGATTTACTTGAGTAACATTTTGAAGAAAACATACTTTTTGAACTAGTTTTACTGCACTGTACCTTAACTTTTACTCATGCATGTATCGGTACTCTTACTGGAGTAAAAATCCTGGATGCTCTCACCACTGTGAGTAACTTCACTGAATGGAAAACAAATTTGTAAAAATGCACCGAATACAGTAAGTCAGAGCTCTTGTTTACACCCAAGCTTTGTTGTTATTGCAGCCTTTGTCCGATTGCTATATCTATGTTATGACGTGAATGCAATGTTATGTCTCCAGATTCTCCCATTTGATTTATGAAACTATGCAGCTCCTCCACAGTTAGCATTAGTGTTTTGGCTGCTTCTCTCATTTGCTTCTTGTTTTTTTCTTTTTAATCGGATTTTCTCCAGCTCAAGTGGCTTTTGTTTTACAGCGGTCAGACAGGAAAGCAGGTTATGAAAGAGGGGGGAAATATGCGGCAAGTGTCAACCCGTACGCCACCGCCACGCCTCAGGCTGCTGCTCTCATCAATGTTTTCCTTGCTTGGTGTTTCAGTTTATCTTGGCAGCCATGAGTTGGTAAGGTTACGGTTGTAGCATACTTTCTCCATTCTCATATTTAGATATAAAACTAACCTGTGAGATATTCACAGCTTGGAATGTTTACGTGCCTTACACTGCTTTGACTTTTCCTAATTTTTATCTTAAAACTTTCTGAAGATAAGAGATTTAACTGGCTTTCCATCTGAACTTTTTAAAGTTCAGATGGAAAAAAAAAGTCACATTTCTTGTTTATTTTCAAGAAGTGGAAATAAAGTCTATGAAAATTTGTCCACATTTTCCAGCCACATTTGCAACTTGCAAAGCAAAAAGTTCAAATAACCCATAAAAAGGAGTTCAGTCTTGTAAAACAGGAAATAAATAATGAACCTGATGGCAATTTGAATGAATGAAAACATAGATGCAAATAAACATGGCTGCATGTGTAGAATACATATGAGCATGCAATATTTTCCATATTTTCCATCTCTCCTGTTGTCACCACTTTGTTTTCTTCCCGTATTTTTTTGAAGTACTTTATCCTCAATATTTGCATGATGGCTGTGAGTGGGAAGCACACAAATTTGCATTTTCCATTTACAATTGTCTTGAATCCTGGATGGAAAAATCTGCCATTGACACAGAATGTAAACACGGATGTTCCTGGTATGTTTTAACAGAAAATGAATGTTTTTTAAAATCATTTCGCAAACTTTCAGCATTAATGTTAAAGGTGTCTTAAGACTTTCAGCCTTCTAAATATTTTGGGTGTTTCTGTGGAAAAATGCAGTCATGTAGACAATTATGAGGCCAAAATTGCTCAATGTTGCAACTTGCAACTTGCACAGTGTGAGAGTGCGTGGTGGTAGGCACAATGAGCGCATTGAAGAGGGAAACTTGCACCTCCCACTTCTACAGACAGCTACTTTAAACCGTAATTACCAGTGAAAGATGCTAAAGATTAAGACGCATCAGGGGGGCATTTATCTGTGGCCATCTTGGCCACGCCTCCTTAAGTGACACAGAGTGAAGAATGTAGAGCTTTTACTTTTTAAAATGGAATATGTGCAACGTTTGCAGCACTTTTAGTTTATAGTTTGATCTGATACTGGAAGTATGACAAACCTGTATGAAGTCAAAAGATCGATTTGTCTACTTGTAAAATAAGAACATGAAACAGACGAGACTGTTAGACGGGGATCAGTTTAATAATTCACAACCCATAAAGCAAACTACTGCAGAGTCAAACAGTTTTTGAGGGAGTCGGCAGCACCAGGATGATTACCTCCTGCAATTTATCTTTTAGAAGTAAAAAAAAAAAAAAAGAAGTCAAGTGGGTAATGTCTCATCACTTTTTCTAATATTCCAATGTTAGGATTCCTTCACAGCAGTTTCTTTAGAACAACAAAAAGCTTCACTGTCTTGTTTTTCATTCTGTGAGCCAGTGGTGGATCTAGAAACTTTTACATGCACTTTTGCTGGTATATTTTGAATTGCTTGAACTTCCAGCATCGGGTTTACACGCAAGATGCAAGATCTCATCAAATGTACCTTATGTTGTGAGCTTTCTGTGCCATGATTGGCCTCATTGAGAAGTTTTGAGTGACTGCCATAAGCAAAAATTCACCCAGAGCTTCAATGTTTTTTAATATAAATATATTTTTTAACTAAAATCATCCTTCATTGTGAGTAGAGATATATTTTTCACAGCTTTATTTTTGCACTCACTCTATGCTCCCAAGGCATTCACATGTCGTCTGCAGAGATGGGAAGTAACTAGTTATATTTATTGATTTTCTTGAGTAACTTTTTGAAGAAAAAATACTTGTTGAACTAGTTTTACTGCACTGTACCTTAACTTTTACTCATACAAGTACCGGTACTCTTACTTGAGTAAAAATCTTGGATGCTCTGGCCACCGTGAGTAACTTCACTGAATGAAAAACAAACTTGTTTTCAGTAAAAATACACAGAATACAGTAAGTCAGAGCTCTTGTTTACACACAAGTTTTGTTTTAATGTGCTTGAGGCCTTTATCTGATTGCTATATCTATGCTATTACATGAATGTTCTGCATCCCAATAGACAGACAGACAGACAGACAGACAGACAGACAGACAGACAGGTTTTACCATTCACTGTAGAAACTTCTTTTTGCTGTTCTGTAAAATGTTTTGGAAAATATATTGGATTGTTGCATTATCTTTGCATTTTGATATATCTAAAAAATGCATAGTGACATTTAGAATTATCTAATGCAGTTTCACTGTATTTCTATATTATGTGGATTTGCAACATATTTCATTGCATACTGATAACATAGATTGATTACATCTCCAAACCCTGGCCTGTCTGGCTTCATAACACATAGGGTTTTAATAAAAATATGTTATTTCTTTACAGCATGAGCATCTAAGGTCTCTGCACATAGAGAATAAACAGATTAGTTGGTCCAGATTGAATATAGGCTCAGTGTCTTCCTTTTCTCCTTCATCAGTTTCATCTCATTTTTACCCTCTACACTAACTTCATATATGTCATCTTCACCTTTTCTGTTGTGCTTCAATGTCATCTGGGCACATTATCAGTCTGTAGAGATGATCATATCTTTATGGGAACTTCAGAGGCGGTTACTGTGCGCTACAAATGATTCACAGCCTTTAAACCTTCTTACATTTTGTCACTTTAATGTATTTAATGTATTTCATTACTTATTATAGTTTACGTGATACAACATCACAAAATGACATATAATTGTGGAGTGATGCATAATTTATGAAGGCCAAAATCATTTTAACTGGTTGTCATCCGACCAGAGGACAGACCTTTACTGTTTGCTGCCCTCTGAGATGTTTAAAGTTGCAAAACATTGTTTTCCACCCTAATTGTCCTTTGTAACAGACCCGTCTGCCATGTTTCTTGGTCTTCATGGTGCTGCAGAGTTAGTACTAGCAGGACCGCGCCGGATACGGCTCCAAAGTGATTTGATGGACAGCTGGCTGGATTCATTGACTGGCTCGTGATTTACATCACTGAAGACTCCAAACAACATTAGAGTTTAGCTGTGGACTGTGGACATGCTGTCTGCTACCAGAGAGCTGTTCAGTATGGAGGAGCAATTATGAGTTATTTTAGCATGAATGATTTAGCAATGCTGATGGGGCTGCGGTTTTGAGCCGACAGTATGAAACACCAGAACTGCATAATATTAGATGGTGATGTGAATTTTATTTTTCCTTTGGGCTTAAAGAAATAAATAAACTATGCATTAGCTGCATGAGCTAAATTAAAAAGGTTGCACATTTAAAAAAATAATAAAGTTATGTTTATATGTATAGAGGAATAATCAACTGATCTGAGTCTACGTTGCTATGTTTGGGCAAGAAATGAATTTCTACGAGACAAAATTAGGTATCTGGGTTTGAGTCGATCAGAACCAGAACCTCGAGGTTCTCCATTGTGGAGTGTTGCTGCAAACATCAGCAGAGAGTTGATCACCTGCTGAGTGATCAAGTCCCGCACATAACAGCGAAGAACAGAGCAGATTATGGAAAAGCTCACTACTTGGGGCAAAACCGAACAAATTGTAGTTTTTTTTTTAAACATTGTCTTATCATTTATGGTTTTCCTTGGAAACCTTACAATTATGTATTACTTTAAAAGTTACATAAAAATCTGTGAAAACAAATCGTGAAAATTCTTGGAACACGCGAAATGTTATAGTAAAATCTGTTGTTTCTACTACAAGCTGAATAACAAAGTTTGCTGAATTTGCAACAGTTTGTTTACCCAAGGTCAAATCTCTGTTGCATTTGGACACATTTGGCCCTGCAGACAAAAGGATGTCACAAAATAAAATGGAGAAAATCTCATTTCTCTCACCTCTTGATTTCTCAAGAAACTGGAAGTCCAAGCCTTCCGGTTTGTCAAAACCCACATTCCGCTTGTGTGCCAGTAACGCTTTTCACTGACTCCAAACCACAAAGCAGTAGGGGGACACTAACCCTGTTGGACTAATGAATAAGTTAATGTTCTTTGTCATTATTTTTATTAAAAAAAACAAAAGAAAAAAAAACCCAACCTGTAATATCTGTGCTCATTTGAAAGATTTTTAAACTGCCACTACTTCTTTTGATTTCTGATGATCATTTTCATGATTTCCAACATAAACAATGTTTGAAACTTAACATAAAAAGGAATCAAATTTTCAAATTAAAGACACTCATAATCATTTACCACACGTTCATAAAAACTGCTGACTATTTTTTCATGCTTCTATGACGTATTGTCATGTTGTGCAATACCACAGACTGTTATGTGGCAACATCACTTCAGCTTATAGCGCAATCTTTTAAGATCAGCCTTTTTCCAAAAGTGTGCTGTCTTCTTTGAACATGACTGAAAAAGTTCAGGATGATGAGATTAAATCCATGTGACAGAGGAAAATAAAGTCTTCTTTTCTTTGAAGCGGTTCAAATAATTTAATATCATTTAAATCCACCAGCAGTTAAAGAAGCACTTCAACTCTACAACAAACTTTGCACTCAAGTTGTGACAGAACAGTAAGCAATAAATAATACAATGATCAAATTTTAAGTTAATTTAACTATTAAACTCCTAATAAGCATTTATTCACTCGTATTCATGCTTTGACAATCAGTAACAAGGCCCAGTCCCAGGATATATAGGTTCAACCACATTTTCAAGCTGTGTAATAGTAGTCCTAATTCTATTATTATCAAATGCAAAACTCATTATGCTTCAGTGCTGTAAGATGTCGGTTTGAGTTTCGGCAAGCCATTGACCAAGTGACGAATTAAATTTGACGTCGGCGTCCTCAAAATGGGAAGTTCTTGGTTTCAATAGTGCAACTATTTGTCAAGATTCCACAAAGAAGTTTAGAAAATGTGCATGATTTCGTTTCCTTTGTACATATCAGTTTAAAGACAATACTTGCAAAAGGTAGTCTGACAATAATCAATGCTAAAGAAGTTAAAAGGAAAGGGGGAAAAAGAAATAAAAAACTTATCCGTGGGCCACCTTTGAATAAAAAATATACACGCATTTCTAACCCGATTTAGATTAAAGAAATAAAAGATGCTTTAAAATAGTTCTCACTAAAAAAGGACAGATCATTATTAAATCCTCAGCCTGCGATGGATTTTCTGTCTCTCTTAGTGCTCTGATTTATAATTGACCAGCTCTTTGGCTACAGCTTATTCTGAGTAAATGGTATTTAAGTGCCATCATAAAATTCTACTTTTTTTTTAATTTCACTTTGTGTCTCTTTTTTTCCCCCCTCTCTAACACACACAAGTGAGAGAGTGGGAGTTGAGCAGTTGTGACTGTTGTATCTTTTATCTTGTATCTGCACAAGAAACACCTCTCCAAAGAAGGCCAGAAGGCATCTAGTGCATTCTTTGCATATGCTGCGGCTTTGCTGTCGTCGCAGAAGTCCGTCGCCTTGCTAATTCGTTTACTGTGAAAGGCATTCGTGGTGTCCTGGACAGTCTTCATCCCGTGACAACGTGGTCTACGGGGTCATTATTGGGGAAATTTGCTTAAAAAAAAAAGTCTTCCGGTGTGTGGTGCTAAATGTAGGGATCCGCTCCTTTATTAGTGTCGAACAGGAGTGGAATCGCCGATGTACGCGGGCCGCTGATTGTGTCCTAGTGCCACACTGGATGACCCTCCTTCCTTTTCGTTGTCAGTTCCTCCTCCTGAAGGAGCATCAAAGATTCCAGTTATGGGTTTTCTTCTCCTTCCTTCCTCTCTCCTCCTGACCGTGCTTTCATCCCGTCGTGGCGTCAGCAGCGAGGCTTTCCAGGAGTGTTCTATAAATGTCCGAGCGGAGGAACCGCGGGTACGAGTCTCTTTCCATCAGCCCGTAAACTATCTTCTGAGCTTCGTCAAAGCAGTGCATGGTGGGAGTCTTGACGTTTCTTTTGATCTGCTCTCGAGTGTGATAGTCAATGTTGATCTGGAATGAGGCACACAGATAGGTATGAGGGGGATTTGAGCCAAGAGCGAGAGATGGGAGATTCAACATTTGAGCTGCTGTTTCTTTCACTAACACATAGAGCTTAAAATGTAAAACAGAAGCTGCATGTGTGCGTGTGTCTGAATGCAAAGACATCTCGCAACTTGCTTTACCTCTTTAGGTGATTCTGCTTTGATGAACTGCTCATAAATCTTCTTAGCTCTCGAGGACAATTTGAATGAAGACTTGATCTTCTTGTAGTCCTCACAAGTGAGCCAAAATTCAATATTTTCATCACTATATTCTGATTTGAGGAAGTTACGAAAGGTGGCCAGTCCATCTGAGGGAGGAACAAACAACAGCAGGCTTAGCCAGGTTGAAGGCACAGATAGCATCCCTTTTGAGCTGTTCTGTAAGTCAGTTATTGCACGCAAACTTTCATTTTCTTAAACCTAATTTACTGTCTTAGCAGCATTTTTAATTCCCAAGAGGAAAACAACTTACATTTAGATTCAAGAAGCCTTTCCAGAGACTGCGACCATTGTTGGGTGTCTTCTAAACTTAGCCCGCTGGGAGAGAAAACATGTTGGATTACTTAACCAGAATCAAATTTGAGTGAAGTAAATCTACAAGGACAGAAAAGGCTCTGAGGCATTCAGGCCAGGAAGGCCTTTTGCAGATGTGCTTATCAAGTTCGTACAGAAATGTTGAACCCTGGGATTAGCTGGCAGTAGCATGTATCGTTCCAAAGCAAACACTGTGTCTCTAGATCATTTGAATCCTTTCGCGATGCCATAGATGGAGATGGTTGTAGCAGGCCGGCTATTTTAAAACTGAAATGTATGCAAAACAGTGCATAAGGTTCCTCACCTCTCTGAGCATTGAGGCGTCTGTGAGAACATGCACTGGAGTCGACACATAAAGTTCTTTCCACTGTGTAGAAATAAGAAATACATGAGTTCATCCTTCATTGATTTGCTGTCCTTAAATAAGACTCCAGTGAGAATGTGTGAAAGCATGACGAGAATGTAAGTAGACCAAAAGGAAGAACTTAACAGTCAAAATGTGATCACAATGTTATTTTTTCCTCCAAAAGGATGTATTTTATTACCATTACCCTTTTTTCTAAAATTCCATATTTGTCCGACGTTAACAAGTTATTCATGAGTTAAAAAAAATCAAAATCTTTCACATAAATCAGGTGGTTAACAAATATCTTAAATAACTACCAAGTCAGCATGTCTACAACACATCCCAGTTTAAAAGTACTCACAGCGTGTTGTTTCTGTTCCTGTCATCTCGGTCCATGATGAAGTGATGAGTGCTGGGTGGTTCGGCTTTTATGCTGGGCATTGTTTTGTTAGGTCCACACTCTCAGGCTCTTGGTCCTGGTCATGCTGTGTCTAAGAGATACTCAGGAGGGTTCCCCCTGCGATGCTGCTTTTTATACGAAGGTTTCCTGTCGCCACGGGCTGGGGCTGCTGGGATACCTCAGCAGCTTTACTCAGACTAAAGAGGAAGTACCCCTTCCTCCTCCTCCCGCCTGCTGCGCTTCTCCTCCTACTTCACAGTTCGAAACAACACTTGCAGCGCCTGAATGCCTTCCTCCTCCTGATGCCTTACTCCCTATTATGTCTCGCTGGCTCTTCTTCTTTCCCGTCTGCCGTTGCTTTTCAGTCTCTCCTCCTTGCTGGTCTAACCAAACAAACGGCAGTCTCTGAGGCTGAAAGCATACAGTGTTTGAATTATTTTTAGTCTGGCTGCGCAGATGCAAATGACAGCAACAGAGAGTGTGATAGGCAAATTTCCAACCATCTCGTGCAGCATGTTAAGCAGCTCATGAGATCAGACTAAATTCTGATCTCATGATAGCGCAAATGGAAAGACGGTTCTTCACAACAACTTATACAGCAAGAAACTTAAATCTTCATTTATCCCACATAAAAGATAGAATTTGCAAAAGAAAACAAGAAAAACATGCAATGTGAGGTCACAGCCTTTTGTAAGAAAGAGGAAACACCAGAGTGATTGCAACAGAGACCGAGCAAAAGGACAGGAAGTAAGAGAGACGGCCAGGACGTCACATTGTGACCAGTCTCATTTGGAAACCACCAAGTTGGTGTCTAAAATGTTTAGCCTGGACAAAATGAAATCTTTTAAATTGCGGTGAGAATAGAATAAATACTCGTGGACAGCATCAACAAAACAGAGAACAATAGCACTAGCATAAAATAACAGAGCAATAAAAAACATATGCATACAACAAAATGCACAAACAGCCTTATCTGTAGTAATGATATCCCTCCAAACAAAGAAACTTTAGTTTATAAATATCTAGACGAACATTCTGCGAATGAATGAGTTTGCCAAAGGAAGCGGATTCGTTTTTATTTGAAGGAGCTCAGATATTTATCAGTTCACCCTGTTAGCAGTTCAGCAAACTGGGAGCTGACAGAAGTAAAGAGACTCAGAGTCAGTGCCAGAAATCCACTTGCTGTCTGGGAACTTGAAGTGAACTGGACAGCGTCTTGGCATGAGGTTAGCTATAACTGATATTAGCATCTGTGGTGCTGACCGCTGACGTTTGAGGTTGACTTCAGATCAGCTGTGATCAGTCCCAGACACTCTGGCTTGTGCCTTAGCAGATACCGAAAACTGAAACGCAGTGTTGGGAATTTACATTATGAACGACGTGTTGTCCTGCAGAAATACAGACGTTATCCTGGAAAGGATTTAAGTACAATGCATCAAACAGCCGATTGCTGTGCATGTGATTTAGTTTGAGAAAGTAAAGAGGTTATCTGGAAAATGGAAACCACTTTATGTGTTTGGTCAGTGATAATCTATCTCTCATGTACAAATACTGCAGCAAAGTAGTGAAATAAAAAAAAAGGTTAGTTTAGCAGCTAATATGTTCTCACATGAAGAGTATTCAGTCATCTTTTCTCAGTGTAAAAATGCTGCTGCAGGATGTCCACAAATCTCTCTGGAGCTGACACTAAATGCAAAATGACCTCTAAAACTTTTTCCTGACCGCTAGAGCAGAATGATGACTGGTTGTAAACCATTTTGCATCTCCCATAACCCATTGAGTTTTGGCTACTGGATGTCATCCGTCAACTACCAAGTAATAATTTCTCAGCCTCCAATAAAGCCATTTTCGTCAACACCAGCACTGTTAGAAAAGTATTTGCCACTTTTTAGAGTTTTTCTGTTTTTCTTTTATTTGACATGATTCTATATTTTAAATCATTGACCATTTTTACATTTTAAACAAGTAAGCACAAAATTTTGATTTCATTTATAATGGGAAAAAAATCCTCAAACCAACCAGTCCCTATGTGAACAATCATCAGGTCAGGCTCCCTTCTTTATATCAAAACCAGTCGTCTACCACATTTTAAACCACATTTTCAATAAAACATATCTAGTGGTGAGACTTGATAAAATTTTTTTCATTGAATTAATAACAGGATCTGTACTTAAAAACCATTAACCACATTTAATCAACAACCACATAGTGTCAAAATAAGCAACATTTTCAATTCAAAAATCCATTCAGCCCTTTCAGGAACCCATGTAACTTGCAACATGGAACTGCTTTGAAAAACTACTTCTTTAGAAATGTGGACTGTTAATGCTGACATTAGCACTGGGAACCTCAGCATTGGGTGCTTTTATGCACCACAAATCTGGAACAAACTTCCAGAAAACTGCAAAACAGCTGAAACACTGAGGTCCTTTCAATCTACTTTTAAAAACTCACCTGCCTATAGTTGCTTTTCATTCTGAATTAATAGAACATTGACCAACATATGATGTTTCTTGATGATTTTGATGGTGGCACTCGACAAAATGTAATGTCTGTTACAGGTTTCTGGTGACTGGATGCTGTTTTTATGATTTTTTTTATTTTTGTGTTTTCATGATGTAAAGCACTTTGAAGTGCCATGCTGCTGAAATGTGATGTACATATCAGCTTGATTGATTGACTTCTGTGCTGCAACATGTATTACAGTGAGACTGTATTTTAGGTTTGAGTAGCTTCAGAGATAGGCTAACGCTTTTTTGCACACAACAACATTCCTTTATGTTTAGTTGCTTAGTTTGTCCTGCAGTATCTTGATAACATCTTTAGATGTCTAGATGAGTTAAGTGATTTGCTGATTCACTCTTTTGTTGAAAAGAAATTGAGCATGGACAATAAGTCTATGTAATGAGCAAATAACTTCCACTGATGCACTGAGATGTTAGGGTTGATCAATGGCTTTACCTGAACGACAACCAATTCTATGTTTGCTTGTGGCAGCCTGTCACACCGCTATTAACTACAATCTTTACAGTAAAGAGATAAAACAAACAACTTTCAAATTTTAGAAACTCAGTTTATTCAGCCCATAATTTTAGAAACTGCTCAGAGCACAAACACTCAGAAATGTATGTTGCTGAAATAGTTCCTTCTGACGAGACAGGCTAAAATTCTTTTTAGCCTGTGTGAGGTTACATGACTGCTTGCTAAGCTCTGCTGTTACATAACCTAAGAATGAATTTGGGTTTGGAAGTGGCCGCAGCACTTACCGCTTCCTGAATGCTAGCACACACTGAGCATGCTAATTTATGTCTGCGGCATTAGAGATAGAGTGATGGGGTTTTGGTAGTTTCTCTCAACAATCGACACTCCCACCTTTGGGTGAATTGATCGAGCTATTCACTCTTTGGAGTATCGGCATCATAGTACTTCAAGCTTTTTTGGAACTGCTTTACAAAGCTTTCTCAGGTTCACATTGCTACGATGCTTTTCTCTTTTTTGAATTGTCTTCACACAAACGTGCACGTGCCTGACCAACAAAATGACAAGTAGTCTGTTTTTATAAAGGTTTTCACAGTTACTGATGACAAATGAATCAAATGGCACCTGGCTACTAATTCCCTCATACGTCCTATAGAATCAGGGAGGTAATACTCAGTTTCTCTAATGAGTAAGTTATTCGTCCATTTGTTCATGAAATTCTTGTAAGTCAAAACTCACCTGCTTCAGTCCATTTCATTCTTCTGCTTGAAAATAAACAGGAAGTTGTGCATTCAGCCTTTGACTTCCCTGATGAAGTTGTTTTTTCTGGTGGTAATATTAATGCTCATCCATTACATTTATTGTTATGTAGTCATCTGTAAATGTGCATTTATTTTTTATTGTTTTTACATTTTGAAGGCAATTACCATTGAATAAGCCCTGCTGACATATGCGCTCTATTACAGCCTGTCCTTTAGTTTGGCTTCACTGATGCTGCTTCCCCTCCTTTGCCCAAACATGGCTGTAAGCACTGAGCTGTTACATGAAACTGCTAAATATTGAATTAATTGCACATTTACACAAAAGTGTTGCACCTCATGTGGATATAGATTCATTTAGGATTTCTAGCACTTTGATCAGTCACAATTGGGACAACTGTAACACAGTGCCATTGACACTACTTACTTCCTTTTAGCTACCATGGTAACAGAACTGGGCAATGAGAAAACAGTGGCAGCTTGTGTGTGAGGAACAGTACGCCGTGTGATGGAGATCCGAGAACTGTGTGATTTAGCAGGAACAACCCCTGAGACTCCAGTGTACTCACGTTTACTGACGTAGAGCTTTGGAATAAATTCTGCCGCTCATAACGAACTGGCCATTAAAACACTTATTTATTTTGGTCATTGCCAGCTTTTTTAATCCAGTGGTCATAAACTGATTGAATGTCCTACAAACTTTCAGCATGCAGCAGACACAAACACTGAGGTCTTGACTTCAGATTGGAAATTTCCACTTCAGCCATGAAACCCGTTGTTTTTGGTAAACTAAGAGTTTAACACATCTGCGTGTTTAGCCATAGTCAGTAATGTCTCATGAATGCATAAACCTTTGCACGCATGCAAGTCAGGATAGAAAAAAAAAAAAAAAAAACTTGTTGTGGATGCCATTCAAACATTACTGTCAAAACGATGCGCAAACAGTGATGCAAATGTTTGAAATCCACTGGCTCTGCTGGAACAGAGCTGTGTTTTTCTTTTTCCACAATTGAAAACATGCTATTAGTTTCTGGTGTAAAGACAGAGTGAGGAACTCTAATAACAAAGGATGTGTCTTCTACACTCTAAAAAGAAAATAGTTGAACCAACTTAATTGAATTGCTTCTATGGGTAACAAGCAGTTTATCCAACTTAATTTATTAAGTTTAACCAATTCAATATATTATAATCATCCAACTCAATTTGTAAATGTTTTTTAACAAATTGATTAAGAATGTTTAAGATAACAGATTTAAGTCAGTCTTACTCAAATCATTTAGTTTACTTAAAAAAATGGTAAATGGACTGAAGTTATATAGCACTTTTCCACTCATTTTGACCAGTCAAAGCGCTTTACACTAGAGTCACATTCACCCATTTGCACTCAAACACATTTATACACCAATATGCAGATTGGTAGGCAATTTGGGGTTAAGCGCCCAGGGGCACATCAACATGAGGAAGCTGGAATTGAACCTACAACCTTCCAATCACAAGATGATAAGATGACTACTCCACCCACAGAGCCACGGTTGCTTACCAGGGAATCTGTCCCTGGTAAGCTTGAGTCATGGTGTCAGACGAGGGATACAAATATGGCATTGAACTTAATTATTTCAAGTAAAGTCAAAGTAAAAAGGTAATTTAAGGAAAATAGTGTATTTAGAGGACACTGTAAAAAGAGTATTAGTATTTCTTAGTGGGCTTCAAACTAAATATTTCCAAACCAAATATTTAGTTTGAAACTACTTAAAAGTTTGACTTTCTGTAGAATTAAGTCAAAGAGATTTTAAATGTTTATTAGAACTAAATAAATGATTTGAGTAAGAGTGACTCAAATTTGTCATGTTAAAGCCCCTTTATGAATTAAGTTATAAAAAATGGATGATCATAATAAATTGATTTGGTCAGACGTATGAAACTGACATTGAACTCAATTGTTTTAAGTAAAGTCAAAGTGAAAAGTTCCTTTAAGTTAAAGATTTGTAAGTTTTGAGTTAAATGAACACAAAACAGTAAGTTGTCATAGCAAAAGCAAAATAATTAAGTGAAATTAATGTAAATAAGTCCATAAGATGAACTGCAGCCCAAAAACACTTTTTAGAGTGTAGCGCATTTCTGTGTTTGTGGTAGATTTTATGGATTTTATGCTTTATGCTGAAATAGTAAAAATTTTGCACCAAAATTATTATAAATAATATATTGCTTGTTTTTAAAACTTTCTGTTCAGAGCCAAACTAGCTGGATCTCATGATTTTGGATTGTTAAACTTAGCTAATAACATCATTTTTGACCAAAACTGCAGTATGTTTCCTCTCATCTAAGACCCTAAAATGCATCCCAGTGTCATTTCTGGGATGCAGACTCTCTTGTCAGACTCTCTTGTTTTGTTAGACTCTCTTGTTTTGTTAAAGCAGGCACAACTTACAGATTGCTTTTAGAGCACGCTTTAGTATTTGCTGTTGCAGTGTTTGATGCTTTCAGCACAAAATGTTTTCACTCTCATTTTGGAATCTTAATAAGCAAAACCGAAGCAGTGTGAGAAATAAATAAGTTGATTTGGGACATATTATATGAAATAAATATATTTAGTTAGGTTTAGCTTAGAATACAATTATATATGTCTTACAAATAAGAGAAAAATATTTTGATTTGGAGGTTAAATAAGTGGACTTCTTTTTCTAAGGCAAATATGCATATTTTAAGCTGTAACTGTAAAATAAATAATGATAAGTGGTGTTTTTTTAAAAAAATATATTTTACAACTATATCCCCAAACTAACTGTCCTTTCTTGCGTCCATTCTAATGCTGACATTTTAAGTATTTTAACTTTTTGAATTATTTATGAGGATGAAAAGTTTGAGTTAGAGGGTAAACAGAGCAATGAAGATAAATGTGTGCAGCTGATAAGTTATATAAAAGCAAATACTTTAAATATTCTGAGCTTTTTTAAAACTTCTTTAAACAAAAGACCCTTTATTTCTTCCTAACTCCCCACACTGTCTCTTTTTCTAAGTTAAGCACTTGTATTTTAGCCCCATCATTGTCTGCTGGGTGATGAGATTATTCCCCTAACAAGGCAGTATATTCTGACTGTTACGCTTCAGGTTGTCTGATGACTCCAGCAGTGTTGTCGTTTAAGCTCCTGACTTATTTTTAGCTGCCTTAGTATTCCTTTTTAGGCTCATTTTTTAGGAAGAAAGCCTTGTTCAGAACGGAGAACGATTAAAGGTCAGAGGGATTGCTTTTTTTTCCAGTTTGGTAAACCCTGCAACTTGTGTATGGAATCATCCCTGAACCTAATTAGAGAACATATCAGGCATAAGACCAAAGACAGAGTCTTTTTTCTGAGAAGTGGAAACTCTTCTCCTATTTTGTGGTTCCTGAGCATTTCTAAGTCTGCACTTAGTCATTTTATTCATATAAATAGAAATTATGACCACTGGGAAAATATGCAAAAGCAGAGACTCATGGAGAATAAATAAAAAAATCACCACAATAATGTAGTTGCAGGATGTAACAAGTGATTTCAAGTTGAAGTCAAATCGCAATTTTTTATTATTTATAGTTAACATTTTAACTTTAAACGGATCCTGTCTAGTTGCCTGAACCTTGGCTTGATTATCAACTCTAATCATCATCAATACAATTAATGTAGAAGACAAACATTTAACTGTTTTATATTTTGAGGATTCAATTTGAAATGTAAAAAAACAACCAGTTGTGAAATCCCTCTTCGGTTACCAGTAAATGTCAGGTTTCTGAATGAATAAAACAGGAAGTTTTTCCACTTTGAAAGAACATTATTGTTTTTATATTTACATAGTAGATACACATTAATCCTTGTATTCAAAGTATCCACTACTTTACTAGAACATCAAAACATGTTTAAAGGCTCTTTTCTCCTCTCTGTAATTCAACAGATTAGGAAAAAAATATTTGGAAATCATTTACTAAATCTACACTTAAAGGTGTTGTTTTCATATCTGCACAGTAATTATGCTCCAAAGGACATCATACAAAATAATAATAAGAGCAAGGTCCAAAATTGTTAATGAAGAAAGAGGGAATATTGAATTTCTGGAATAGAATCAGTTTTATTTTTGAAGAACCTGGAGGCTTTATTATTATTATTTTTTAATTACACTCCCTTATTTGCAAAAGAATAAAATGAAAGTAAGGTAAATAAAATACTACTTTTTAAAGATGCAAAGTGATCTAATTTAAAGTTCAGTTTGAGTCATTAATCTTCCACAGCCCAGTATTTTCTGGCTAACAAATCGAACTCACCCTTTTGCACAAAAATGAGTGCATCTCAGCCAAAGTTTCATCCTATGGTTCTCTTACTGCGAACATTGAATTAAAACAAATTAACTTGGAAGCTGCAACTAACTACGTTAGATTTTATGCATAGTTGACAAACATTATGTTCTTAAATGCATTCAGAAAACTGCAAAACAGCTGAAACACCGAGTTCCTCTAAATCCAGGCTAAACACTCACCTGTTTAGAGTTGCCCATGAATCATGACAACTGGAAGATATATCAATATGATGGTGTTTGACTAAATGTAATGTTTATTGCTGTTTCAGAATTACTTACTGTATTATGTTTTTATGGTGTAAAGCTGCTTGAACTGCCTCGTTGCTGAAATGTGCGATAAAATAAACTTGACTTGACTTGACTATTGAGCTCATGCTCATTGCGTAACATCACCATGACAACCATGTTTTTGTATACACCGTAACAACAGCGAGGAGCAGGAATTATCTGCTGAAAGGTACGTTTACTGGCATTTTTTCACTCCTAATTATGAGATAAATATTGATTATAAGACTGAAGTCTCAGATCATTGTTTCAGGCGAGTTTTAAGTTCTTGTGCTTACAACTTTATGGTAGTTGACAGAAACTCAAGTCCCAATCTCTGCAATAGTTTGCATCAAAAAAAGAAAGAAAAAAAATCAACATTAAGAAATAAACTGTAAAAAGTAAACAATCCCTCATTTAAAAAAACAAAGGAATGTCATGCCATTCACATATGTTAATCTTTTATTGTTCTCCATAATCTCCCCTGACTTGCTTAGACTTTCAAGCAACACATGCAGCACTTTAAGCAACCCTGAACGAGCATAAAAATGCACGTCGTTCTTCAATGCACATCGCCGTCACATAACTCCTCTCTCTTTCAGCTGTTCTTTTCAATGACTTTATATTCTTACAAACACAAAACATTTTTTAGACACTGAGTCGTAGTGTTTTCCCCTGAAATGGGAGCAGTGCCTATTTTTCCCTAAATATACCAATGGGTCCTAGATTTGCGCTTCAAACTCAGGTAAGCATCTGAGTGAAGGAATCTGGGACAAGAGTCTCTTAGCATCAGGAGGTAGACGTGTTTCTGGGCCTCATCAAAGCAGCAATGGCTTGGCTTCTCCAACGACTCCTGGATCTTCTCTCTGACGCTGTGGTCTACATTGATCTAAAAGAGAAAAACGAAAGAAAGTTTAAATTTAGAATGTGCAATTGATAAGTGATGAAATGATCAATGGCTTAATCTGGCAAAAAAAAAAAGTCTCAGGAATAAAAGTTCTATGAAGGATTCAAGAAAATCTCTTTAGTTTTAATCCCAACAAAAATATACAGAAAGCTGAGTGGTCCTTGTCCGGTGAATCCCAAATTTAAATACAATTTTCTTGTGTTATTTTTAAGCATTCCTTTTATTTAGAACTAATAACACTGAGCAAATTATTAGAACACTGCTTCTTTTTATTTGTCTCAACTAAACAGTGTGGTTGTGTTTACCATTGATTTTTTGTGTCTCCACTTAGCCAAATAAAAGAAGAAATGCATACAAAAGCTGATGTCAAAACACAAATTCCTAAAATGTGAAGCATGAAAAACTAACCATTTGGATCAGAAGTAAAAGATTGTGAATAGAATCACGAATAAATGACAGCCAAGACATGTCGAAACATTTTCTGCTCATCGTTTAAAATAAATACCAAAGTTTCACTGGAACTCGGAGCACAAATTAAGTTGGAAGTTGAGACTTCAAACGCTTACATGTTGTGCTTCACTTCACTGTGCGTAACTTCATTCTAGTTCTGGGTCATTGTGTTGGCACAATGCTTCTTTCAGTAATGTAAGATTTATTTAAATGGCAATGAAAAAGACAGGTATCCCCTGGCCAAGAAGGCCGCTGCTCTCCTTGTTGAACACTATGAACTCCTGGATTACTGTCAAACTGACCTCTCTGCATGCTGTAGGTTTGACAAACTCCTCATAGATCTTCTCAGCTCTCCATTTCAGGTCATCTGAAGCTGACCTAAAGTCTTCACAAGCGAGCCAGAAATCAATGTTTTCCTCACTGAACTCAGACTCCAGGAAAGAACGGAATGCCGCCCTGTACCCTTCGGAAAAGTACAGGTTAAAGTCAAACACTTGTTCATTATCTTGTAATTCCTTAATGTTTGAAAGTGTTTGGGAGGATTGTAACGGTACATTTTGGGAAAAGTTAGAACGTCTTACTTTTATCTTTCAGCCATTTTTCCAGAGATAGGTCAAGTTTATGGTCAGTCTTCCAGCTGTAGGAAAAAAATATTTATTATTGATCTTTACTGCCATGAACACAAAATATATTGCTAACAGAAATAACAAATAACTAGAAAGCCACTACCTGAGGTTTGAAGGACAAGCTTCATCATTTAATTTTTGACCTGAGGACCATATGTTGCAGTTTCTCCTCCTTCGACTCAGAACAATATCAATCCTGTCGTACAAATCAAATTAAATCTATGCAAAATAATAACTAACAATGAGGAAAAAACATTATCATAGTCAGTGTCATACTGTCTGGCTTACCTTCGCGGTCGTTGCACATTTGGAAATAAATCCTTTATATCGCTAAACCGAATCTTGGAAAACAGAAGCTTGGGCATTTTAACATTACCGGTATCGTCTTAGCAGAAGATCAGATGATCTGATGTGTAAGTAAAAGGTGTTTGGTTTCCCCTGATCTGGGTTTTAACTTGATAGCTGTAGTGAAACACCTGTGACGTTGAGGGCCTGCTGGTGCAAGAAAAAAATACCTTTCAGATAACTGTTTGGACGGCTGCAGATTCGACTCAGAGGCTGTTGTTACTGACTCACGGCTGTAAAATTCCAGTGAGGAAAGATTGATATTTGACTCAGATATTTGAGGAAAAAATGAGAACAAAGAACCAAGAGGAGGCTCGAAATGTCTAAATATAAAAGAAAACTGATATAGACAAGAGAGATGAATTATTTTTAGAAGGTTTATGAAGTGTGTTCATAAGAGCGAGATGTTCCTGCTGGGGAAGCCACATTTCCAGTTCCGGTGCTTGAAGCAGTAACCGTATGTCTGGGACTATGACTGAGTGAAAGGTGGTGAATCTCATGATTGTGATTAGTGGGAGGATCGGATCAAATTTGAATTTTTATCTTCTGATGTCTTTGTCATCGAAGCGTAACATCTGGCCGGCGCTGATGACCAGAAGTGAGACAAGACGAGGTTTGGTTATGGAGGAGTTTCAGTCTTCCGGCTGAATCCTGGATGGAAGTTGGTTGAAACTGTTTGTAGCTCTGCTGCACCATGTTCTGTGTAAAAGTTGGTTCTTGGTGTAGATTGGAGAATCTCCCTCAAACAGTAAAAGATGCAGATTTTACATTTTATTTATGAAAGAGTTTATTAGTGTCATGATCTTTGGGTGTTTGTGTTTTGGTTCTCTCTTCTGTTTCTGTGTAGGTTATTTTAGTGTTACTAATTTGTATGGATTTTCTCATTTTATTCTTGTGCGCATCTGTTAGTCTTTTTCTCTGGTAAACACTTCATTGTCTGCCACAGTTCAACTTTATTTATTAATTGATTTCCCCGTGTTTCCCCTGGCCTCATTCAATGTATTTTTCAGTATTCATTATTGTTGAATTTTTCAGATGAGTTAAGATTCCTTCTGTGTTTCCTTCCTTAGTTATTCTGCCTTTCCTCAGTTCCCCGCTTGCCATCTCCCCCAGCTCCTCTGCCTTTTGTGCTCCATAATCACATTTAAACTAATTGGTTTCATTCACTCACTGCTGGATGCTTAAGTTATACTGACGCTGTCTCCTTTAATCCTATGTCTTTTCTGTCGAGTTCTGTGAGTTTTTCAGTTAATAAATGAATCATTCTTTGCTACTCAATGTCTTCCTCCTCAAAACCCTCAAAACATGACCTAGCTTGTAATCATAAGAAAAGGTGCTGCATGGGGTTAGGTTTAGGGTTAGGGTGTTAATTCAGATTAGACAGAGTTACGACAAGTGAAAATTGAAAGACGCTGTGTGTGTGTGCGTGTGTGTGTGTGTGGGGGTGTGTGTGCGTGTGTGTGTGTGCGTGTGGGGGTGTGTGTGTGTGTGTGTGTGCGTGTGCGTGTGTGTGTGTGTGTTTAGTTTTTAAGAATACCCTCAGGGGGCTTAACCGTCAGGTATAGTACGATTGTGGTTAGAGAAAGGCTGGTGGGTTTATTTCAAACTTTCCCCTCTAGAGAAACAGGAGCAACAGCAGATGTATACATGAGACTGTGGACTGCACATTTCATGAGCCAACGCCCTTTATTTTGCACGCTTGGCAGAACAGTACTTTTACACAAGTACATGGGAAAATTCAGAGAATGCAAATCACTTAGGGCACATGATGTCATCGTGAAAAAGTTCATGGAGCTTGTGATTCTGTTTTAAACTTAAACGATATCTTATTTTTACATCATCTAAAAAATGAGATGATAGTCTGATGGCTGACCTAACATTGATAATGACAAAAACTTATAGACAAAGTTTTCTACTCATATTTATTTATACACTTTAGCAACCTCCTAAAACCTTCCTAAAACAGGAAATGTGTAACTGTGCTCATTTTTGTGGGCATTATAGCTGCTGGTCATGGCAACAACAGTTAGTATGGCACCTGTTGCTACGTTGTGCACCCTCTGCAACACCCTCTCTCATATTTGCATGAAAATTTCAGACAAGGAAATGTGTGTAACAAGGAAGAATAAATAAATTAAAATGAGAGCAAAATTTCTACAAAAAATGCATGTATTGAGGAACAGGTTCATAGTTGAAAAACACAAACATGCTTTTCTCCTCTCAATCTTCCAACCAAATGGTCAGCTGATACTGCAGATGGGATGTTCGTGTCGTGGTGGGGAGTCCGGGCAAACTTCTTTTGGTGTGTCAATTAGTCTTTAAAGAAATGAAGATTATTCAATTGGAAAACACATTTCACAGATGGCACTGCATGACCAAAAAAGGGCTTCCTTTTGCATTTTGGAGCTCTTCATACTCTGGTTTAGATTAATTGTCAGTTTTTTTCTATGACCTGTTCTAAGACCTGTTTGTACCAATTATTTTAAAAACGTGTGGTTTTGATTAAAATACCAGAAAAGACCATGGAGTGAAGACGTGCTTCTCGAGGCTCCGCAAAAGCAGGGACAAAACATTTATTTTAAAGCACACCCCTATTTATAAATCAGCCTCGCATATGTATATAATGGTGCGCTTCTAATCCCTGGTTCATTTGACACCTTTTTTGGTCGATAAGTCGTTTGTTTTAATAACTTTTTGTGACAGGCCGCGGTCGTCGCCCCGAACCTAGCCAGCGTGCACTAGCTACAGAGCGCCCGACCCGGGCCCGAAACGGACTGGTTTGTCACTTTTGGGTGGATCCCTTGTCTCCTGCATGGTGGCACTAGGACTGATATTACTGCGGGCACGGGTGAGCATAAAAGAGTGGTTTTCGTCCTTGGATGGTCCATTGTGCTAAAGCTAATTATTGGTTGCGCTCGCTCGTGTCGCTGAACTGTGACGTCATCGTTTACGCCAACTTTCTTCGGCACTGTTTGGGACCATTTTCTGCTTTAAAGTACTGTGACTCTTGTAAAATGGACAAGAGGGAAACTAAGGGACCTCGTCAGAGACGTACTGCCGCTGAGACGGGCTCCGGATCGGGCGCGCTCCGGATGGATGAGACACCGCTGGGGAGCGACGAGCGTGGATCAGATACACCGCTCAGTGAGGCAACATTCACCAAAGCACTGCAAGGTCTGAAGCAAGACATTTGTGATACTTTTGACTCGAGGATCGACGCTCTTACTCTCACATTAAGGTCAGAAATTAAATCCGTGAAGGCTGAGCTTAATGCTAATATAAACTCCATCCAGTCTCTTGTTGAATCTCAGGGAGCCACAATCAAAGAGCTCGAGGTTTCTGCTACCTCTTGCAGTGATGATTTGTCCTCCCTGCAGTCCTCTGTATCTGGTTTAGTAGAGGAAGTTAAACAACTACAGGCTAAATGTGAGGATCTGGAGGGAAGGTCAAGGCGTAATAATATTCGTCTCATCGGGCTGGCTGAAGGACTGGAACTGCCCAGTTCCAGAGAATTCATCTCACAGCTTCTGCGTGACCTTTTGGGATTGGAGGATGTGCCGCTTCTGGACCGGGCTCACCGATCTAGCAGGGAAAAACCTAAAGAAGGAGCTCCACCTCGACCAATTATCATCAGAGTGCATTATTTTCATGTGAAGGAACTGATTCTGCGCCGGGCAAGTGCTGCTGCACCTCTTCTCTATCAGGGCAGGAAAATTTTTATCTTTCCAGACTTTACGTCATCAGTGGCCAAAAAACGCTCACAATTTGGGAATGCCAAACGTCTCCTACACTCGTGCCCTGGCGTTAAGTTTGGTCTGTTCTACCCTGCTGAGTTGAGAATTACACTGCCAAATGGAGTTGTTCGCAAGTTTTCCGACCCCGAAGCTGCCACAGACTTTATTAAGAAACTGGGAGGTGGTGCTCCTTCTGACTAATAACTTTGACTTGGTTTGAGGCTGATGTTCGTTATTTCTGATTTATATTTGTGAAATGGTAATCTGAGGGGTTTTTTTTTTTTTTTTTTTTTTTTTTTTATTCTAATCATTTACTTATCTTATTTATGATGTTTTATTTATTTTTCTTTAATTTTTAAAAAAAATGTATTTTATTTTATAAATATTACTATATTATTATATTATTTATACTTTATTAAATCTCCCCCCCTTTTTTAGTTTTTCTATCCTTACTACTGATTTATTTCCTATATATACTTTATTTGTTTATTTATATTTCTGTGTGTGTATGGGTATGTAGATGCATATCTATTTATACACTTAATTAGATAATATAATTTGATCCACTTTTTTTTGTTCCTGCTTTGCACTGGTGGGAGCTGAGTTCTACTGGGTCCGTGGATGCTTGAGAAGAGGTATCTAGTAGTTAGCAAAAGGGGGTATGCGCGCATCTTGTTTGGGAAGATGCTTCAGCAATCAGGGGTAAGTTCTAACGTTCTTGTTTTGTCGTACTGTTTTTCACATGTTATTTGGTCTTTAAGTGCTATCAATGGGTCATTCTTTACACAGATTGATGGATGTCACAATCTAATTGTGATAATTTACTAAAGGGTCAGGTTTTAAAGTTTTGTAGCTGGAATTGTAAGGGTTTAAATCAACCCATTAAAAGGAGTAAAGTGCTCCATCATTTACAGCATTTGGGTGCTCAAATTGTGTTTTTACAAGAAACCCACTTGAAAGTTTCAGATCATTCTAGACTCCGGAAAGGCTGGGTTGGCCAAATGTATCACTCAACTTTTCAAGGTAAATCTCGAGGTGCTGCTATTTTAATTCACAAATCAGTACCATTTGTGTCTTCTAACATTATTACTGATCCTAATGGTAGGTACATTATTGTTTGTGGGAGCATCTTTAATACAAAATTAGTTTTGGCTAATGTGTACGCTCCGAATTGGGACGATTATAATTTTTTTAGTTCCTTTTTTACCAAAATTCCAGATTTATCCTCACATTTTCTTATCTTGGCTGGTGATTTGAACTGTTGGCTGGATCCTTTGGATCGGTCATCAAATAATGTTAACAGACAATCACATTCTTCCAAAGTTGTTAATAACTTTCTTAAAGAATTCTCAGTTATCGATGCCTGGCGCTTTCTTAACCCTACTCGTAAAGAATATACATTTTTCTCCCCAGTTCACCATACATACACTCGTATTGATTACATTCTTTTGGACAGCCGACTGATACCACATATCCGGTCTTGTTCTCACAATGCCATTGTAATTTCAGATCATGCTCCTGTGACATTGGACCTGGTGATGGGAGGTGGCTCTCCTTCTGTTGTTCCTTGGCGCTTGAACACACGTCTGTTGTCTGACGATAAGTTTGTTGCCTTTGTTACTTCAAAAATAGACTTCTTCATTGCCACAAATGATACTCCAGGTACATCACCCTCTCTCTTGTGCACTCTAAAAAGAAAAAAGTTGAACCAACTTAATTGAATTGCTTCTGTAGGTAACAAGCAATTCAATTAAGTTTATCCAACTAAATTTATTAAGTTTAACCAATTCAATATATTATAATCACCCAACTCAATTTGTTAAGTCAGTCTTACTCAAATCATTTAGTTTACTTCAAAAATGGTAAATAAACTTAAATAGCACTTTTGACCTCTGAAAGCACATATTAACACATTTATTTAATGCTCAGATTGGTTGGCAACTTGAGATTAAGTACCCAGGGGACACATTAACATACGGCAGGAGGAAGCTGGAGTTGAACCATCAACCTTCTGATTACAAGGCGACTACTCTATCCACAGAGCCACAGTCGCTTACTGGGAATGTGTCCCTGTAAGCTTGAGTCATTGTCTCAGACATGGGACACTGAATTATTTCAAGTAAAGTCAAAGTGAAAAAGGTTATTTAAGGAAAAGATTTGTGTATTTAGATGACACTGTAAAAAGATTATTTAAATTTAGTTTGGAACTTCTTAAAAGTTTGAGTTGACTTTCTGTAGAATTAAATCAAAGAGATTTTAAATGTTTATTAGAACAAAATAAATGATTTGAGTAAGAATGACTTAAATTTGTCATGTTAAACCCCCTTATGAATTAAGTTATAAAAACTTAGCAAATTGAGTTGGAAGAACTTAGTGAATTGAGTTGGATGATCATAATAAATTGAGTTGGTCAGACTTAGGACACAAAACTGGCGTTGAACTCAATTGTTTTAAGTAAAGTCAAAGTGAAAAGTTCCTTCAGGTTAAAGATTTGTAAGTTTTGAGTTAAATGAACACAAAAAAGTAAGTTGTCATAGCAAAAGCAAAAGAATTAAGTTAAATTAATGTAAATAAGTCCATAAGATGAACTACAGCCAAAAACACTTTTTAGAGTGTGGGAGACTTTTAAGGCTTTTATACGAGGACAGATTATATCCTACAGTAGTTTCGAAACTAAACAGAGAAGGGCAAAGTTGTCAGAACTTACAACTCGAATTCTGCAGTTGGACGAACTATACGCAGCTTCCCCCTCACCCGAGGCATACAATGTTAGGTTGTCTTTACAGGCAGAGTTTGACCGATTGGCATCAGTACAAGTGGAGGAGATGCTTTTGAAGTCGCAGCATGCCCAATATGAATATGGTGACAAGGCCAGTAAACTACTTTCTCACCAACTTCGTAACGCGTCAGCAACACACTTTATCCCACAGATCCAAACTCACAATGGCATTTCTTCGGATCCACAAATAATTAATAACCAGTTCCAAGAATTTTATTCGTCATTATACGTGTCTGAATGTCCATTTGATATTTTGTCTCTGGACTCTTTCTGTGATAACCTTGTTTTTCCTGTACTAGACCGAACTTATAGTCTTAAAATGGAAGAGCCATTGGCTGTAGAAGAAGTTCTACGTGCTCTTAATAATATGCAAAATTCAAAATGCCCAGGACAGGATGGATTTCCTGTCGAATTTTATAAAAAGTTCAGTCTTAAATTGGCTCCCCTCCTACTGAACATGTTTAGGCACTCATTTGAAACTGGAACTCTCCCTACATCCTTGTTACAGGCTTCTATTTCTTTGATCCTGAAGAAGGATAAAGATCCTTTATCTTGTGGCTCCTATCGCCCAATTTCTCTTTTAAATGTAGACTATAAAATTCTCGCCAAACTTTTAGCCCTCCGTTTAGAAACTGTCTTGCCATCGTTGATCAGTCCTGACCAGACTGGATTTATTAAGGGGAGATATGCCTTCTCCAATGTTAGACGGTTATTTAATGTGCTCTATAACCCCACAGATTCTTGTGAAGCTGAATTTGCGATTAGTCTGGATGCGGAGAAGGCGTTTGACAGAGTGGAGTGGGGTTACCTTTTTTATGTACTTCAACGTTTTGGATTTGGTAATAAGTTTGTTTCATGGATAAAGCTCTTGTACACTTCTCCACTTGCCTCTGTCAAAACAAATTCCATTTACTCTAAATACTTTCCTCTCTTCAGAGACACTAGACAGGGGTGCCCCATGTCCCCACTACTTTTTGCAATAGCTATAGAGCCACTGGCCATCTCACTTAGATCCAATACACATTTAAGTGGGGTCACAAGATCAGGCATCGAACAGCGGCTCTCCTTGTACGCCGACGACTTGCTTCTTTATATTTCTAAACCAGCCTCTTCAGTCCCTGTTGTACTTTCAACTCTTGATCAATTTAGCCGCATCTCTGGCTATAAACTAAACCTTGGCAAAAGTGAAATTTTTCCATTAAACTCGGTGGCTCGAAAATATTCACTTGCTTCTCTTCCATTTAGGGTTGCCCTTGATGGTTTTACATATTTAGGGGTTAAGGTCAAATGTAAATTTTGCGACCTTTTTAAATTTAACTTTGAGCCGTTGGTGGACAAGGTCAAACAAGACGTAGATAGATGGTCTTTGCTTCATTTATCCTTTGCTGGGAGAATTAATACGATTAAAATGAATGTGCTTCCCAAGTTTTCTTTTCTCTTTCAGTGTGTCCCTGTTTTTATCCCCGTTTCTTTTTTTAGCAAACTGGACCAAATCATCACTGGATTTATCTGGGATCATAAACCTTCTAGAATTCGTAAATCATATCTTAGGAGACCAAAAAGTGTGGGTGGAATGGCATGGCCGGACTTTATGTTTTATTATTGGGCATCCAATATTAGAATTCTTATTTATTGGTTAAAGGCAAATGATTTGGACGGTGCCCCGGCTTGGTTGGATTTGGAAGCCTCATCCTGTATACGATCGTCTTTGTCTGCTTTAGTTTATGCTCCCAAATTGCTATCAGGAGCTGAAATTCCGAACAACAAAATGGTGAGAGTGACTCTGAAAATTTGGTTTCAGTTCCGCCGCTATTTTAAATTAAACTTTTTTTCTTTACAATCTCCTATCTTCAAGAACCCTTTATTCCGGCCCTCTATGATCGATAGTACTTTCTCCGTTTGGTTCTCTCATGGTATCAAAAGCTTTAGTGACCTCTATGAGGAGGGTACATTTGTCTCCTTTGATCAGCTTTCTGCAAAATTCGACCTCCCAAAGAGCCACTTTTTTCGTTACCTACAGGTCCGAAGTTATGTCAAGGCAAAAACTTCTCTCTTTCCCTTTAAACCTCCTGTTAATGATTTGGATAATCTTCTGTCACCTCCCCCACCGAAAAAGGGTCCTATTTCATGTCTATATGAGAGATTGTGCTGTTTTCGTGAGTCCCCAATTCTCTCAATCAAAGCGGCATGGGAGGAGGACTTTGGCTTTCTGTTTCCAGATGACTTGTGGGACAGAATTCTTTACCGTGTACATGGTTCGTCACTGTGTGCCAGACATGGACTACTTCAGTGTAAGGTCTTGCATCGTACTCACTGGACTAAGGCCAGGCTTTCAAAAATATACCCAAACGTTAGTCCGGAATGCGATCGTTGCCATCAAACACCGGCCTCACTGATCCATATGTTTTGGTCATGCCCATCACTAAAGCATTATTGGACAAACATTTTTGCAGCCTTGTCTGAAGTAGCTCATATGTCCATCCAGCCTGATCCACTAACTGCATTGTTTGGTGTACTTTCTGAGACGGTTTCTTTGTCTAGACTTGAGGCTGATCTGGTTTCATTTCTCACTTTGTTGGCAAGGCGTAGAATATTGCTGTGCTGGAAATCAGCTTTACCTCCCTCATTTGAAATCTGGATTAAAGATGCTTTACACTTTAGTAAACTTGATAAGATTAAATTTACCCTACGAGGTTCCACAACCAAATTTTTAAAGATTTGGCAGCCGTTTTTTGATTTTGTTCAGACATTGCAGTCCCGTATGGTGCCCAACTAAATTTTTGCTTTTGCCTGACCTTTTTTATTTACATTATCATATTATTTATCAAATTATTTATTTTGTCATTAATACCCATTGATGTACCTTTTTCTTAAATCCTTCCCCCCCCCTTTTTTTTTTTTTTTCCTCCCCCCTTTCTTTCACTATTAAGACCTAGATTTATATCATTGTACTTTGCACACAAGACTAATGTATTTTTTATTTCTTCTTCTAACATATCTACTTTCTGTTTTTTTTTTTCTTGTTTTCTTTTCTTAGTCCTCTGGATTTTATTTGGGAAGGCTTATCCATGTGTTCTGTACGACTTTTGTTCGGTTCTGTTATAGAAAAAAAAGTCTTCATATCTTGTTCATATACTTTTGCACATTTTGTATTTTGCTGTTAAAACCTAATAAAAAATTTATATAAAAAAAAAAAAAAAAAAACGTGTGGTTTTCACTCAGTGTTCCTGAGTTTCCTTTGACTCAGGCCTGTTGATAGATATGCCTAAAATAGCTGAGAATGTACACAAGCATACTTTAAGTTTGCAGTTTGCAGAAATCTTTTCCATTTTCAACACCTGGCGTTTGAAGGAAACAGGCTCACCAGGCTCACAATCCAAAGCTCCAGGAAGTTAAACGCTAAAATTCCACAATGCATGTGTCAGGGCCTAAACACGACTTCAAAGCATGGAACAACGCCTTCACTTTTTGTCTAAAGTTAACAGCTAAGATGTTGCAAGTTTTAAAATTCTTATTAAAAGTTTGGTTCACATGACTGAATCGTGACTTATGTGCATCACAAGTTGTGGTCAAAATTTTGTAAAACCTTCACAAATCTTCATTGATTAAAACAGGATCCATATAATACATGAAAGTCAGGCAACGTCAATGAAAGACAAACACTGTGATCATGGTTTTCTGGGTTCAGATCCTCTGACAAGATAAACGTGACATAATGTTCTGGCACCATGCATTGCTCAAGTGCTGCGAAAAGATCAAACCAGTTATGGGTTTTTATTTTTGTTTTTGTTTTTAAAGAACCAATTAGAAACCTGCTCTCTCTCCAGCTCCAAAACACATAAAAGATAAAAACGGACAGTAGCAGTCAGTCTATTTGCTAAGTCAGTCTGCGTTTTGAAGTAAAATCCTTATTTCTGACGTTTTCATTTTATATGTAAAAATTTTATGTGGATAACTGACTAAAGCAATTACAGATATCAATGCTTTACCCTGTTATCCTATATTTGCATCCACATTTTCTGTATCTGCCTTTTCGTCACAGCATTACGGGGACCCTGCTGCCAATTCCCATTGGTCAGTGGGAGAACAGGTGAGATACACCCGAGAACCACCAACAATCCAGACATTTATGTCTGAAGGCAATTTAGAGTGGCCAGTTAACCTAGAAATCTGAAGATCTTTGCACTGTACTGCTACGATAAAGATAACTTCTTCTTAAAAAGATGTTCATGTTCATTTATTGTCAATCCAGTGTCAACTAGTCATCTAGCTTGAAAATTAAAAAGGCCGAGAAGCTTCTATGAATGCTGATTGAGTAGTGGAAAACAGCGACAACAACTGATAGCAGAACAATGAGATCAGAACAAGCCTCCGAAGACAGAAATAGTGCATCTTGTACCTTCCTCATGCCTTAGCCAGTGTAATGAATGCCATTGAACCAGAAGTTTCCAAAACATAATAGTGGATGACGTCATCGCAAATATTTTTCTTAAGAAACAACGTCAACATGTATGCCATGGTACTTGATGTACAGGACTATTTTTGCAAAGTCATGGGTTTTCAGCTAATAGCAAGAGAAACATAAAGTCTGGGAAGACCAAGAGGGTCACAGATCCACAATTAAGTTAATAAAATATTAATTATTAAGTTAATTATTACTTAAGAATAAGTTAGGTCAGTATCTGCTCCCCTTCTGATTGCTTCTGTATTTGATCATTTCTGTTTTGTTTCATATCTTCCAACAAATCGTAACATCAAAATTTTTAAGTCTACTTAATGTTGTCATCACAGCTGGACAACTTGTTACATTTACTCACTTACGTTTACGTAACTTTTTGGAAGGAATGTACTTTTAGGAGTATGTTTACCTATGCTGTACTTTTTACTTTCACGTGAGTAAGTCTATTATGAACTATTGCTACTCTTACTTGAGCAAAATCTCTGGATACACTACCCACTGTGAGTAACTTCATTGAAATAAGAACAAGCTTGTTTTAACAAAAATAAAATCACCTGACACAGAAACACACCTGCAGTTTTTGTTAAAGTGCCAAGTTCTGCATTGAAGAACAAAATAAATATTCCTTTCATCTGATTTTCTTATTTTGTAATGGGTTATTTATGTGAATTATTTTCATTTGGTCTTTAAAATACCAATTTTTCTACATAATTTTATGTTTTGGTCCATCTGATGATGCCATTTTTATATTAAATACTAAAATCGCCTTTAGTTTTTTACTCTTGAGTTTTTTTTCTTGGATGAGTTTTATTTTTAGGTGAATGAAAACAACATGCTGGAGCAGTGGAACATTTACTTGAGTACAATCTGTGGCTACACTCCCCACCTCAGGTTGTCATATAGCTTTTAGCAGGGCTCTAAACTAATTTTTTTCTACTGGTTCCACTGGTGGGTCCAACGTTTTTTCCTAAGTGCACCAGCACAAACTTTAGGTCCACCTAAACTGCCACTTGACAGAGTTTAAACGTGACAGTTAAACCCCGTCACATTTAACATTACTATACGTATTCAAATGCCTTAATGTGCTCATAATTTACAAGTAATGCTGCTTTGCAAAACATTTAATTACCTGCAAATTATTAACTATGTCTTCTGCTTCATTAAGTGTCATTATGGTTGTTTGTGTACCTAAAAATAAATGCAATAATTCGTTTTCAAAAAGTTGCCCAACTAAAAATAGAAACGTCCAAATAACTTCTCCCGATTAAGGATCATTTATAAGATGAAGAGCATGAAGGAATTTCGAGCTTCTGCTTCATCAAGTGTTACTGTGGTTGCTTGTGTACCTAAAAAATGCAATAATGAGTCTTAATAAATATGCCACTGTTACTAAAAATAGAAACTCAATGTTTCACAAGAATAAGGGTATGAAGTAACGTTGAATAAGTTCTACATAAAAAATTTTGAACAATGTCCCATAAAAGTTTTGTTCATAGGTTTTCAGGCACGTTAAGCTTCTTAGAACTTTAAGTAACAATTTCCCTGCTGCACTCTGCTCTGCAAATGAGTCAGCAAAACAATCCTCTGACAGCGTGGAGGAACAAAGATAGACATCTGACATGCAGCTCATGAACAGATGATAATTTAGTGCCTTGACAAGATTATTTTTAGACTCATACTTTATGTTTTTCAGACAACACCTTAACTTCTAAAACAATGCTAGAACGTCAAAGTCAAAATTTGATTTTAAAAGTAAAACTAAACTGTTAATTAATGAGGTATGCTTTGAATTTAGATGAACTTACAACCAATCAATGGTAGTTAGCTTGTTGAGTGATATTTTAATTCATGAACAACTTTTGAGATTTTGGTCCCATTATAAAGTAATACATCTACACCACTTATGAGTATTCAGATTTGGTCATAGGGCGGGGTTATAAACACCTATTTCCAATTTTATTTATTCAGCATCTTCTACTCTGATGCCTGAATGAATAAAACTGTCTTCAAGTTAACAGCCCAGCAACATTAAGAACAATAAACACAGCAGCATACAGGTACATACAAATCTCTGACATGTTTAAATCAAGGTTAGGTTGTAAAGTAAAGTTCACTTTCTGAAAAAAAGGAAAATTACATGGCACAACTACAAGCCTTGATTTTGCCATTGGTCATTCCAGACTTTTAGCCAATATGTACAATTTTGTGTTGAGGAGAACTAACAATGCAACTCACTCTTTAAATCATGGTTTGGGAATATCTTTCTTCAGAAACCCATCTGGCAATTGACCTGACTGCTACTTGGAAGACATCATGGACAATAAACATGAGCCAATGTCTCTGCATAGCTCTCATTTTCACCCAGATGGGTTTAGACCAACCAAAATTGCTTTGTCCAATGGCAGACTAAGTTGAACTTAAAACTGAAAATTTAAAAGGTGCACAAAAATGACTTTTCTAGTAACAAAGCAAGAATCAAAAGTCAAAGGCAGCTTGATTCAACTTATCACTCAAAACTAACTTCATCAATTTTTCTCTTCCTATGTTATGGTAATAACATTTGGTGAGAAAAGTAAAGAGAATGATAAGATATTTACATATTTACACCGTACTGATGGATGGAAACAAGCATTTTAATATTGTGCCGGATGTGAATCACTAAAAAATTCAGTTTTGTTGCCATAAAAACATTTCTCCTGTGAAGCCAGAATTGCAACATCCATGAAGAACTTCTTCACTCAGTACTATTGAGAGAGTTAGTTGTTACACAGAGAGGATGCAGCTCTGAAAGAACTTTTCAGAGGCAAATAATGACCAACAGGGTTTAATTTGCATAAATAATAATTATTTTTCCCAAAGTCTGTCTCAACTTAAACTGGTCCATGTTGAGGCTTCCACACCATCACATCACAAGAATGCAACAGCAAAAATATAATTGTAAATACAAAAATAATATGGTAAATCTTAACCAACAATCATTTAATGCAAAGTTTGTCAAATCAAGTTCAAATACACAAATAAGTACCTGCTAAAACCATATTTTAGCTTCAAAGTGACCTCATCTTAAGGTCTTCTTAGCATCTATTTCCTGTTTTATTGCAAAATACTTTTTTTTTTTATCTTCCCTTTGTGTTTCAGAGTGAGATCATGAATTCCAACAGTGCAAAATACATAAACTAGACAGATATGAACTGACAGTGTTTTGGTAACAGACAGGTCTGAACATGTTCATCAAACGAAATATTGAGGTCAGACAAGAAACCAAAAGGATCTAGGATCGAGAAAACAAAAAATGATGCTCTGATCTTTCATGAAATGGTAACTAACCAGTGGCATATTTACAAAATGTTTAAGCTCCTCTCTCACTATGAAATGAGGAAGAGAATCCTTGTGGCATAAGGGTGTGACGCGGTTGTTAAGAAAATCAGTTTCCTGATGTTGTCATGAGGATCATACAGCTTCCCCCAGTTTGAGGCAATGTCTCGGAAGAATCATTCATATCTGAGAGGGGAGCAGTAAGTCGACCGAAATAAAGGCGTGTTGGCCCAGAAAAAAAAGAATATTTCCAACTCATTGACCTGAATATTTTCTACAATGATTCTTGAAACTGGCAAAACCCACTTCCTTTCAACAACTTTATATATCCAGTGTACAACCTTGCACTCTATTCTGCACCCTGAAAGTGTCAAAAATGAAAATAGGAAACCACCTGGTGACTGTAAAAAGCTTTCATTACCGATTAGAAATTAAAAGAATTCTGTGGTAATATTTGTTTCACTCAGTGATTTTCTAAGAAGCAACTTCTGCATACTGACAACATGTCCCTAACATGAAAATTTCCCCTGAGTCTGAGCAACATCCCCCTTTCATCAGTCAACTGTGTAGCATCAACTTTTGTATGTTTTCAGAAAAGCTATTGTGACATTAGTCTTACATAATAATGGAAAGTCATGATATGTTTCAACAGTAGAAGTTTGATGGACTGACAGGATGTGGGTTTTGAGAGATATTTAACACTCATAACAGATGAACAGATAGAGCACCATAGGCTGCCGAAGAACAGCAGTTTCACTTTTGTTTGTAACCCAAATAACTTGAAAAAAGTGTTTGTGAAAAGCCAGAAAATACAGTATTTACAGGAATATGCAGTATTCATACAGTATGATGGTTTTGTTTTTGCAAAAAAAAAAAAAAAATCTTCTAGTCTATATGAGGCCTAAAGATTATTTTCCCTTAACATATGCGTACCTTTACCAGACAAGTCTGAAGAAACCCTAAGACACCAGACGTCAAGACAGAGTTATTATGTTGATAAAATATGAGCAGACTTTAACATATATTTATGTCAATGTAAAAGCAGAAAATCAAAAGTTGTAAAATAAAGCAGAGCGATATCTTCCGTGGCTTAGTAAATTATGTTTTTGTACATTTCAAACTTCACAAAATAATTTCAGTTTTACTCAAATTGGAGTTATTGTCTGTCTGCTCATGCATCTGTGTGCTCTGCTCTTGCTTGTCAGAGCAAAGTGGCGGCACATCTGAAACCCTTGGCTTATCTTTCATCAAAGCTAACACAGAGTTAGCTAAAATTGGCGCCACGTCTCTGTGGATGACTCGGATGAATTGAAACTTACTGGTATCTGAATCATCAGACAACATTATCGTCCACTTGAAGAGACGGTTGTACGCTTTTTGTTTTGTTTTACCTGGTAACCTCCATACAGTTATCTGCCACTTTCAGAAGAAGCCCTGTTCAATTACAGATTAACAATAATAGGATCAGAATTTGGTGTAAACAACATAAAAGCAGTGACACATTTTTTTCTTGTTGCTGCCAGTTTTGGTTTATTATCGTGGGAGATGTTACATTTTGGGTCTTTTGCAACCAACTGAGAGTCATTTCTGTGCCACTGCCAACATGAGGATTGCTTCATGTTTACATGTATTAGCCAACAGGATGATGCACCAAGTCACAGAGCTTGAATCTTCTCATGCTGGTTTATTGAATGTGACAATGAGTTTATTGTACACCATAAAATTTCAGTCCAATAAGAAAACCTTCGGGATTTGTAGGTGAGTTTGACAACTTCCTTATGCCGTCATATCATTCTACACCAAAGTGTTCGCAACACGCTAACAGTGTCACCGCTAAAGTGGTCATTCAGTGTGTAGCACCAGTTCACTTGAATTCTCCTACAAGCAGGTCCAATTCTTCCCCTTGTGTATTTCAGTTCCAAATAAATCAATTTAATCCAGTTTATTGCAATGCAATTCAATTGTCATATTCAGCTGATCATAAGTTGCCAGAGAGTAAAGAGTTTTCCATTCAAGAAAACCAGCAGATGGCGTCAAAGTTACTCAAGCAAGGCAACGGGATCTTGAGTTGAAATGAAAATTTATCTGAAATCTATCAACTATTTTATAATCTTAAGAAATGTATTAATGTATGTGTTATCTCTGAAATGTTTTGACATTTAGAATGCAAGAAAGAAAGAAACAGTGTTTAGCAGCTATAGTCAGATGAATCATCTGCCAAGTAGTGTTCTTTTCTTGGTTTTTGTTTTTCGCAGAACAGAGTCATGATGGGGGAAGCTGACATACAGATAGCTCTTTTTTCACAGCGTAGTGGAAGTGAACCAAGGATATAAATTTCAGGAGTAAACAATCAAAAATAAACACTGAATCATCACATTTTCAGAGGATGAGGCTGTTATGTCCTATGGTTGTTTACGTTGCATTGCTTTATGATGTGTGCCTCTTTGTGATCGTCCATTCATAATGTTACAGAGAAGCAGGACTGATCCAGACTGGCAGGGGTGGAAAATGTGTGTTGCAAATGTTTAACCAGAAGACATTGTGGAAGTGAAACAGCTTTTGGTAGCTGAGGGACTTGAGGCCCTGTCAGATTCAGGGGAAGTCAGACTATCATGTTGTCCTTGAACGAAAGTCCCTGTTCTCAGCGTTACATCCCTCGATGTCTTTCACTTTGCTTCGAGCCCCTAACACACCAGTCTGAGAGTTTTCTTTGCCAGTGAAACACATTTTAATGACATTGTAATGGAATTTCATTAATGATTGTTAACTTGCTTAATATTGTAACACAACTGCGTCTTTACAATCAAATGTGGTTTTCTTTTCGATTGTAAGCCTCGATCCCAAATGTACAATAAGAACTAATTTCTTTGAATTTTCAACATAAGTACAAACACCAATTCATCCTTCTTGATCAAAGCTGTGAACACCTAATCTTATTATGTTTAAGGTTACAAAATAAATCAGACTATGTGACATGTGCTGGAGAAATTTAGATTTTGGAAAAAAACTATTAAAGAGGTTGTCTCCATCTAGTGGTGAAATATATTTTTCTTAAAGGAAAAAAACAACAAAAAAAAACAAAGAAAAAAAAAACATGATTTTCCCTCAACTTCAACTCTTTGTGCCAAAGGCTTAATGTCAAATCAGAGAAAAAGATACAAATTGTTTTCAGAACGTGTAACAGGCCTTTTTTTCCCAAGTAAATGATATTAATTGAATTTGCATATCTAGCAGAGTTAAGTTAAGTTTATTATTAAACTTTCTCTTTCAAACAGGGGAATTAATTAGCAAATAGATGAATGAAGTTAAGATTTTTGTATAAAATTCTTACTTTTTATTCTTACATTGCAGATATGTTATTTAAATTTTTGATTTTCTTTCTTTCTTTACCACAATGGGCAAACATTGCTCTATGTCTGAGCACTGGAACCACAGAAAACAATAGTCATTTTTATTTTTATTTTATTTTTATGGTTTTTGCACCAAACCACCTTATGGAAAAATGTCAACTAGAATGAAATTATTCTTGGATTAGTACTAATGCTATTGAAATCTAATCACAGCTTCCTGTTTTACTCACTTTTTTGCTCAACAAATAATATTTATTTTCATATATCATGTACAGTGCAGCCAAAATAACACCACAGATGAGTGACATTGCATACTGATTAAATATACAGACAGACAACTTTATTAATCCCATTATTTCAATGCAATTTTCTGTTTTGGTTTATTTGGATCATCCTTTTCCCATAAATGCATCCACAAAACCATACCCATGACAACAGCGCCCTCTAATGGTACTAATGAGTAACGCATCTAGGTGCGTTGGGGTGGACATTGCAAGGAACATACACTGACTGGCTAAGTGGTGCTCAGTTTTTCAAACCTATTTGGATGCAGTCCTGACCACACATTACTCAGGCTCAGACAACAAAACACACCAGTGGTTTCATCTCTGATACGTCTGAGCAGTTCAGCCCACATGAGACAAAACTGAGCTGAGCAGTAGACCAAACATTAAACCAGGGGGTTTAATGTTATTGCTGACCTCGAGTTATTTTAAATCTTGCTTACTTTGTAAGTTATAACAGTACAGTGTTATACGTTGCCCCTTTGCTCCAAAAATTGACCAGGGGAAAATTGAAAACACAACACAGATTGCTTTAATTATAACGCGTCTAAGCCATGTATCCATCATAAAGATTAAAACTATGAAGCCTGAAATTGTTTCAGTTCTTGTATTAACATGGTATAGTGCAAGAGTCAAAAGCTGAGAAAATTGGCAAACATTTACATGTTACCAGTAAAAGGCTTTGATTTCAGTGCTCAAGGTAACATAAAATATTTATTCTGAAAGTTGTAGGAAGGCTGTTTGATTTTCCTCCTTTTTCTGCACGTAAATGCTTGGAGCATACAGACTTGAAGATAGCTGCAACAGAAAGACTGCTGGGTCCTTAGATTCTCTAGAGATAATAGAGAGAAAAATCTCCATCAATTCTCCCATATCTTTAAAGCTCATGTATTAAAGCACCAAAATTCTGCCTCGGGAGGAGTAAATCTTTAGTATTCTCTGTAGCTCAGACAGTGTAAAGTTTCCTCCTCCCCAGCAGGAAAGAAAGAACAGTTTGTGGCAGTCAGCAAAGACTTGGTTGCCTTATCACGGAAACTTCTGCAAGCTGCACCTCTGCATGTCCCTGAGCCCAGAGTCCAGGGGCATTATCTCCACGTCAGCAACTCCCACCGTCGACATGCTGGGGCTTTGCTCCGTCTGAGCTCCTCTTCTCCGCCCCATTCATTCATCTATCCTTCCTCTGGTTTTTATCCTGCTGTGCTTCTTCCTTCACCTGGTTGTTGCTCCTGTGCCTCTTTCCTCCGCTTAAGCTTTTTAATCCAAGATTTCTTTTTTGTATCACACTTCTCCCATTTCTTAATGCTCTTATGACGCATTTTCTTTTTAAAACTCTTCATATTCTTTCGCTCATTATTGACTGTGACATTCCTGCAATTTATCTTTCTACTACTTTCATAAATGTCCTTTATTAGTCTGATAATCATTGTCTCAGTTCTTTCTTTTGCTCTTCTTGTATCCTATTCCGTCTCCCTTGAGTAAAAAAAAACAAAACAAAAAAAAACATGCTCAGTTTAGCCAAGGACAAAAACACAACCAGACAATGCTGGACCAATTAAACTGAGAGTGCAGGGTACTTCACAGAAAACCTTGGCCAGGGTGAAAACATTCTGTGGTTTTGCAAATTCTCTGTATAGTCAGAGATGATTTTAAGGATGCATTATGGAGCAGTTTGTTTCCTGAAAATATTAAAATTTCTACTTTCTTGAAAGAACAAAAAACATGTGGAATACAGGAACTAGTGGGTTTTACATGTGATGGCAACAGCAATTTTGTTGAAAATTATTGAGCTGGCAGAAGATCTTGCAACTTGCTGTAGCATCAAAAGGCAAACAAGGTTTCTGATTGTAAAAATCATGTAATTTTGGAGAGATCGCCACAGGTATTCATGAAATTTGGAGCAACGTCTACACAAGAAACAAAAAAACAAACTGTCTTTATGTGAAATTTACACACCACCTTGGAAATTCATTCATATTTTTTGTACATTTTTCCAACTACAAATTTCAATGAAAAGCATCTTTCTGTACCCCGTTATGCTACTTTATGTTGCATAAAAGAACAGTGATGGTGGCTGCAGCACCACAAAGAGTGAATAAGGTCCAGGGCTCTGAATGCTTTGCAAATGTGCTTTTTTGCTACATTTTGTACAAAATGACACATTAGAAGCTGAAACAAATGCACCATTATGCAGATTACTTCAGAATCACTGATTTTGACCTCTCTAACCTCTCTGGGCTTTGTATGGCCTCTTCTTTCCACATTTAGACATTTTGCTCGATCCTTATTGTTTAAGCACTTTCTCACAGCTTTGTCTTTATCCTTTTCTTTTCTTCTCTCGTTCTTTTTATGCAAAAAACATGAGCTCTCTCTTAAGAAATATTATAATCTTTAATCACTTAAAGCAGGGAACCGTTGCAGGAGCAGGTTAGTTTGAATAACAAATCTATATTTTAGACAGTTTTTAAAGCAAAGAGCTGGAGTCTAACCTCTGTTGTTAAAATTCTTGACTTTTCATAAGAAGGTGAGGCGCACTGATTGGGAGCGGTGTTCAAAGCTGAATCTGTAATCTTAAAGCACACTTCACAATATTACTTTTTTCTCTTTGAAGTAGAACTTACATTCCCGATCTCATCCAAATACTTAAGCATTAAACCTTTTATGAGACATTTACAATTCATGAGCTTTGCATTTGTGATGACTTTTATGCATTGATCTCTGTTTGCATAGCTTAAATGTTGGAGACGTCTACCAGCTTCTTGCGAAAAGCTGCAGAATCCTTGAGTTCCTTCTGAGTTTTGTTTGTTTGCTTTTTTTTTTTTTTGCCTTTTGTAGAATGTAAGATTAAAGTTTAAAGAATGTGAATAAGTAAGGTATGGGATTCGGTTTGGGATGTTTTATACATCAGTAAGATATGCAAGGTAGTTGGAACAGAGAAAATATTTCACAAAAAAAACAGGCAGATTTTCAAACACAGTCAAGATTTAAAACTTGCATACTGATGGTACCATGACGTTGTGTTTGCGGCTTCTGACACATCACTTGCTGTTTCTCTTGTACTTCTGTGTGGCATAAAATACAATACAACAGGGCGTCGAAAAATCTCATGGAAGGATCTCGCTTATAGGGGCTATTGTAAAGTTAAAAAAAAAAAAAAAGAAATCTGTTGATGAACACCCTGCCCAATATATTGTCTTAAAGTAGGCAGACCTAAGCATATTTTTGAACAGAATTGCACAGGAAGGCAGTGACCAGGCTACTGGAACATAAAAGTGTAATGAATAATGTACAAATCAATTTCTCTTTTAGTTTAGGTATTACTCATTTGAATGTTGGGCTACTGTGTTTCCCAAAAAAAAAAAAAAAAAAAAAATCCAAAAAGTTACAGTCTGTAGTTTTATCAACTACATCCCCGATGACCTTTGTTTCAACCTTTAATGCGGCAAGTTTATTAAAATACGCAGCCTGCATAATCTGTAAAACTGAATTATAAGAATTATTTGCTGATTTAACAATTTACACATTTTTTCACTCCTAATATTGCCTGTGTCATGTAACCTTCTTCATTTTTCTCAGTTCACATGGTCCATATTTCCAGGACCCTGGGAAAAGTGCGTACAGAAGACTCCTTTTGTTTTTAAGCTTTTGAAGCAAGATAGCAGCTTTTTCAGAAAATGTTCTCATTAACTTGAAGTACACTGAAACGTAAAACAATGAACACTTCATATCAAAACAGAGTAAGCACTGAGGAGTTAGCAATGCCGTTTAGTAATCTGCTCTGGATAAAAACAGCAAGAGGATCAACATCAGATGTTTCTTTTAAAAACTGTATCTTGTGTTGTCTCACACATTAGAAACGGTTTAGAAAGATTGTTCCTTTCATGCAAGACTCCAAAAAAATGATCTTTTAGCTTCCTGTGTTGTTTGTACACCTATATGAAAACAGTAACTATTAGGAGTTTTGTAGTAAGATGCATACTAAATCAAGCAAATGTAATTATTTTAAATTTGCAATGTAATGTAAATCTAAAATGTGGGGATCCTGTTGGTAAATTAGCCAAATTAGGCCCATTTTGGTAAAACTGACCACTAGATGGCGACAAAATGCTGTATGGTGGTTTGAACCTAATTCAAAACAATTGTTAAAGGTTAAAGTATTTTTCTTATCTAAGTCAACCCTGTGTTGTGACTGGTTTCTCAGTTAAGTACTATGTTGATTTTATGACTTTTTATTTTTGTGTTTTTATGATGTAAAGCATGTTCTGATGAAATGTTCTGTACACAAAATTTGATTGATTGATTATTATGGGAGTATGGAAACGGGATTCTGTAGACAAATGCCTACTACCAAATAATTCAGATCAGTATAGGAGGCAAAGATTAACATATATTTGGTACAATGTTGTAGGAATAGGTGACTGAATATTGTGGCTTTATGCAATTTTGAAAAGAGCTAAAAAGAAACTGGCAAGTGTTGACAAGTACCAAGGAGGAAAAAAAGTAAATTAGTTTTTTGCAATTTCTGTTTACTGTACCTACTGATTGAAATATATGGTTAAGTAATTTTCTATGTAAGTGAAACGAATTCAAGATGTGAAATAGAGTTTTTTTATGACATAACCCCACCATTGCCATTTTATTCCCCTATGTAACTGCTATAATACAAATCAACTGTCAATATGTGTCATAACTGAATAGTGACAGTTGGACTTTTCTTTCTATGGATGTTTTCTTAACATTTTTATTGCTGCTGAATGAGAGAGAATAGTATTAACATATGATTTTCAAAATTAGAGATAAAAAATGTGCATAATTGTGGAAGTTAATTAGTAGCCCCTCCAAACCAAGGACTGGCATTAATAATCAAGAATTATTTACTTTGCAAAATGAGGTAATGTGCATGAAAAAAGGGAAAGTTCCTTTTTCTTTTGTAATCATTTGCTAACTGTGTGTGTTTCTCTGGTGAAGGTGTGTGGTAGTGATGGGGGTTGGGGACTCACAACTCTGGGGAAAAAGCTGTCTCACAATCTGGTGGTTTGTGTTTTTATGTTACTTTTTCTGCTTTCTGGAAGCAAACAGCATAAACAGTCCATTTCCATGTGGGCCTTTCTCTTTTCTGGCTTTTCTCTGGATCTGCCCAGCTTCTACCGTCCCCCAGATGTGAAAATTAACTTCCCACTATCCCCTGTGTTGAATCACTAGCAAGGCCAAGGTCTTTCTGTCTCAAGCTGTGCCGTTTCTGTACCACATTGTCATACTAAGACAGATTACTCTTTCTGCTGTGGCCCTGTAAAAGTTTTCAAGCAGAACTGAAGTGAGACTTGTCTGTTTACCTTCTGGAGAAAGAAGAGCCTTTGGTGAGCCCTTTTTACCAGGGACAAACTCAATCAATCAATCGATCAGTCAATATAAATAAATAGGGACAAAGTCAGGTCAGATCTTACCCATGATCTTGATGTTGTCCATGCACTATATGGCTTGCCCATCTTTGGGCAGACTTCTGTCTAGTCATCCCCCATTGACCACTTTGGTCATACTTTACAGATTGTTGTTTACACACGACTGCGTCAGCTGTTGAGTTAACTCCTTGATGTCCAACCTGCCTTTCCTTTTTAATTGTGGCAATTCTGCTGGTTAGAGATGTCCACTGTAACAAAAGGGATTCTTAAAACGGTTAAATTGTTATGCAGTTCCTGTTTACCATCCATTTTAGTTAACTTAAAAACACTAGGTGACCCTCACAGATGTTTTTATTCCCAATATCCTTTTTTTGATGAAGACACTGAAGCACAGCAAGACGAACTGACATTTTGTTTAGCTTATTTTAGATGAGAAGTTTATTTTCTAACACTTGGACATTGATGTTCGTCTCAGTTAGTCTGCTGTGCTGAATTTCACATCTGGTCATGCATAAAATACAGTTAGTCTGCAGCATGTAAACAAGCTAATGGCACAGATGTTTGCATGACAGCTGTCTAGTTATCCACCTGTAAGGAAATATTTAACCTGAAGATTTTGACATGACTTTGCTCAATTGGTGAACACAAATGTTCTTCAGAGCTTATGTTTTACAAAGGGTATTTGTATCAAATATTCAGTTTTTTTTTTAAATTTTTTTAATGAAGGTCTTAATTTACGGTACATCATTTAAGACACATGGAAGTTGAAATGATTGTTTTTTAAATTAAATTTATGGATTTGGCTTATCTGGAAACAATCTTCACCTGAAAAAGAATAACATTTGATCTCTGTCTCTGTCTGAAGATCATTGAGGGGGAAGCAGGTCACCAACAAACAACTTTTCATCCACACACTCATGCCCAAAGGTAATTTGGCTAACAATTATGTTTTTGGACTGTGGGAGGAAGCTGGAGAAAAAAAATATTCACAAATTCTGAATAATTATTCTCTTTCAATCAGTGCTTTTATTGTCTCTTCATAAATTACAACAAATACACACAAAGTTATATGCATGAAAACATCACAACATAGTCAATGTAATCAGCCACAGCAGCTGTACTGGTTTCTCAAAGAAAGAGAAAGCAAACACAAAATAAGTACAAAACATATCCTAAGGCATTTTGAGAGGGCTGCATTCACTGGTTGAAAAATAATGATTATCCCCCTGAACATTTGGAAACATTTTCATTAATTGACTCCCAGCTGGATATGGCATAACCTGGTATTGATGGTAAAATGAGAGAATGGGATAAAAATGTCAACCGATATGGCTGAAGTCATCTGAATAACAAGTAATTTATCCACACATAAATTATTTGTGCTTGTACAATGCAGCAAGTTAAAAAATATATATATCATGTCATATATTGCTCAGGTTGATGATAATACCAATGCATCTCCATATTAGTTAGTAATAGGTCATGACAGTAAGCTTTTTACTTGGACAACACTTTTTTTTAGTAATAAATTATTTATACTTAAACAAAAAAATAAAAAGGATGATCAGCTTTCCTAACTCAATTTTTGCCATTTTTCTTTATTCTTGTTTCAAACGTTCAAAACAACAACAAAAATCCTTCCAAGGACCCTTGTTTGCCTTTTAGGTTCAGTCACGGCTCAAACAAACTGTTCTTTTACCCCTGCTCCCTTTGACAAGCAGATTTAGTTTAAACTGAGAGCTTCTTCTAAAGTGCAGAATCAATCATTCAAAGAGCCCTTGAACCAGCCATTTTCTTGATGTTGCTTTCATTGTCCTTCAGAATGTTCCAGGAGAGTTTTGTAAATCTCTGATTTCAGAAGTCGAGAATAAAAGTCATTTTCCATCAAGCTGTATATCAGCATATGGACCCTGTCAGAGTGAGTTGACCCCGGTTGAGAAATGTTCTCCCTGATTTCTTGTGCTGTCTCGCAGTCGATCTTTATCTGTGCTGAGAAAAGAGTAACTTATTTCTGTTCTGTATGTCCAAGGCAATACCATAAACAGGAAGTTTCAGTGAGGGACCAAAAACAGAGGAATGGTCTAAAATGTTTCTCATTGTAAATGTGAACGAAAACGCAGACAACCGACAGACAGGAAGCAAACCAGCAGAAGGGGCTGATTTGAAGTTACACAAGTCTGAGATCATTGACATCTCTCTGTTCAAAACACATACCTGTCTTAGTGGATCAACTTGGACAACTTATTTGTGAAACCTTTGGGCAGCAACTTTTATTTCTGTCTCAACTGAAACGTCTTTGTAGGCCAGTCAATATAGTTTCTTTTTACTTACTGCACAAAGTGCAAGAAGTCTTTGAATGCCACCTATCCTGCTACACAAAGACATAAAAAAGTAGATTTCCTTTAGTCCATTATTCAAAGGCCCCTGATGGGATGTAAACCCAGACACCACTTATTGCAAGTCAACCTTTTATTTAAAACTACTTTTTAAATTGTTTTATAGTCTTGTAAAATTTATCCTAAAATGCAACTTAATGACTATGCTATCCATCAAAATTATTAGAGCAATAAATGCCAACAAACTTAATGTATATTTCTATAAGATATACTTTAAACTATGATTCAGATATTATACTTGATAAGTCAGCAAGTGTACACCATCAGTATGCTCCATCTATTCATGAGTGGTAGCCAAGTTTCCATTCGCCACTCGCTACATGCGCTTCAAAGCAGGGCTGTTCATTTACAATTTTTTATTGTGACAAGAATAATGTTCAATTATTTATCAAAGGCAGCTGATGTTGTGTTATGAGCTGTCTGAGTGAACACAAAAAAGAAAACTCGTGGCATTTGACCATTAGGAACTCCAACATTTATTGATAATGTTTGTTCTCTGAATGACAGGACTTATTTAAAGCTGCAGGGACACACACTATATTCACCCAAAAATAGAAAACTGTTGTGTTTTTGTTTTTGACTGGCTCTACACCAATTTCTCAGAATCTATCTGCACATACTGGTATTGCCTGTAGGTAACATCCCTCCATCTAGACAATACAAGCACTGGATATGCTACTGTTACTGCTATTCTTCGGCAAGTAGCTCTGTTAATTATAACAGAATAAATGCAGGTTGGAGAAGAAATATTGCTAGCCAAAAAGTTGGTGAGGTCTTGGTAATCCTCTGCTGCCTTCAAGTCAGAATACACATTTTGTTTTACTATATATTTGTGCTTTTATGCATTCAGTGACAATACATTCCTTGTGACATCTGTTTCTTTTTTCAAAGTGGAGTTTCTACTTAACATTTTAATATATGGATAGTTCTTAAAAGTTAGCAAAAACCTAAAGTTGAGATCTAAAGTTTGTATTGTGATAAATTGTTGAGTCTCCTGTACACAGTACTAAATGCCCGATCTATCACTTTTCCAAATTACCTGGCAAGTCTTTCTGAGGTTGTGATTATGTTGCTCTGTAGCTGTGTTTCTTTCACGTTGCCTGCATTTGCTTCACTCTGTTGTTTAGAGTTTTGCAACAAAGGCTTAAAGAAGCCATGTGGAGAAAAAAAGACACAAATCTATAAGTTTAACAAAACACAATACAAAAATAACTTCAGTATGACAAAGCCTTCACTAAAAATTAGGGCTTTCTGTTATCCCTAACTAACATTCTCAGCTCCCTACGGCGATGCTTGAAAGCTCAAAGAAATCACTGAACAAAGAAAATGCACACATAGCCGATGCTTTGGAAGCTTGCAGGGCAGTTTTACTTTTAAACCCTGAAAACCAAACCTGCGTCTTGAGGTGAACCGCCTTGGGATTAGACAATTGAACTTACCTAGACATTTTTTTAGCCTGCTTCTCCCAGCCATTACCTTTATTGTTGGTCTTTTCATAGAGCGAGGATTTAAAGACAGTTGTGAAGCAATTAGTGTGTCTATAGGGAGCAAATGCAAGCAGCTAACTGTGAATACAAAGTCACAGCTGATGCTCTAAAAGTAATTGACAGAAAAACAATTGCTATGAAAGATAGTTTTGCTGTGTTGATTTAAAATTAGCACATTTGTAATTGAAAGGAAATGGCTCGTTTGTAAAGTGTTTTGACATTTATTATGAATTATTGGTGCTACATAAAAATTGATTTGAATTAAACAAAGGGCAACTGTCGTATGTAGAACTCTTTGCTCTTCAGTAAAGTACAGATTGTCACTACTCGTATTTCTTTGAAGGTAAAAGGAGTAATAGAGGTCTACGACTAAATTTACCTTCAAGAGGCAGTAAAGACAAAAATACTACAGTTCAGTCGAATTCTTTTTGCCAAAGTACTGAGAGTAAGAGCAAAGCCGAATGAGATATGGAGAGTTATCTGTCTTTTTCAAATGCATGCCATGAATAAGGTCAGGTGACAGCCGGAGAATGAACATCATCTGGAATCATCTTATCTACACTGGCAGCCCCGATTCCACCTCTTTCTGCTTCTAGTGTCATCTCCTTTTAAATATATCTTCAAATGGGTTTGATGAACTTCAGGCAGGAATGGATCTTTCGCCATCCAAAAGAGGCTTGAGGGGAAATCGGAGTGATGCACCAGGCCAATCGGCCAAGCAGTGAAAGCGTGGAATGAGAACATAGAGCATTAAGAGGAAATGTGAGACTAAATCCATACATTGTGTTACTTTTGCACTGTAGAAGATGGCAGAGTGACTCTCCTCAAGCTTCAGGTCAACTTTCATGGACAGATGAAGAAATCCATATCTTCCAAACAATGACAATTTGTAAATATGAATAGGATATCAAATGCCCATTGAAAAGTTTTTCCCATTTTCTGTCATATAGATTAACTTCCTTAGGATTGAGATTTACATTGAGTTTAATTATGTTGTGTTCCTGTTTTGACACTATAAAGTGTTTGGTAAACTGCAAAGTGCCTGATTACACCTAAAGGCATGGAAAAAGAAAATTATTCATGCGTGTGTTGCAGACTTGTGCGAGTGAGTTTTCTCTCAGTTTTGCAAAATGAGCACTTTCATGATTCACACAAAGCTTTTAATGTAATATACTGGCAGCATAAGATACATTTTCATGAAAATGTTATAGTTTTGACATTTCATCTTTATGAACTTCTGCCGGTCTCTCCCAAACAAACTCCCTAGACTTTAGGTATGTTGCATCCTGAGGCCTTAAAAGCACTCTTTTATGTTATGTTCAAAAGCTGGTTAAAGACTTCTTGATCGTGGTCTTATTTTGCTGATTCAGAAACCACACATAATAATCATAAAATGTATTATTTTGCCAAAAAAAAAAATACTTCAGCAGAAGAATGTCATGTGGTAACATAGCTAAAAAAATATGTACATGAACTCAATGATAGGATTTTTCACCACCTAGCAAAAACAGCCCATAGGATTTTAAAACAGCTGGAATATTTCATTTAAAGAAAGAAATGCCCCCAGCTGGAATAATTAAAATAAACACGGTCTACGTAGTTAGTTCAATGAGGCAGTTACAGTTGAGCACGAGGATTACGGCATAAAAACGTTTTCGTTTAAAGATAATTGCAGGACCATCAGTGTTTTTTTCTTGATATCTGCCCAAAATAGCAAAAGAGATTGTTGATCCTTAAAACAAGAACATCTTCATTAACACTTCTCACTGAGAAACTCACTGAACGTAATAAAGTATTGACTAGAGATCAGTTATGCAAATGTATTTCATGATTATGTTCACAAATGACAAAATAAATGCCTGAAGTACAAACAAGGCATTTCAGCCTAGAGGGTTTAAGACGTTGAAACTCTGCCCTGCTCACTGTACAATGCTAAACAGTAATGATTAAATAATTCACTCATATGTGCTCTTCAGTTAAATTATTAAAAGATTGATCCATTTTTTAAAATGTGTGCTACTGAATTAACTAATTTCATTGATATGAATCATTTCATTAAAAATAAGGGTGGCGCCTCACTTTAATCGTATCTTAGCTGATAATGTCTCTTAATTGGACGGCAACTATCAGATCAGTTGTATAACTGATTAGATAACAGTTCTTTCCTCACATAACTACATAAAATGATTAAAACTCCTTTATTTTTGACTGAATGTGGTTTAAGATGTTTTTTTTATATGTCTTTTGTGTTTCTTTCTTTTCATGTATATTTCAATGCAGTCATTGCAGTTCTTTGCCCTTGTAAGTTTTCAGGCTAAATTATTTTGTGATCCAAAATAATAAATCTCCTTGTTTTTGTTCGATTTGGTGCAGTTGCTTAAAAAAAATAAAAGAGGCTCTTATAGGAGGCTATGTGGGCGTAAGAGTCTGAAAATCAGCCCAGAATTTTAAATATTGGCATGTGAATCAGGCAAGATGACACATCTTGTAGCATTGTGTCATCTTAAACTTAATCTCATTCGCTGCTTTGCGGGCATGGAGAAGTGACTTATGGTTTCAGTTTTTTACTGTTATCATTATTGTACAAACTTTGCCCCAATCTTTCAGTCGTGGAGGAAGAGGCCCTGGCAGTAACATAACTCCCCTAATCTGAAGCGAACAATACTAAATATAAATTTGTGATCTGGACTTTATCCACTCTGTTCAAAGTCATTAACTTCTTTGGCTTTATACATAAATTTGTCTCATTGAACGTAATAAGGACTATCTGTTAGAAATAAATAGTTAAGTGTTCACCAGGTTCCTGACTCTTGCTTGACTGACCTGGTTTACTCTAAAGTTTCAAGCCTTTGCAGGTAGAGTTGCATTACAGGTGCGCACAGTTCCAGTGATCCTGTGAAGCGCATCACACTTCAGCATCAGACAATCAAGCTTAGGCAAAATCTTCATAATTATGGCAATCATAGCAATATAATAAAATAAAAACACATAAAGCATGTTCATGGTTAAAAGTAACACAAACGTAACATTTTGCTCAAGAAAAAAGTGAATTTCCTATGCGGTTCTCGTCCCTTCTTTCTCATGATGTCCCCCATCCTCCACCTTCTGCTGGTCTGTTCAATTATGCCTCAATCTCAAGTTTGGCAGACACCTGTTGAACTTCAGATGTCTACTTGGCTCTGTTTGTGAACTGTTTGAGAGAAGGAGAGGTGTTTTGCGTTTTTTTTTTTTTCTTTTTTGACGGCAACTCTGATGCTATTCGGTAGCAGCTGGGAGGGAAAGAAAAATGAAGAAACTTAGGAAATAATTTACTGGTGTAGACCAAAAGAAAAATATTTAGCAAAACATTATTCTACATGAAGTTGTAGCCCAGAATTTTAGCAACTCTAAAAGGATTTGAACAAATGAGATTTATGAATAGAAAAGCAAAAAATGGTTAAGAAATTATCACTCATTCAGCCTGTTACATCTGTCATGTATCAAAAGTTATTTGCTCAGAACAACAGTGTTAAAGTCTGCTATTCAATAAACTTCAACACTCTTACATAACATCGAAAATAAAACATAATTTAATGGAAAGAGGTTCTGCAGACTTTGAAGATAATTGGTTTCACAGTTTTTCTTTGTCATTTTGATGTGTTTTCTCACTGTTGTGCAAATGAGCATTTGTACACTAGTGCATTCTTCTAAACAATTTGTAAAACCTGCAAAAGCATGTCACTTGCTCAAAATGGATAGTCAATGAAAGTATCAATGGCATCAAAAAGAAAAGTCCTGAAATCATTGTTGATTAGCAACATAGCCAAATCGCTTTGCCATGTCTTCATTATGCCAGAAACATTCAGCCAGTACTATACCGGAATAGATTTAGATCAAACCCGCTTTTTGATGGAACAACCTAGTTAAGTCCAGAAAAAAATGCTGTTCATCGATTTACCCCGGTTGGGCTTGATTTATCTTTTAGTAAGAATGGTGAACATTACAGTCTGCAGCCATGTTTTATGACTCACTCTGCTATAACTGCAGTGGAAAGTGGTTTGACAAAGTATTTTCAAAAGGGATGCAAAATACAAACTTTTCAAACGTGCATTAATAGGAAAGATTGACAAGCACAATTTGCCTTTCCTAGTTCCTCTTCACAATAATCCACTGCCTTGTGTTGGTCTATATCAAAATACACTGACATTTTGGGCTGTAACTCACAAAGAAAATAGGTCAAAGGGGATGAATACTTTTGCAGTGGAATGTACATGCATGTAGTGGAGATGATATGTTTAGTAAGACATATATTTGTCAAGTTGAAACATAAAAATAAATACTGCATTTACCCAGTTCCACAGGCTGCAGAGCCTGCAGTCTATGTGATGCATGTCATATGTCATGGCACAGTACTTTGGCACTATAGCGCACAAACACCTGGGCCCAAAGCTTCCTCCATTCATTTCCTGATGGAGTTCAGAGAGGAAATGTCTTTTTCCCATGACACCATAGAGACTAATTTTAGTGTTTGCTTCTTTCTAAAACATAACACCGTAACCCTGAAGTTTTCACTCATGCAAACACAAAGGACTGACTAATTACAACAGACTGATACTGGAAAAAAAGCTAAAAATGAACAAGCTTTTAGAACTTCGTGCTGGCATAGTTTTGAGCTGTACTTCATAAACATGCATTAATCATAACAAAGCTGAAGTTGATTGAGTGAATATGTCATGTTTTCTTTCAAAAAAGAGAAATTAGATTGACAAAACCCCTAAAAGCCTTAGTACTAAAACCTCATTCAAACTGCAAGGCAGTTTATTTACTGTCTTTACTTGGCGTTTCTTTATTTTCTTCTTATACCACAATGAAAGCAAACATAAAAAAATAGTAATTATGCTTCAAAGACATTCATGGTTTGGTCAGGAATAGTTTACAAAAACTATCACACAAAATTGTTGATACTGGGAAGGTTACATTAGCTGTGTAAGATAAATGTAAGTGAAAAACTTTATTTTTAACATTCCAAATAAATAATGTTAAGTGTATCTGTCAAACAAGTTGAGGAATCTTTTCATGCCGGAGAACTGATACTACAGGCATTTTATTAATTTTAGGTTTACCATGTGCAATTAAACAAGAAGAAAGGATGATAAAAATTGCCCTGACATTAAGTGGTGCCTGTTTCCAGCAGTCATTGGGTGAGAGATAGAGTACACACTGTACAGGTCACCACAGGACAAACAACCATGCATGCAGCTTAAGTGCAATTTAGAGAGACCAACTGACCTAACAGCCCTGTTTGTGGACTTTAAGAGAGAACTCACGCAAGCACAGGGAAAGGTAGCAGAGGGGCCAGGCTGGGGCCAGTGATTTTCGTGGACATAATACAAAAGAATGAAACAACAACAAAAAAGTCTCTGGAACTGAAGGGACTGTGATCCTATTCCAACATAGCTGAGGCTAAATGTGCAACACATTCCCTTTTAATTCACCGTTAAAGTAAAAATGTAAAGATAAAAAAAATTAAACTGGCCCAAGGGACCAATTATACAGTAGTTATTTCTGTGCCAGTGAATATCCTCATTAGACATTTATTCATATTACCTCTTCAGTACAGGGGCATAGACCAGTTGTACTAACTGTCTAGAACTGCCCACAAGTAGAACATGAGGACCACTTTCATAAAAAACCTCAGACTGGGATTCAAACTGGGATTCTACAGTAATACCAATATTGCCATTGCGTAGCCCCTCGGGAGTAACTAGACCACCAAACTTATTCCAGGAGCACATCGGCAACTCATCCATAAAGTCACAAAGTACCTCACAAAAACATGCAAAGCACTGCAGGCCTCATTATGCATCGGTGTTCAAGATTCAACCACAAGGGGTCAAAGAGGTCAAAAATGTTTTCCTTGGGAGCTTTCCAAGACCGTAGCCTCTGCTGACTAAACAGAAGACGAAGGTCTCACATTTCCCAAATTATATATTGAACATCTCTAAGACTTTTGGGAAAATATTCTTTGAAATGCCAAGAGAATGTCGTGTTAAATAAATGCCCACATTTAACAGGGCAGTAAGCTACATTGTAACCTGGGACAGCCTGACAGAAGTGATGCTGCCATGTAATCAGCGCCAAAAGTATCATATTAAAGCTGCTTTGGTATCTTCTCAATCTGTATTTTATTCTGTATATATTAAAAAAGTGCAATGACCAGCTGCTTCACACACAAGTCCTTCCCTCATTTGAGATTAGAACAAAAGATACTGTGTGTTTAGACCTATTTCCTTTTCAGGAACCAGACATCTGTAGAAGAAAACAGATGCTTTTTGACCCAGTTCACACAGAAACTCCTGAGAGCATCTAATTCCCCAGAGAGGGGCACCGTCAGGAAGAGGCAGATGCTCAAGTATCAGACAGAGGTGGGGTGCTCTGTCCTTATCTAACGCATGGAGAGATATGCTGTGAGAGATGAGGCTATGAAAATGACTGATGGGGGAACAAATGGCGTAGCTCTGATCAGGGAAAAAAAGGAAGGGGGAGAGAGGGAGGGGAGGCAGACGAGGCATAATAGCGACAGCAGCGCGGGCCTACCTGTCCACCCATCTCTCGTTTTCTGTCTTGATTTGCGGGTCCTCGACGGAATACTTTTCATTGGTTGTCCTAGAACACAGGAACAGGTGACATAAAACACCTCCAAGAACGGGATTTGCATCTATAATGACCTCACAGGATATGCTGAGACTATTATGTATCCAACAAAAACCTGTCAGATATGCTCGTTGAGTAGTATTCATCACCAGCTAAGCCACAACCTTTCTGCTGTCCTATCACTTAACAATGATGGAGGACAGCATTTTTTTCTACACTGTAATGTAGTTTATCTCAGCACTTTTCTCATGGTCCATCTTTGTATTAATTCGTGGCATAATCAATCATAATCAAGGCAGATTAACATACACAGCTTAGATGGGACAGATTTCACCATCCCAACGCATGACTAGGTTTTAGATTAAATAAACCCCAGAATGATTGACTCGTATGTTTTAGTCATCCTGATAATGTCAAACTTTTTTTCCACATTTATGTCTAGGCATTTCCATTCAATAAATCTTTTGTTGTGGGAGATCAGGGCTTTAGATCTACAGTGAGACAGACTGACTTCGAGGACTCAGGGCGCGGTTAGTGAAGACAGATTTGGTGAAAGTGTGACCCAGATCCAGGTTTATAAAGGAGGGCTGTACTTCTCATTGTTACAAGTCCAAAGACAAACCATTTTGATACAAGACACAGCGATGATTTAAGAGACATTTTGAGCAGGCTTGGCGTGTCCCTCTCAGCAGTGTTTGAGTTGTGTTCACCACCAACAATAATTCTGTTTCTCCTTTGGTTTTCTCTTTGTCCACTCCCTTATGCCTCTCTTGGTCACCCATTTTTATCTGTTTCTTTGTGTTGTGACATAAGCATGCCACCTTCTTCAACACCTTCCTCCACTTCCTGTGAAATCATCACACCCCATTCTCATCACACCTTCTCCTCGATCCCTCATCAGTTCCAGCATCGTACTTTATTTACACTGAAATATCACCCAGTCCTTTGCCAAATAGTGCAGATAACAGCCGTTCTTTCTCAGAATTACCTTTTGACCAATCCTCCTTTATATGTCTTTTATTTCCTCCTTTAGCTACTCTCTCTATAAAAAAACGGCTTTTTAATACAGATTTCTTTCCCCCCCCTAAATTTCAATTCCATGTAAATGCATATAAATATAGGAACGTTACCAAATGTATTGAAACATAAGGAATGTTATTGAATTTTACAGTTAATTTGTTTTAAAATACATTTGAGTGCACTGGAGTTCATAATTTAAGTTTTTTAAATTTGCTTGTAAGCATTTAGATTTTTGTTAAACCCTTCAAATAAATTTAGATTATGAAATCCGTTGAAATAACTTTTGCGATTATGAAAATTTTGTTTGTTTGAATACTGAATGGCCACTTTATTAGGTACACCTCACCAATTGTAACAAATTGTGAATTAGCCAGTCATATGCCATCATCTCAAGCCATGTAGTCATCAAGACATGATGAAGATGACTTACTGGAGGTCAAACTGACAATCAGAACAGTGTCTTTTAATGTAGTGTGATTTTTAGCACCAGATTGGTGCTAAGATGATGATCTACTGGTACTTTCACTCACAGTCATCTCTTTAGGTTCTCTGGAAGGAAACAAAATGCGCTAATGTCTACTTCCAGTAGGATGGTACACCATGTCACGATAGCTAAATCATTTCAATCAAGTTTTCAGTAAAATTACAATAAGTTTACTTTTCCCCAGTGGTCTGTGAAGTTATCAGATCTCAGTCCAAGCTAGCACTTTTGAGATGCTATTTTTGATATAATTATGTCTGTGCAATTAACAAATCTACAACTCTGTGATCCTACCCTGTCAATATGGACCAAAATATCAAACAAATGTTTCACACACTTTTACATTTGACACCACAGCATTTCTGAAATCAAATTTTGAACTTTATTCTCAAATTTTTCATTTAAGAGTTTTGATTAAATTCACATTTCTAGTTTATTCTTTAAAATGGACAAGAACTAAAAAATAATAAAGATAAAATTTTATTTAAAAAAAATAAATAAATACTCTCCTCCAGTTTTGAACTTAGGTCAACACTTTTGTTTTTTTGAATGTTTTCCCTTTAAATAAGATATACTAAAAATATAGTTTTTATGAATGTGGAAAACTTCAGATATTTTAAAAGTACCAGGGCAATTTAAATTAGTTATTTGTTTGGGTTTATGAAGGACAACTTTACTTTGCTTGCTTATAACTTCAATGAGTTTATAATAGATTTGATTATCTCTTGAAAAAAATATATTTTTCAACATTATGCATTCAGGCATGTCTTACATGACATAACCTTCTGTATGAGTTCTCAATAGCTAGACTTTATAGAGCAATGCTCATCTGCAAAACTTTTAATGTAAATAAACAGCATTTTCTATTTGAAAGCCCTTGTGCTTGTTGACAACCTTCTCTTTAAGTTTTTTTTTTTTAATTCTATGTGTCTTTTCACCTTATTATTTACGGAGACCCAACATTTTCTTTGATGAGAAAAGAGAAGCATGTATTGTTATGACTAAATGTACCATTTAAAATTAAAAAATAGATCAAAGATTTCCATATGCATTCCCTGTTGTTTCTGCTAAAAATATTTACAAAGGACAGGAAGAATCAAAACTCTCATTCTTACAATGCATCACTAAAAATTATCAGTGAAGGATCAATAAAGGACATTTTGTCTTTGGGGGAAGTCAGATATAATAATTAGCCCAAAATAGATTTATGGTATTACTTTGAAAATCCCTAATAAACCATTTCAGTCAGTTCTTGCAGTATTATTTGAGTATTATCTGTGCTTGCAAATATCTTAAATGTGCCTGTAAACACCTAAAATCCAATTTTCCTGGCTTGGTCTAATCTCAGTTCGGGCAAGAAAAACCTTAGTGCTCCAGCGAATGAATTACATACAACACACATTACTAATGCAAAAGCATGTCACGTCTGTATGCCACACACCATCCCAGCCTGTGTTACGCCCTGACCTCATCTCCATCCAGCACCTCAGGGATAGACGGGAAATGCAGACTGTAATCCTACCTTATCGCCTAACATCAGGGACTGACCTCGCAGATGTTCTTCTGGTTACATGGGAGAAAATCCCTTCCAGCCCAGCTTTGAAAGGTCTATGCAAAGTGTATGTTGTGGCAACATAATGCTCATGATTTTACAGCGACATGCAGACAGAGTCAAAATGTGCATTTTTGTACATAATGTAAACCCCCTTGTTTTGCCAAAGATTACTCATAAATGAAGTGAATAAGAAATTATGGCTGGGACTGGGAATATTAATGTTTGATCTAAATAAACGATCAATTTTTACCTCAGTTAACTTCTATTTGAACTTCAATGTTTGGGGATTTAAGTTTCTAATCATGTTAATTTCCTCTGTGCCTGTGTCTCTCTTGTTGTCCCCCTGATTGCAGATGGAAAGCGACTCAGAAAGTTGATTTGCCATCATCACCCGTGTTTGACTGTGTCAACCCAATTCTCTAATTACATTATGTTTAACAGAGGACTCACAGGGCACATCCTATTCAAAGCTAAATTGCAAATATGCCACCCTAGCGCACAAATTACTTGATTTGATGAAAAACTCAAGACAATTAAAAACGAACTGAAAACATGTAAAAAAAAAAGTATTCAAAAATATATTAACAGATTAGTGCAATGGAACATAGCCTGAAATGTTTTATTCTCTGACAGTAATAAAATAATTGTATTATTTCACCATTCTCCAAAAAGACTTTAAATCTAACTTTTTTGAATTGTAAATAAGCCTCTGTGCTGATGGATACCCCATTTAATTTTTCCTTTGGTAACATGGTGCAATAGAGCTCCACTGTGGGGAGCTGTGTCTCTGTGCCTAGTCTCTATCTCTCCACCTCCTATTCTTCCTTTCTTCCTCTCTTCGCATCTCTTTCTTTTTCTGGCACATAACATCAAATGCAGAAGCTGTGGGCCGTTGTTGTCCATGTTAAAAGCTCAGCTGGGAAGTCAGAATCCCTTGAACTGATGCTCTGTGGCCTCAGTGTCTCCCAGCTTGGACCAACCATCTGCGTTTGGGTGGGGGAGGTGGTGCCTGTACGTATGCTTATAATGTGGTTGGGGGTATGTGTGTAGTTGGTGGACAGGCCACTATTTGAGAAAACTGCATCCACGTTTCATTTAGTTTGGTTCAACAAATGTGTGGTCGTTTGTTTCATCCAGCAGTGGGCCGAAGCAACAGTGAAATGGAGTCTAAAGCACATAGGTGTGGTTGGAATATGCATCTCAACTCAGTGGGGAGTGCTTCCATTGAGATGAAAACTGTGCTCTGACTCCAAATTAGTCACAGCATGCAGCATTTACAGTTTTGCCCAACCTGCAAAGATAAATGACAAACAAGTGCAAGATCAGCAAAAAAAAAAAAAAAATCATTTCAGACACACCTCTCTCCAGGAAGATGAATGAGTCTTTGATTTTGTGCCCTTGACATTTCACATGCGACATGTCCTCCAACCAAGTTGGACTCAGTTCTTTAACAAAAAAAAATCCCTAATTAAAGTTGTGATCTGAACTTTGATTCTACCATTGTAACAGACAAATATGCTTTAGTCTACATTTTAACTCTAAGATGTATGTTCAGGTAGGAGTGAGTAGTAAATTTGTCCTGCTGACAGGAGAATCTCCATCACTGAATAAACTGTTTTGTTATCACTCACAAGATTAGCCTATGTTTAGTTCCCTTAATTTTTCTATTAATCATAATTCATGCCTCCACAGCATGCTGCTACCACCACCATGTGCCACCATGAGCAGTGTTGGTCTTCCTTCATGAAAAGTGTACTGCATACTAAATGGTGAAAGCAGGAATCACCGCAAACAGGAATTATCATGTAGCTTTCACGCAACAAGCATTTTAGCGTTAGGCCAGCAAACTTGCAAATGTTCGACGGGGAAAATTGGTTTATCTAACTGAGAACCCTTTCAAAATCTACATAGACCACGCTGAGGTTCAAAAATATTAAAATCAATACAGTGTCAAGATGTCAAATTTTTCCCCAACATTTTTGTTGTTGACAATGGCTTTATGGGATTGCTAATATATATAAGAAAATAATAATGAAACAAAATGCCCTTCAAATGTTCAGTGTGTGGAAAGACCCCAAATGTAAATATACAACCATGAAGTTTAATATTTAATTCAACATTATGTGTGAAGTGTTGAGTCTTAAACATGAATATTTTTGCCCAACTTCCTATAAACATACTATAAACTGAATATTTTCAAATACTTTCACATCATCTAATTTAGAACAAAGCTACACCTTTCAAACTTTTGGTGTAAAATTAAAACACCTATTCTTATTCATAATTAAATCCTAATACATATGCAAACTGTGTTTGCAGTGACTGTTTCTTGAATATGGCTACAAGAAACCATGTTAAAAATACACTTATTGAATAGCAGTCAGTCGTATCAGTTAGCAGACATTGACTCTGATGTTCTATAATCATGACACTGTTATGAATTAGTAATACAAAATTTCATTTAGAAGCACCTTTTGAAACACCAAAGATCATTATATTGTCGAAGCAATAAGACAACAGTGTAGCTTGTGATACTCAAAGCTTCTACTCACTAATTATTAACAAATGTAACAATGCAATACAATATTCCTTTCCTACACAGCCTTCATTATGCCTCCCTGACAACTAATGATCTTCACTTTTTACATCCAAAGAAGTGCAACACCTTTCATGCAGGCAAAGTCTTATAGACCAAAACAACAAAGGACACAAGAACTGACTTTGATGTGCACTTTCATTTTTTTTTTCACACAGACCAAAAGAGAACAAAGAGAATAAGTGGGCCAATGACAATTAAACTGGCAAATTTCAAGAATCGTCAAAGCTTAAGAAGTGTGCATGGGGAGGAAGATGGAAGCAAAAACTGGAGGCAGAGCTCCTGCTTTTGAAACTCGTTTGCATCTTTTTGCATCTCTTGAGCCAGAAAATGCAGATCAAGACAACTTAATTATCATGTAATTGCGTATTCAGAAACAATTATGCAATTGTTTTGTCCTTAATGATGCAAATTACAACTAATTACTTCACATTAATGGATACCAAGAATGTCTATGAGCTGTGAAATAGTGCAATTAGGCAACTGTTTATCTAACAGTGCCATGTGTAAGTATTGACTGTAGGTGTCTATTTATAGTTAATTTAAGCATGACCATTTGTCATTTTCATCATCTGTATATGTTTGATGGATGTTCCACAGAAACAAGAGTCTGTATCATAAAAACTAATTTCATTAGTTCTCACATGAATAATAGAGGAGCATAAATAGTACACAATCTCTTCGTAAAGCCTTGGAAAGAGAATAAAGAAAGGCTTAAAATGTTTATCCTGAAAATAAAAGTTCACAAAAAACCACATGAATTCATGTAACAAACTCTGTTGTTTCAGAAATTAGTTATCAAAAATGCTGTTTTATCTAATTACAAACACATATTTTGGTTGCTTTCATTAATTTTGTAATGTTTTCTTTGACTTTTTTCTGTATTTTAAGCTGGTTTTCTTATCTGTCAAGGAGCTTCTTCCTAGCACCAGTGAGTCATGTTGCAATTTTCTGCTGGCACTTTCATCATTAAAACTTTTGTACCACCCTATGATCCAACAACTATCCTGTGATAATAATTTCTTTTGTATAAAGATAGAAAATTTGTTCTGCAACATCTGAACAAGGAGATGAGACGCAGCAGAACTATTATTCTGAAACCTACAGCCAATCAAAGACATGCAGTGGGTCTGCAAAAGAAAAAAAAAATCCTTCTGACTGGAGAGAAGTTAGCTGAGGACATTTCATCTTCTGTTACAGCTATATTAATTAATGATGAAACCAGAATCAGCCATTTTTTAATACATACAAATTCAGCTCTTTGTGCCTTGAAAGCTTTGGCATACATTGTCAGGAGGATAGAAGTTGGTTAAAGGCACTTTATTTTCTTTTTGTCACGGGCGACTGTGAGCCAGGAGGCTAAACTGGCAAAATAACAACCAAAACAGAAACAAGTCAGAAAATAGACAACCACTTGTGAATTGACGTTTCAATGTCATGAAAAAGTAATAACAAAACGTTTCAGTCCCATTTTCAGCAAAATAATAGCTTAGGAATAAACACCCCTAAAATCCTCATTGTTTTCCTTCACATCATTTACAGCAGATACATTCTTTCTACTCCACAGAGTGTCGCTTGCTTTAAATAACTTAGAAGAGGTAAAGAGCTGCAGCCTTTACCTGTGGTTCATTTTTCAGAATCAACTTGTCAAACGTTTCTCCCAATCCACTTCAGGGATATCAGAAGTGTAATATATCACACAATTAAAATGTTAATATTAACAAATGATAGATTACCTTGAGTTTATTTCAAAACAAAAATGTTTTTCCAACCGGGCTTTTCTTCAGCAAGTCATTTGGGAAGTAGCAGCCTATCACGGGTGACACGGGGACAGACAAGCATGCACACACTCGGACAGTTAAGCCAACATGTTTCTGACTCTTGTAGGAATCAGAACATGAGCACAGACAATGTGCAAACTCCATACAGAAAAGCCCTGAAATTCTTAATGCTTAATTCAGAGTACACATTTGTGAAAATCAATAAAACCTAATATTTTAGTCCATCCCATAAGATATTATTTAAAGCACTGCTGGAAAATGAATTAACAGTCTAATAGCAGGGTATCAGAAAACATTCATGGGATTCAGTTGTATGTGATACAGAAATGGCATTTGTTGAGCATTTCTGCAGAGAGCAAAGGGCAAGGTGAGCACAGCCTGGACAGGTCATGAGACTTGGTACAAAGTTGAGAAATTATAACTTTATAACTTAACATTTCGTCATTTGCAGCATTAAATGACTTACATGTGTTACAGGTTACCTATAATGCTTCCCTGCACAGGTCTGAATATATGTGTGCGCTATGCAAAAAAATGTTCGCTGCATTTTTTGCACAAAATCATTTTTAGATAATGAAATTTTAGTCTAGTCAGTTTTGACTATTCTGAGCTCCTTTCAGAAAGAATCTGTTTTAGGGCCTCTTGTCACTTCAAATCCAAATAAGTTGCTGCTGGCCACGTCGCCCAACTCAACGTTTACACTCACACATGAAAATGGGTGATTTTATAGACATACATCTTTGAAAAGCAGAAGTGGAGCCTACTGTACAAAACAACAATGCAGAAAGTGGTTTCTAGATGGTAAGTCAACGACAAAACACTTGTCTTGGAGTATTGTGTGGCGCAGCGGTTGGAGTGAGACTAGACCTCGACTCCTGTCCTCGATCCCTTTACTGCATGTCTCCCTTCTTCTTTCTCCCCCATTTATGAAAGATTATTCTAATTTGAGATTAATCAAATAATTTCAAATAATCTGAACTTCTCTAATTCCAAGACCTTCAGAAAAGATCTTGGGAAAAAAACAAAAAACAAACAAAAAAAAACAATTGTCCTTTCAAGCAGTCATTGTTCAGCGCATACAACAATAAAGTGAGCTGTCAAAACGTGTTAGAGCTCTGGGGTTGGGTTGCTAGGTGACAGGCAGTGCCTGCTGACTCATGAAGTTACATTTTGAACATTTCTGAAATGAGTAATTTTTGACACACCAAACCAGCTGTTTTTATTGTTGTTGTTGGTGTGCAGAATGGGAATTTTATTTAGAATCCCCCCTTCAATCCGATTCTGTGACACAGTTAAAGCCAAATCACTCCATATCTTCACTCATACAATTATTTGCCTGTTTTGGCTCACGCTGGTATTCTGTCCATGCTTGGGTGACTTTGATGCACTAATCATAATAATAAACAGTGTGACAGTATTTTCTGGATGCTTTATTCGTCTTGCGGCTGCTTGCCGTCAAGTACATAAAAAATATCAAATCTTGTGGCTTTCTCTGTAATGTTCAAGTGGCTTTTGGATTGTATTTTGTTGCTTTTTGACACAATAATCATTTTGAAACAGCGAAATACAAAACAGTAAAACCACTTCAGTTTGACAGACTCAATACCTAAATGATAGGATATGGTTTAATCATTGGGTTTGACAACAGACATTATTTGTTTAAAACACTAAAAGCTTTATATACATTTAATAACTCTCATAAAGATAACGAAGGAAATTTAGCATTATTACTCCACTGAATTTATTGCCATTTTGCATTAGTATAATGAAGCACAATCCTTTACTAAGCAATATATTCAGTCTGTTCACCAGAATTAAATATTTGTCTCTCTGTACTTTATCAGTCTCCATCTTTGCATTAAAAAAATAAAACACTCCATGTTATGTACACATAAATGCTATTATTATTAAACAAAATTGAAGAATACAGTCTGAGAAAAAAAAATTAGTGCTTGATTTGTATGTGCCTCCAAATGAACTGTTTTCATTTGTTATAAGACGTTCATAAATCTGTTAGCATCTGTGGGAAACCAACCTTGTGGTTATTTCTACCTATCAAACCTTAACACCAATAAATGAGTGTCACTGTCACAAAAACATTCTACCCTTCAGTGATAGAATAATTGTCCTGCTCAGACAGATGTTAAATATCCAGAAAACAAAAACATAGGCTTTTCTCACATCCCTGCTTAGGTAACCTAACGTGTAATGGCTGGTTTTTATGACTTTGACAAATACCTTTTGTTCCCTCCTTTACAGTAATTGATGCATGCTCAGGAATTGTCTCCCATCTTTCAGTTTTTTTGTGGTGTTTTTTTCTTTTTTTTACTTACCTAGCCCGGAAAAAGCTCTGTGATGGCAGCATCTGTCTCAGAGGATGAAAATGTGATGATGGGAGGTATTTTCTAGGTCTCTCTGGGAGTTTCATTCAGGCAAAATTACATGTCATTGCAGCCCGGTTTCATCACATCTACTTGTTTTGTCATTTTTGATTTGTTTATTTGCCTAGCTGTTATAGTCTTGCATAAACAAAAATACATTTGCATTGGGGCTACGTTGTTTCTAATACTTACCCGGAATGATTCAACAAGGCAGTTTCTTTCTTCTTCTTTTTTCACTTGTGCATAGAACGGGGAGTAGTATGTGCGCCCACGTACATGTACCTAATGGTGTGTTTGAAAAACATATTTGATATTTGAATAGTTGAAACAATTTATGAAGGAAAAGAGAAAATGAGAATCAAAAGCTGAAATTGTTTTTTTAAAGGGATTTACATATATCCCTCTAAATCGGGTTATTACCAGATTTTACCCTGTGATTATGTTAAATCCTGAAAATGTGTCTTTCCCAGTTTGAAAAAAATAGCACATTGCTGCTGTCCATAGGGTGCTGGCTAGCTAGATAATGAAGGAAAAAAAAATCTGTTTAAGTTCTACATCAAACTTTGCCCTCTATGAATTGCAGATATAGCTCAGTCTCGCTCATGTTGTGTGCCTGTTTGTCCTTATTATCTCCCCAGAATGCCATCCTGCAGGTTGCCCCTGATTTGCACTACATTTTGCTGACCCTTTTCTAAAAAAGCGGCATGTGCTAGATGAAGAATGAAACACATGGCGCCTAACGGCATGCATCAGTGACATGGCAGCCGGAGCGAGAGGAGCCGTTTTCCTTTCTGCCAAGCTTTGCTATCAAGCTGGAGTCCCAGCCTGAACAACAGACCAGTAGAAGTTCTTAGATAGGGATTAGTGTGAGAGCAAACCACAACAGGAGAGTCCACAAATAAACAAACACATTCTGTTGGATCTGTTTTGGGCTGTATTTGGCACAAAGGCTAATAACTCATGCAAACACCCATGCATGCATGATTACATCCACACACATGCAACTTACACACACACACACACACACCCTAAAAAAAAATAATAACAGAGCTGCATTCATTTATTTCCACATTTGTGTTGGACGCACTGAGGCAGAAAGTCATGTTTATGAATGTCCAGGGCTTATGCACTGCATTTGTTTGGTTTGTGAAATTTGTAAATTAGCCTACCTTTAGATTCTCGACTTGATTTGCTATTTTTATGATAACGCAGAGCAGGCTCCCCTTATAATCGTTGTGGAAAACAGTCCACGCTTGATTGACGGAGGTTGTTAGAGTGCTCTTATTTTTCCAATCAGAAAGTAATTATAAAGAGAGCCTCTCGGGTTCTCCCCATGTAATCTGGTCACAGTGGCTAGAGATCACCCCCTGATAGGAGAGTGATTGCTGAACTCCCTCTGATACATCGCCTGTGAGCTGCCTAACTTATGCCCTGCTGTCTTCATTAATGAATGTATCCTACAGTCATTTATGTATTATAACAACATTCATTTCCTGTGCAGCAAACCAACTAATAAGCTACAGGGAGCAAAAAAAAAATGTGTAAATACCTTATGGGAAATGATAAAGCCTGAGGTAACTTCATCATACTTACACAATACTTCACAAGAAGGTCATGTTAGGGTGAAAAGCAATTACTGTGGCTGCATTTGTCAGCTATAAGGAAACAGTCTAGTTGGGATCAGTTTGATTTGTATTTTCAATGAAATGAAATAATTGGCATGTCATATGCAGTGACCCAGTACTGTTCCTGTGTTGTTCTGAAATATGCTGTTATTCCAATTGAAAGTTCTGCTTTTGTGTTAAGTCAACCTCTTCCACTGTATGGACCTGTTAATCTCTGGTATTTCAAGCTTCTAGTTGAGTAAGATTTATTTTTTTATGCCTGAAACAAACCATACATGTATTCAATTGGAATGGATTCATGCCTGTTTTAAACATTTTTCTATTGAACTGCGGAATCTAAAATAGGTGTTTGTTTGGGGAACCGCTGGATTCTTTGCGTTTTTATGTAATTTTGTTGGGGTGTTCAAGCCATGGCCTTCACCATGCACATCAAAATGTCAAACTTCCAGGATAGATGGTTAAGTCCTCTAAGTCTAAGGCCATGGTTATAAAGCGGAAAAAGGAGAACTACCCCTCTCTGAGTTGTGGGTCAATCGTTGCCTCAGGAGGAGGGATTCATGTCTCTTGACTGGTAATAGGGTGGGGTATGAAGTGGAGAGACTGATTCCACACCTGCAATAATGTGGGCCTGCTTAAAGAAAAGGTCACCTTAAAGGGAGGGTGAGCAGATCCATCATCTAGAGGGAGTTGAGGTGGTTAGGAGGACCGAGGAGGTTGAGTCCCCTTGGAGTTTGTCTGGGGACATCCTACTGCAACACTGGAGACCCAGAACATGCTGGAGACACCAGAGTGGGACGAAACAGCAGAGATAGTTTCCAAAGCATCCATGTGATAAATCGTTTCATTAAGAGCAAGTTGGTTTGCCAAAATATTCTCCCTTCTCCACTAACTTCTGGATCCTGAAAGAAAGGTCAAGGTGACTTTTGTTCCTCACTACATTTTCGTCTTTCACCCATTCAAACACACATTTACAACCTTATGGTAGCAATCTACTGGATAGTAACCAAACCTGCCCTTTGGCAGTCTGACAAGGCTGCTGCCAGACCCTCTGACCACCCCTAGCAAGTGAAGCATCTTGTCCAAGAAGAAAACAGCAGATGATGGCAACAACTCCTGCCATCATCCATCCATCATCCATTGAAAAGAAAAAGAACTCACAAAAAGTTCATGACTGTTTGTCTGATTTTGCTCCTTAACATGTCACACTGTTGATTCAGTTTTGAATAAACAGCAAACAATAAATGGAAGAATCACACACACACATATATATGTGAAAATTCAAATTGTCCATAATTGTTATATTCCTTCATAATCTACTGACACAGGAAGCAGTGGGTTCTCAGTTAACATAAATGGATTAAGGAAACCTGCTTTTTAAAACAGCTGTCGAGGCGCTACAGTCCCATCTTTTGCGTTAGAGGGTGCAAAGTTTCTGACGAGCATGAAGTGGGATGAACTTTTAATTAGATGTGTGGAAGTCCAGTTCCAGACTCAGGATGTGTCCAAATGAATGACTACTGCTTTTTGTTCTAAAACTGCTTAGTATGCTTAGCCAGGCTCGCTTTTAAAGCCGTTCAAAAAGCTATTTTGTCACCTCAATCTTGTCACTGATAGAGTACCGATGATGCGTTGAGAGTGTAAGACCCCTTAAGCTTTGACAATTGAACCCATCACTCTCCGTAAAATACATAAGGGTCTACCCATAATGCGGCTCTTTGTTACGCACCACTTACTTAGCCATAGTACTATCATCAAAGCAATAGCCTCGGCTTTAAGAAATTAACAACAACAAAAAGACACATTGGCTCTAGTCTTTTAAATTGGATAGACTTCCGTACTGCACACTATCACAACTTCAGCTAATGTTTTGCTGCTCACCCAGCATGCATTTGAGGCAGACAAATGAGGCCATAGTTATCCACCCAGCATGCTGAGTTCAGAGGGAAGAACAGAAAAGCCATGTGATATGAATGCACACGTCATTGGAGAGACCCCAACGATAAACACAGAAATTCCCACAGATACATCAAAGCTGCTGCATAATAAGCGCCTGCATCTTAGGGCCATGCTGGCACAGACTCTTTGCCTCTAATGTGATATTTGCCATTTTGAAAAGCATTCGAATCATATGTCATCCACAAAACTCCCTGCATCTGTCGGGCTGCAGCTGACTCCCAGGGGGCAATGTTTGCACAGCAGCAGGTCTGGTCAAGAGCCAGGAATAACACAGGTATACCACATGCCCACACACATAATATCACAGGGCTAATGCTGCACCCAGAGCAATACCATGATACCATGACAATGAATGGAAATTAAGCAGGTTCACAGGTTGTTGTAGCAATTACCAGAGACTAACAGAGACTGTGTTTTCACAGTGGCTCCTGAGCAGCAAAATGGATTCTAAATGTGCTGGCCTTTCTCCACAGTCCCTGACCTATGCTAAATTATGTCCCGGGGAAGCGTTTTAACAATGTTTTTTTTTGCGCAGAGTTTACGCCACGCTGCATGAGAGCCAGCAACATGAATAAGTGGCACACCACCTGGGTTCTGGGTCATTCTGGTTAATAGGGTGTGATATAGTCACTGTATGACTACAATAGCTGGTGGTGGTGGGTGAAGAGCCAGGTTACTCATTATATCTCCAAACATGTCTACCTCTTTCATTATTCCAGAGAAAATACTTGCAAAACCCTCCAAAGGTTTAAAATGGTGTTGAGTTATTTCTGTGATGTCAAAAATGTGTTGAGATAATTTTGAATTTGCAATTTATGTTGAATACTTTGCAATTATTTAGCTAATGATATGCATATTTAAACTGTATACTAAGAAACTACAGTAACACAACTCTGTTAGGCACAATAAAAATCCATCCATCTTGTTATTTTCCAGACAACTTTCACTTTTAGCTGCTGATTATGGAACCAAAAGTTCTATGTTTGTGTTTAGTCATTAATTTTCTCTTAATTTCACAGTTATTTTTATAATTTCAAGTGATACAGAAATTTAAGTGTCCAGTCAGATGCAAATTAAATTGCAGCTGTTAAACACATTTTTCATTAAATGGCATTTATTGTTTTGCAGATTTATAACTGACAGCTGTTCTGAGAAAGGAAAAATGACATAATTTGACAACCTCTAGTTCAACCATCTTATCTGTTGAGAAAGATTGCTATCTGCTTAATTACAGCAGAATCAAATGGAACTTATTGTTGTTTATGAAAATTTGCTAAAAGCAAGAAACTTTTGATTGAACCATTTTAATTAACAGACTTGTTAAGTGTGCTTTAGGTGTATTCGTCTCCATCATCCCTCATCTGAACAATTAACATTCTACGCCGATGTCAATACGATAAAACCTCACAATTATAATTAGATTATTCTTCAGTTTGGGACAAAGTCAATTAAGACAAGCAGCAAAAGTTGTTAAATCAAGTGCTGAAGTAGTTTTATACATATTCTATAAAGTCTTCTTTTCTGTTACATTCTTTATCCTATAAAAATTATAAAGCTTGATAAAACTGAGCTATGTTTTCTTTACTGCTCAAGTAACACAAATCCTTTCAATTTTTCACAAACTTGCTTGGCATTACAATTTCTCTGGTGGTAGAAAGAACTAGAATGGACGGAACAGTAACTCGGTCTATATATTCTCAAAATGATAACCATCAACTATCTTCCCATGATGCATAAACTCCCTACTGTTCCTTCAGCTATGTTTTGGTTTATAGCATTACATTATAGCGACTGCCAACAGCCAAGAATAATACAATCAATTTGTCTTGCTCGCCAGGGAGGGCAGAGGAACGACTCTGTCTCCTTTTTTCCCTCTTGTTTTCTGTTATTTCCTCTGCCTTTTCCGACTTGATGCGGGATGAGCTCTGACTTGCACAGTCGCTGAAACATGAAACTCTAGCTCTCTAATCAATTTTCAACGTCAACACTTGGATGCAAATCCTCATCGCATCTCAGCGGGATTCGACGGTTTCAGGCTGGAATGTTTGGCAACTCATCATTTTGATTTCCACATCGAAAAACTGAAAATAATGAGAAAATAATTACTTTCTTCTGATAAATACTCATCGAGTCGGACTCGCCTGTCTATTTAATAGTATCAAGCAGGAATTTCTCTGCTATACATTCATTAATATGTTCACAATGCTGACGGAAAAAAGCAATAAAAAGTCTTTAATATGTTTTATCAGGTTGACAAGCCCCTGCTTTCAAGTGTTTCCCTTCAGAAGACAGAGCAGTGCTCCTGACAGCATATTTATAATATGAAAGTAAATTTGTAATAACTGCACTAATTACTTGTTTAAATATTAATGCGTGTACAGTCCTTCATGTTTGTTTTTTTTGTTGTTGTTTTTGCTTCTGCAAGAACTGGTCTCCTCTTGTGAATGTAATCATTCCCATTGCTGATCTTTGAAGCAGTTTTAAAGAAAGGTTTTTCATCACTGGGTCCACCTTTGTTTTGGAATAAGGGATAGTTCTGCTATCACAATTACATATATGTAGCACTGTATCATAAATAAAACTCTGTAGTCATGCACTAGGAAGGTTTGGACCATTATTTTGCATTATTTTGCTGACAAGCTTAATGGAGATGCTGAATTCATTTTGTGACAGAACTTGGCATTTATCCAGGCTGCAAAAAGTACCAATATTCGTGTGGCTGGGGTTGTGGAGGAGAGCTGCAGTGGACAGGTGATTCAGTGGATCAGGGAACAATAGCAGGTGTGGGTGACTGGCACAAGCTGTGGTGTGCTTCTGATCAGTCTCCCTGTCTTTAATTAGAGTAGCATGCTAAGGCCCAGGAGAGGGGAGCAGATGAGAATCCGAGGTGTGGGCAGCAGGCACACACCGTAGCCTTCAATGCACTCGTGTCTCCGGAAAGAACAAAAATGATAAATATTGACTCTGCCAGAAGCTGCCTGGGGTTATTTGTGGGAAGGACCCCAGTAGCACATGTTACAGTCCAGTTTAATGGTCATTGTGTCACTGTGCCCGATTGGTCAGGAAGCTCCATGGAGAACTTTTATCGTATTGTTAAGACAAACCTCAGAGACAACAGATCCAAGAATGTTGACCAGCTGAAGAATGTGACTAAAGCAATCTAGCCTCTTTGATTGATCTTGTATGTCATTTTATTTTTATCGATCATGTTCAAAGTTTAGAATAAACTAATATTTTCACCATCTGTAATCTACAATACATGTAACTCTGTGTATAATAAATTTATACATTGTATGAATGTCACATTTTGAGATTAGTTTATTGAAAATTAGCATTGAATTACATTTTAGGTTACTGAGATGGACTTATAAATTGGCCACTGGCCTAATAGAATTATTTGATTATGTTGTAACTTTGACCTGGCTGTTCTCTAAAGCTTTTATATTTTATCAGACTTTTTGGACTATTTCTGAAATATCCCTATGCATTTTTAGAACACCATGACCCCAAAGCAAGCTATCTGAAATGTGACATAGTTGTAAGATTGCTTGAGGCATTCAATTGAACATGTATTGGTTTTGCTTGTGTCAGTTACATGCAGTTCTATAGAGGAACCATTAAAATAAAAACATATTTAATACTAGCTACTGGAAATGGCAATTGAGGTGCAACTCATTTTTAATAAAAGTAAGTATGTCATATTATTTTTATTATGTGCAAATCTACAGCTCAGTAGAATAATGATGAATACAAAATAAAGCATTTTTTGACTTTAAAGAAGACAAAACACCTTACAGGACAATTCTTAGAATGTTATAAAATCCTGGATTGACTTACAGTGCTCATGTAAAGACAGTGTTGAGGCCACAGGCACTTTAATCATACTTTTCCAAACGTAACTTTTCTTAATTACTTGGGTTTGCACCTTGAGGGCTAAACTGCCAGTCGGTGAGTAGATGCTGAACTTCAGGATCAATCCAGCACCCCTGATCAAGACGCACACTAGCTGCAGGGAGAAAAGAATTTCTTGGCTCTGGTGGGAATTAATGAAGTTCAGTTTATCTTATCAGCTTAATTTTAGTTGGAAAATGAAATAAATAAACGCTAAAACCCCTTCTTCTCATTTGTTTGCTAAAACAAGGAGTGTTTGTTTTAAACAGTCAACAATGTTTATGGGGGGTTTGAAGTAAAAAGAAAAACATTCCAGGAAATTATTTCTTATATTTCAATTTCTCTTTTTGGGAGGGAATACTTTCATTACCCGCATTAAGCAAATTGTCTGTCTTTGTTTATCTCCCAGTATTGGATTGAAGGATTTCATGAAAATAAACAAAAAATAGACTTTTATTTCACTTCCTCTCCCTCACTCTCACACAAATACTTATTTTATATAACCTTTGAGTCATTCATTCTTATTAATACATTAATCCTTTATATCACAACAGAATGTTGTACTGAGGAGATGCCTATTTGTAAAACCTCAAGTTATAGACCAAAGCAGCAGAATACAGATGGACTTTATATTTTGCATATTTCATGTTTAAAATGTGCAGAATTCCATCCATCCATCCTATTTTGGTAGTCACTATGGTAACAAACCTCTCCCAAGTGAGATTCTCAGTTATTCTAGAGGATCTCAAGGTTTTCCCAAGCAAACAAATATTTATAGCACTTTCAGCAAGTTCTTAGTGTACCCCAAATCTCCTCCTTTTGGGACATGCAAGGGAAATCGCTAAGATGGGGCTCTAGGAAGTTTCCTGATCAGATGCCAAAGCCACTTTAATTGACACATTTCAGCAGCAGCTGCTGCTCCAGCAGGCTGTGGTGCTTCTCACCTTATCCTGGAGTCCAACCACTTTATCTGGAGGAGGCTCATTTACAATGCTCAACACTTTCACAACCAGAATAATAGGAATCAACTTTATTGGCCAAGATGGTGTGCACAAACAAGGGATGCGACTTGAGTTTCAGATGTCAGTGTACATGACAAACTTTAGGCACCAGAAGTGTTCCATATGGTGAGCGAGGCGACAGCTGGGGGTGTCTCTAAGAAATCCTCATTAATCTCCACTGCATTTAGGTTCCAGGCGATCCACTTCCTGTCCGCATTCAGACTCATCTCTGTTCTAGATCAGACCAATGACAGTAGTGTCATCAACTAACTTAATTTCACAGACACGTCTGCTGAGGTGGAGTCGTTTGTGTACAGACACCTTGGGGGCAGAGAGGGTTATGTTGTTCTCGCAACTTTCTGGGGTTCTAGCAGTACCAACGATGTGTTTCAAATGCTTCAAAACCAGCTGCTCAAAGAATTTAATAATTTAATGACCATAGACATCAGGTCTAATATTCATTTAACCATGGTGTGTTTCATTCCACACTAAGACAGTTACCAACAGACAGTCCATCTTACCATCTGCTTCATAAACAAGACATTGACAACCATGGCCTCTGGCTTAGGACAGTTGACTCTCGTCTCAGCCACTTTAGACTCAGCTGCGACTCATTCCAGTTCACTGTGAATGGATGTGGCCAATCGAAGATGCCAATCGAACTTGATCATGTGCAGAAAGGGTCTCAAAGCAAACACTCTCCTCTCCAAAACTACGCCTTGATCTCCTATCCACAAACAAAGCAAAGAGCTTCAGCGACAAGGGGCAGTCCTGGCAGGGTTCAACTCGCAATAAAAACAAGCTTGACTTTGTTCAGACGCAGCTCTTTCTTTGGTGACAGAAGGCATCCAAAGCCATTACAAGTATCTGTGGAGCTCCATACTCTCTCAACACTTCCTACAAAATACTTTCAGGGATATCACCATAAGCCTTCTGCAGATACACGGAAAACATTTGGTTTGGACTACATAACCCTCAAGTCCCGAGGCAGCAACTCTGAAAGCATATGTTTTCATAAGGTTATAGTTTCTTTTAGCTGATTGATATTGAAATTAGTACAGAAGCTGCCTATAATAGTGACATTAAGCATATTTGCAGGTCACATTCATTCTAGAGAAAAAAAATACAAATATATATAGATGTTGTGAAGACAACAATACCACTCACATAACTTGCTTTATATTCTAGTGGTTTCATAAATGTTATTACATATATTTGTGATTTCTTGTGACCAACATATGAGTGAGCTTGTTATTGCAATTTCAACAAAGGCTTTTCATGAAATGTTCAAGAAATTATAATTTTATAACCTGTAGCTACTTTTTTCCATAAAAGAAACACTGACATGCTTCATTAGATCCCTGTTACATTGTAAATGATCTGTTGTTGTTTTCGGAAAACAGATATATGAGCTGGTCATAACATCCTCCAATAGTCAGGTAACACCATCTTACATTGTGTAGCAAATTCAAAGGGGTTCAGTTTAACTGAAAGAGGACAAAGTGTGAAAAATATTTAATCTTACCTAGTTTTCTTATATGTGTAATTTGAAATGTAACATGCAACTATTCTGTTATTCTTCTAAAAAAAAAACATAGCGACTTTTCTTCTTTTCCAAAATTTAATATTTCAGCCAAATGTGTCAAATGTTCAGCTTGACCTCAATGTTTCTATTCCAAAGAAATAATAATGATAAAAAAATGGTATGATTCAGGAAGAAAATTGTGTGTTTACCAAATTTGGGCTATTTATGCTATGAATATGTTAATATCTGTTTTTCTTTCCTTTGTGGATAGAAACTAGTCCAAACAGCATGCAGACAAAGTGAGTACAAGGTTGAAAAATGAAAAGCTTTGTTACAAATTAAAAAGATAACCATCCAGCAATACAATGAAAGGTCAACAGTTCAAAGAGTTATCTTTCCTGAGGGGAAATCCAGACGTCCCACGCATCCTTGTTGCTTGTCTCCTTGATGGCTTCCTACCAGCTTTTCCAGGATTCATCTATTCAAGCCTTTAGCGACCTTAAGTCTGTCTCTTTTTTCATCATTCTTCACTAGTATGCAACCGTCTTCACACACAAATGCACCCACACATAGTAACACCATGACAAAGAATGACAGAACCTCAGTAACAGGAGACTTTATGAAAAACATAGCTTCAAAGTTCGAGAAAAGTAAAGTCTGGCAAATCCTCTGCTTAGGGATTCCGACGCTTTCAGCTAGATTGCTTTGGAATACATTGAAATGAAATTGTGTCTATCTTTCCTGTCAACAAACACGTTTTTTGGTGTTTCAATGATACTGGATGTCTATTAGATCATTGCATTGTGCAAGTTCACCCCTAACAAAAGCTGCTTCTAAATTATGTTCACACGAGTTAGAAGTGAATTGAAGTTAAAGCGTTTCTCATAGTTTACTACTTCAATCTCTCTGAAGCAACATGTCAGCGAAATATTTATAAAAATATCCTTTTCATTATGGCACTTTTAATGTGCCATGATTTTGGGATTTCTTTCAAAATCAACTTTATATCGTCATAACTGAAGTTTGTTTAAATTATAAAATTAATTTACGTGTAAATGAACAATAAATATGCCTGGAATTGACCTTTTCATCTTTCCTGGGCGTATAAACAATTTCTTCTCATGATCTGAACGTTGCAGGCAATCAATGGTCTTATCAAGCATTTAAGATGGTGCATCAGTGCAGACAGCAGCAGAATGAGCAGTGTCTCCATTAACATACCATTCCACTATAATGTGTTGAGTGGTCATAGGGTGATGCGTAGTCAGACAAACCATTGTTGGTTGCTATAACCGGATCTAATCGAGACATATTTTTTAACTTAGCTGAATTTATCTATGATTATTTAAAAAAAAATGTTTTATATATATATATATATTTTTACTGTTGTGCAGATGCTAAAATAAGTCGTGAATTTCCATTTACAATGAATATTCAGTAGATGTAATTTCAGGTAGTAAGAGTGCAAATTTGTGAAGTTAGGCTTAATTGTGCCTAATTCTGAGCTATAAAGTCATAATTCAGTACTTAGAATAGGTGAAAGATGCATTAGCCAGCATTAGAGAGACACAAACACAATGTTCACTGCTTTAAGAGGCAAAGTCTCTGCAGTAGTCTTCAAGGGTTTAAGAAGCAATGAACACTAATGATATGTGCCCAGTTGCTTACATTACATATGAACTCCAAATCAATGTGAAAATTAATATTAAATACAGTATATAAATATATTTTGCATTCTTTACAGCACCTTACAAAGACCAGTATTAATCTCACTCTCCTCTTGCAACACACCCTTTCTTGAGAAAGTCACTTTTCAGAAATGCAAGACTGGAAAAAAAATAAATAAATCCTGCGATAAAATCAAGAGTTTTTAAATTTTTAACATTTTGTATTCTTCACACAGGGCAAGACATATTCTGCAGGAATGTGTGGTTATCACTCATTCTATTATATTTCCTACATTATAAGATAGATGAGATACGCATGTTCGGTGACAGGATTTCATTTGATTATATTTGATTCATTCCGTTTCTGTGCTCCTTTTCCCTACATCACATCTTTCCAGGAGGCTCTGACAGATCTTGTCTCGATAAATCACTGCTGTTAGAGATTTCCCTCAGACAGGTGCCTGTATCTTATCAGCAGCCATTTGATGTGCACTTTATCGAAAATTGCCATGAACTGATGCTGAATGGATGATGTGTGTTAAAATACTCAAAGCTCCACAGTGGTTACACACAAGCCTGATGTATTCCCTGAGAAAATAAACAATTCCTCTCACATCATTCGGTTTCTACTGAAGTTCGGAAAACTGTTCAAGAACAAGAAATCTAAAGATACACATGACAACCTAAGCGGATAGGAATGAAATTGCTGCACATAAGTTTTGTGTATTTTTTTTTCTAAAGCCAGTAGCACATTTTGTTATTCCTCCCTCACATTTTCTTCGCAGTGGAGGCTTAGTTGACCAGTTCAGGGAGAGTCAATACAAGAAGTGACGAGTGTCTGGCAACAGTGTTAGCCACGGGGAAAAGCCCTGACTTCAGTTGTACACAGCCTCCAGCAAATTGTACAATGCCAAGAGTTTTTTGTTGTGTTGTTTTTAATGGAGCAAAAATAATTATGCATTTACAAAAATTGATTTGGGATGGTTTTAAGCAGGAGACACAGAGAGGGAGGAAAGAAGGGGCTTTGCGTGATTGCACATTATTCGGCGTAATTACGTTTTCACTTGAGGATGTGTGTGTTTACTCCAACCCAGCCCCATGTTTTCAGTGGAATTTTGAAAAATAGATTTCTCACCTGTTTGGGGCTTGCAAAAAGCATTTCTCTTCATCAGTGAAAGCCCAGCGTTATCACAGATCTCACTCTTAAAAATAACACTCTTATTCCAATGTTTTGTTTTTTTTTCTGTTCACTAACAAGTGTGATGGAGTATTTTATTTTTAATGTCAACAACAATGTTTGTTGATTACTAATTATGTTTTCTTCGTTCCTAATGGCGCACATGGAATAATTACTGCGTTGCAAAATAATAAACTCTACAAAACCTCCGGGTTGAAGTGTGCTCTCCTTTCACTCGGATATTTGTATCCTAACACAACCAAAAGTTTTAGGCGCTCATAAAGGCAACAAAATCCACCACAAGAGCTTCACTTTTTATAAATCAAATTCTGCACACTACAGAGGAGTGGCCCCTTTTTTTTTTATCACAACTGAGATGTCAAATCCAATGACCCTCTTTTGTTGGCCCCACTATAGTCCACAACTTTAGTGAGAGAGCTGTCCAATAGGGATGGACTCAAAGTAAATGCATTGTGAAGAGGACAGTGTTGTGGGAGAATGGGTTGTTTCCTCCACATTGAAAACTTAATGGACAAAGAGAAATTACCTTTGATACTAAAACAGTGAAATGAAGATGAAAAATACGTTTGGGCAGGGAGAGGGAATTGGAAGTGGAAAGAGGATCACAAAGGACATTCTGAAAGCAGAAAAGGAAGTTATTTTCTACAAAGCAGCTGCGACAATTTCTTGAATTTCTGCAAGTGACTATGTCAAACTGTAGAAACATATTTAGCTAATTATTGTAACAACAAATTCACCAGGGATCTCATGGCACAAAATCTTGCAGCAATACTTTAATATTTGACCATAACTTGTCAAAGGGGAATCTGTTTGACACAGAGCTATCAAGTTGCTGGAGAAATATAAATTGTTATGTCCCATTAATATAAACAGATCATTTTGGAGTTTGAGAGCCCGATGTGTCTAAACTTTTTATTTAGAGGGAAAAAATAAGTAAATCCTCCCTTAGTTAATCTTGTGATGATCACTCAAAATGAGTTGGATTAAACCGAGACATGAGGGATGGCGATATCAAAATTTGTAATTTCTAAGATATGTTTTTTTTCAGCGACTGGATTTAAAAAAGTTGGATACGAATTAAACAAATTATGCATTTCTTTTTTTATTGCAGGAAGGAATCTGAATGTTTTTAAGTTAAACAGGGTGGAAGGATTAAAACCTGTGTTTTCAAAGTTGATCGACTATTTAGGTGCTTTACTTTAGTTAAACCCCTGGAGATGAACTAAGAAGGTACTTTATATGCTACAGAATAGTCGCTCATTGTGATTACTCAAATTAGGCCTTTTGTTGTGTGAATTGAAGGTAAATATCCATAACAGCTTTTTGAAGTTGTTGGAGACACCTTTACTTTAGGCTACAATGCAGATGCAGAAACATGCACAGCAGTCCAGAGCCCTCACTGTTTGACTATACTTTTCAGTGAATTCAAATTAATAGACTCAGCCTGTTGGTATAATCAGAATATAATATGATACAATTTTAATATTCATTATACAAAATGTGGAGCAGATGAAAGAAAGTTTAAAATGTTTTTTTGGAGAAGGCTTATGTTTACAAAAAAAAAAAAGTTTGGTTTTAAATGAGATTTTAAAAAGTTCATCTAGAGTTTAAGTAGCACTTTTTAATTTTAGTTATTACAATGAGCTTTGTGGTTGCTGTGTGTTTTGGGTGGGAACCAAGGCATTTTACATTTCAAACCAAAAAGAGCAGCATTCAGTAATTGCTGGTAGGTCATAGCCTTCTCTAAAAGCTCTGTTTGGTGAGTATGGGAAGAAACATATTAATTATTTTGGTTTGGCTTTTAAACATGACCTTGTTTCTGACTCATAAATCTTTCTTTAGGCTTTTTGGCATTTGAGTTAAGCAAGTAGAAGAAGCAAAATAGTCTGTCAAGTTAAAATTACTCTCAGCTCTTCTATTTTGTGCATCAACTGATGAAGAAATTAAATGAGCAATTAGTTTGTGTAATGTGGATTTTAAAGTTTTGATTATACTAATATTTTTGTAATGCTTTTATTGCACTACAAAAAGTTAATGCACTTTTAATTAGGATATTTTTACACAAATATTGTCATTAGTTTTTAAGTTTTTTAGGGCAAGGAAATTGACTTTAATTTTTACAATTTCCTTCGTTCTACTTTCTAAGACATTCCGAAACATTTCCACAGCAATAATGTTGTCAAATTGGTACAGATTGCTCTGACTCTGCCAAGAAACAAATCTGAGTGCTGTTGTCACAGCGCTTCATATTGATCTTTACTGGGATGCAAAGTTCCAACAATCTAGCTGTAACATTGGCAATATTATTTATTTGACCAATTAGCATTGGTCAAATAAATAAAAAAATAAAACATAAAACTTGGCCTATATGAAGGATTGATATTTATTTCCATCTTTTGCTATTTGCTTTTGAATGGTGAGGGAGCTGATATTTGCTTGGTCATGTGACAGTCATAGTTATGCAGTGCAGGACTGTTGGAATTAAACTGAAGCAGGAGTAAAGTTCAAAGTGTCAGAAGGGAAGTGCAATAGACTTCATACGATATCAGTAAACATCAGTCAATATCTGATGTTATTGGGTTGATATCGATGTGGATATCAGCCCAAATGTTCATATCTGCGCTGTAACATTTGGAAGATTAAGTAATGCTGGTATTTGGTCATGTGAATTGCGTAGTAGTTATGTAATTTTTTAACAATGGCAAATATGGGAAATAAACATGTCATACTAAATTCTGTTGCTTAGATGGATGCATTTTTCGACATGTCCCAAAAAAATGTGTGAAACTTGTTCATGATTTTATTAAGTATGCCATGATCAGTACAACTGCAAATAAGTATTTGCTTATTTAAAATATGCTTATTAAATAAGAAAATATTAGATATTTTGCTTATGTAATATTTATTACTTATGCAAAAATAATATAAGTAGCTTTCACGCCATTAAACAATGTACAGTGAATAAATATTTAGTCATTTCTTTTATTTTGACTTATTATAAGATTAATTTTAATTTGATCTTTTGTCCTAAACTTGTAAAGAGAATGAATTTGAATATTATTAAAATATTTTATTCATGTGGTGCAGTAACAACGTCTTTTCAGTCGCAGACAATGCATAATTGTTTTCCAACACTTTCCTAAATCTGGGCCTCTGTGTTCATTTCCAGTGATGCAGCTGTACCACCTGCATTTGTTAGACCTTTTAAAAGCTCTAAACTTCTGATGCGTGTTGAAAAACTCGACTGACCCTCCATACATGAATAAATCACCTGTGCAGGTACTAAACATAGAAGCCCCATAGGAGCATGCTCAATGATGCTTAGCTTCAACAACTTACATATTTGTGCTGACAAAGTGGTGCAGTACTTTGCAACTAAAAAAAATGCACATGCATCCAATCACACAAAAGATGTTTTGTTCAACATGTTTTTGAATAAGAACATTTTCATGTCCTTTTCAAACAAACTTGACCAAACCGTGTTGAATGTTTAACGTATACTTCATTAGGTGTGAGCTTTCATAAACTATCTTCCTGATGCTTTTACTCTCTTCAGCGTATTATTCTGTTTGGTTTTGTTATGTAAACTCTATGTGCTCATATATGACTCATGTCTTTCAATGCATATTAAGCTTATTTGTAGAAAGAAAATGCTATATTCAAAAATTACCATTGAAATTGATGGCACAACTATGTCATTGACATGCATTGCAAATAACTGCAGTCACAGTCAACATTTGCCTTCAGTATCTTAGCAAGATAAGCAATAAGGCATCTACAAAGCAAAATAAGACTTGGTAAAATATACAGAAGAATCATACAGGATGAAACCAGTGTGAAAAACGTTCATGAAGATGGTGACTGAAATTAGAAAACTTCTCTTTATACAGCATGGTTGGTGGACTCCATCCGGCTGGTGCTATTGTGTAAGAGGAACAGAATTATTTCATTTGAAAGTTTGAAAAGGAAAAATTTAAATACCTGCTCGGGTTTTAACCACAAGCGCTAATACACAGAGATGACAAGATCCACATTTCGGTGCCCGCATTAAGTGATTGAAATGGGTTTTAGTGGAACGCGTAATAATAGAGGGAGGGATAAAATTGCATGTAAAATGAAGAACGTAAGCTATTCAAATCACAACCCTGCAAATGGATTAGAGGGACACAGACACAAAGGATTTACTGAAAATCAAGCACACAAACAACAAAAACAAATAAATAACCCTAATCCTATCTGTTTATAGCACTCACAGCAAACAATTGAATATCGCTGCTAAACGGATATGTGACTATACTATTGTTTCTATCACTGGCCAGTGGTGGTGCGTAATTATGAGGTTCCTTGACTGGGTCTACTTTTGAATTATACGGTTAAATTATGAAATATTTTCTCATGTCATATAGTAGCTCAACAACCTGACCTAAAAGACACAACATGTATTTAAGCAAGCATATTTGTATTCTTAGGTGAGCTGAGGGTACAAAATTCAAGTGTTTATTTTATATTCTCTTGCATTTTTCCTCAATTCTAGCATTTTGATTTTTAATTTCTGTTGCTTGGTGCAGGTTATTGATTTGAAGCTTGTGATTGGTTCCTTTCATCCAGTGCGAGGCAGGTGGGGCTCGGATGAGAGCAGTTAGGCAGAACAGCACTTTACTGTTGCAACTGATGTTTACAAAGTGCAAATGTAGCTTTGCAGAGGAACGGGTAAATACATTTTTTACTATTTTGGTTGCAGCAAATGGGTTGCAGATTGCACTGAGCACACAGCTGGCATGTTTCTGTGTGTGTGTGTGTGACAAACATCCTGTGGCTCACATGGACACAAAAACTATAAAAAACTGCAAAGTGAGATTGAATCTATTAAATTGACAAAGGAGAATGAAGATAAAAACTAAAGACTGGAGTTGACACTTATTTTCTTCCCCCTTTCTGAAAGATAATTTTGCTACCTCGACAAAGTAAATGAAATTAAAATGAGTCTTTTCAAGTCATTAAAGTGAAACTTACCATCCAATCAACTTTTTTATATATATATATTAAACTGTCTAAATAGGTTATTTAGGGCTCTATCTTTATGGTTTTGTGAAAATGTTTACATTTTTCCACAATAAGTTTAGTTCAGCATTATTTTGCCTAAAACTGTCTCACTACTGGCCTCTTCAGTAAAATGAACGACTTGGTGCTTCGTCACTTCGGGTATAAAAGCACAGCGCTCCATTAGGCGTTGAAGTATCGAGCGTTGCCGTGGAGACTAGTGAGCCTTGATCAATACCAGTACTCAGCTTTACAAATATGTGATTGATAAATTAAATAATTTTGAAGTTTTTTTGTATTTATTAATGTTTATTTGTGATACTTTAAAATTTGTTAATGATCTACAACATTGAAATTCACAAAAATTCTAAAACAGAAGAAATGTTAGCGTGACAGAACACCAGGGGGCTCTACTGACACCCAAACAACAAGATGTTTGATTTTAAAAAGTGATTTTATTGCTTCCCGTTATTCTGTTGTTCTCCGCTGGAGTTGAGTAAACGAGGTGCTTGAACCTAGGAACTATGTTGTTCTTACTCCTTCGCAAAAATACTGAAGCTTATCTTCAGTATTTTTGTACATTCCTGCATTCTGAATTGTAATCATTGTAATTGTAATTTACCTGCACTTACTTTTTTCTGTGTATTTAAAAATGTTGCTTAAATTCTAAGAGCTTTTTTTTTTTTTAAAAAAAGACAAAAAAATCTGACTTCATTCAGAGCTTTGATTTGCTTAGAACCTGTATCCATGTGTCTCACTCCCAAAGTCTGCGGCGGTCTCAGTGTTTTTCTATCAAAATGCTCTGCAAGCAACGGCAGACAGACTCAGTTTTTCATTGTGAAGCCAATCCATTCTCACAAAGGACAAACTGATAGAAACCAACACCTTCACATGAATTTAGAAGTTGTCCTCATATATATCGACTTATAGAATGTAAATATTTAAAGACTTCAGTACAAACAACCTTTGCATTAATATTACAACAAGCACCTGTTATGTTCAGATGCAGTGTAAAGTTGTGCTTTTCAACATCTGAGACAGTAAGGCTCCGATCAAATGAAGGTTTCATAAAAGACAACACTCAGTTGTTCTCTCTGCTTAGCTTTGCTGAATTTCTGGATGCCTTTAGGATTTTAACAAATAAATCAACATATCTAAATAATACCTGATTATTATGAAAACATTATTATTCTGTGAATACAGTTCTGCTTTTTCTATTTAAGGAAACACTGATTTGCCTGAGCTCTTTTGTCATCACAACAATACTTATTCTTTAGATCACTAATTGCAATCTGCAGGCAGATCTCTCTTCGGGCTGAGATGCGGCTGTCCTGGCACAGATTCAAGAACACATGCACTTGTCAGCCTTGCATTATTTTGGTGCTGAGCAAAAATAATTTATACTTGCACACTAAAACGTATGTTCGATCTTAAGTCTGATGAAAATATCTTGTATATAAAACATTTATATTATTTTGTCGTGACCAAAACTTTTAATTTAAAGTCCAAAATATAAAAAAAAAAGTTTTGCATTTTTAAAAGTGGGTATGGATTCTTGAAAGCAGTTTGTTTGGAGTTTATTAGACTTAAACTTAAAGTTCCAGAACTTAATTCAGTTTAGTGACAATCCTCAACACCATCTTGATACCTCATGAGGATTTTTTGTTGTTTAAAGTTTGAACATCTTCTTTGTTAAATTATGGAAACTGGCAACTGTCTAATGTGTTTTTTTGTGGAAAGTGACATTTTCTGAAATTCTAAATGATCGGTGGAAGTGCAAAGCACAGCAGAGAGTCAGAAAATGTAGGACGAGCAGGAACAAGAATTTTTGCAGCCCGAGCACATCTAATGGCATATGCTAGTTACAATAGTTTTATCAAAATAGGCTAGAAAGGCCACTTTCATTCTGAGTAGCAAAGCACTGTTATTATCCAAACACATGCTCATGTAATAGCTGGGCAATCTTTAACATGAAGACATTCATTATTGTGCATTTGCAGCTTTAGAGAATGGATGATGGAAGTCGACTGAGGGAATAATAAGAAGTGTAAAGTAGACTTCTCCTCTTACTCTGTCAAAAATTATTGAAAGAAATAATAAAATTTGGTCCATATACTGCACCTAAAGTAACCACAAAAATGTGTTTTTAGACTTGCAGACAGTAACACCTAAGGGTATAAGCATTCATTTCTTTAGCCCCGGAAAGGTGATAACTCATCAGGTATTATTGTGTAAACATGAATAAAATGCACCAGTTTAATTAAGCCAAATGTTTTAAAGACATCAATGTTTTTTTTTTATTTTTTATTATTATTATTCTCAGCAGATAACTAGTGATAAGTGGATGCAAACAGGAAAAAAAGTAATTCCAAAAGTCTTAAATTACACAGTTATGATTGAATCAGTTTTTCACCACAGAACTTGGTACTGGGTATCCTAGCAACACCAGAGCCCTGCTTTTTGTTATTTTTTTTTTATTTTTTTATTATAATTATACCCATGAGAATTGTTTAGCACTTAAAATGAATTTTTACTAAAACAGTAATGCACAATAGCTTCAGGACCATCAGAGTTCAATATGGGAATTATTCACTTCTCTTTAACAATCTGCTATGACAGGAGGTGCATCTTTTCTGGCAAATCTGACAAACAACAATGCCTTATTATATAAAAACTACAAACTGTTTTGCTCATTCATTTGTTCAAAATAAGTAAAAAGACTCTGAGGGGCTTTTGAATGTCAGTGCTTAGTTTACTTAAATGAGAAGCTTTTATTTTAGTTCTGACAATAAATCTAAAGAAAGCAAAAACTTTGCACAGAGACAGTTAAAACTGTGGATGTCCTCAGATCACAAATGTGTGTATCGTCTATTTTTATTACAGTCACACAACATATCAGTTACGCCTGTTATATATCACTATAAACACACGTTTTTAAATTTTCTTAAGGAAAACCTAAAGAAAATTTTTGTAACAAGACTTCATGGTAAATATTTTTGCCATGAAGCTAGATGTTTCAGTATCTTTCCATTACTATTCTCAGCAGCATGAGAAAAATCTGACAGTGAAAAATGTAATACAAACTGGATAATAGATGGAGTGCAGTAATAGTGCTTGCATTTCTATTGATTGGCACCTGTAATTACTTTCATTGGCATAACCCATGCAAGTTAGAGTCCACATTCTCCTGCCTTGTGTCTAAACATACATTTCATTTAACTCAGATTATGGAAGAAATAACAGCTAAGTAATGTGGAAGATGGGAGCAAAAGCAATTATTAGTCTGTGAGAATGAACTGATTGTGTGTTTGCTCAGTGGTTAGTTGTCTAACATCAAATGGGGCACGACTTTGATGTTAGATAACTAACATCAAAGTTAGTTGTCTAACAGGTCTGAAAGTGAGCACATCTTCATATTTCTTCAGTTTCTACATATGCAGGTGAGGTTTAAAAAGGCCCAGTGGAATAATAGAGTCATCATGCTGTCCACATAAGGCTTTGGACGCCTTCTGTTGTGGTTTGACAGAACAGATAGTGAAGCATATGGAGGTATGAAATGAGACACTTAATATCTGCTAATATTTCCTATTAAGATCTAATAACCAGCTTGTGATCAAAAATCATTTCATTCACCAAAGAGTACAACACAAACCAAGCAGCACAAGTGTGCGCGCCTGCCAAATGTAAATAGATGAAATGCATGACTTGTTTACACGTATACAATTATTCATCGGGCAGCATTGGTCTCCCCATGACAGTGGGGGTTTAAAAAAAAAAATTTATTGTAACAAGATAAATGACGTAACCCGGACTACTCATCTTCCATGTCCCACCATGGTTGTGTTGGGATGGAAAGGAAAAAATGCAGACCTATTCAATGAATTAGCATGTCACTGAAGAGTCAATTTATTTCAGTATCTCAATTCACTAAGTGAAACACATAAAAATTACACAGACTAATGTTTTAGTCTTTCTGTTAATTATGGTAATCTTACACTCACAGCTGATGAAAATATGACATATAAAATTACAATATTATATCTGACCAAGAATAAATATTTTTTATTGCAAAAATGTGGGCAACATGAAGTATGTTTAATACCTGCTTAAATAATGTTTTTTTTTTTTTTTTTTTAAAGTTAGGCTACTTTTCCTTTGACAAACCAACACTGGAACACAGGCTATTCTAATTTATTGAATAGGGTAATATAATGCATTAAGAAGACGACCATATTGACAAGAAGTCCATTAGCTGGATGGAATGGATAATGCATGTCAAGAAAATGAATGTTCAAACTTTTTGTTACTCTGCTTTTCTGTCTTTCTACAAGAACTACATGGATTCAACTTACCCCCAAAGAAGTTTGTGTTGGGGAAAAAAATGAGTTGAAAAAGTTTGGAGTTTGTTTTCAATGTTGAACACTGTGTTTGTTTTTTTTATCCAAGTCAAATGAATTATGGTCTATATTTGCATCAGCTTTATTCAATCACTGAAGTCTTCCTGCCAGGTACAAGCTGTTTCCATGTGTCTCTCAGCCACTGCAGAATGTTCCCTATTCTTTCACTGAAAGTATACAGCACATAGTCTACCCCTTTGTGCAACAGTCTCAATGAACAGGCATCTGAATTCCTTGAATAGCCATCAAGCAAAAGAGGCCTGAAATCTTTTTGCAGCATGTTAGTAGAAAATAGCAAAAAAAAAAAAAAAACTGTGAGAATTGTGAGAATCCACATTAGAAACAGAGCAATGCAGAGCATGACAAACCGGGAGACTGATAGAAAAAGAAAAAAACAGGTCTGACAGTGTTCAAAAAAGGTGTGCAAGTTTGTAATGCCTAGCTGAAAAACTATACATTCTGTGCAGCAAGTAGAATGTGGCGTTGTCTCTGGGCTGCTTTGTTCAACAAATCAAATTGTGTTGTAAACTGTGGCAAAATTCAGTTGAGTCCTGCTGCTCTCTGTTCACAAATGAGATGTTGAGAGTCAAACTATCAGTATCAAGACAACAGAAGACAAAAGAAAAGGTCCATGTATAATTACTGTAACGCTAGAATTTATGTATTCTAACAAAACAATCACCTTTTCTCTTTGAAGAAAAACAAATAATTGCTATTTTAATTGTCACAGCAGCCGACAAAAGTTTTAAATTAAAATTTAAAAGTCAAATTTTAGAATGAAGTTCCTGGCAGGTAATTAACTTACTGCTAAAAAAAATATATAAAATTATGAATAGAAAGAAAGTAAAATAGAAGAAAACACTTGCTTAACACCCATTGCGTTGTTTTCAATCATTCAAACTTGAATGTAATCCTGCTTGGTTTAGGTGAGGAAAATAATGTGATCTTTAAACAACCAAACTAAGAATGGGTTGTGGGTGCTGCATTAAATGCTACAAATGTGAAAGTGTTTTAAAACATCCACTCATAACCTATTCATGTCAATAAAAAAAAAAGTTACACATGCATGTCTATATAACTAATCCAGCACTTTATCTTACCAGAGGGACCACAGTGTAGCTCACAAGACAAAACATAAAAAGTAAGAAATGCATTACAAAGACAAAAAAAAGCATAAAATACAAAAAATAGAAAATACTTTAAAAACACAACCAGCGATGCAATAAAAGACTAATAAAATAACCAAACCAAACAAAAATCAGCATCTCACATGATGCCAAATGTCAGGGCAAAGAAATAAATTTTAAGAATTGATTTAAAAACAGTGAAGTCGCCTGTCTGATCTGCACTGAGATCTCATTCCACATTCCCTAATCAGAGACGAATTATGAATGACTGCACCTCACAAGCTTTCTCCTCTCTATTTGACCCTACCTTATTGTATTGCAGCATGAGAGATGTGGACTTGTTTGTCTCATCTTTTAATACCCAACCGCATTTGGATCAAATACTACCTGTGAAAAGAAGCACTTTCCAGCAGGCACACCATCATCGTTGGGTAACAGATAAAATTCGCTCTTTGATGAGTGTTGTATGCTGAACGTCTCTGGAAAAAGCCTACTCTTCATGTCCATAGATTGCAGCTTAAATAGTTAATGTACTTTCTGAATTTGTTGCTAAAAAATCCAAGAACCAAATACATTTAAAATTTAATAGCTGCCACATGGGAAAAAAAACATCTTAAAGTCTTGTTTGGCACAATTAAGAACATCGTATCACCTGTTTCTGCTCCTTTTGCATAGGAGCATTGCTATGACTTTTTAATTTTTTTTTTGTGGGCAAAGTATCCACACGTCAGATTGCCTTCCTCACATATTCCTCTAGACTGGATCCTTCTCTCTCCACCACAAATTCTTGCTCTCCTTTTACACCAGTGTCACAGCAGGGTATCTCTACTGCTGCTTCACATAAGGCTGACCTCAGTCCCCCTTCATGTGATCCCTAAGGCTGTTTTTATGACTGATTTGACCCTTTTGGTCCACTGTGTTGTGGATCTAATTAATTGCTCTCTTTTAACTAGAGCAGTGTATAATTCTTTTGGAAAATCTGTGATAACCAATTTGCTAAAGAAGCCACATCTGGATATGCTAGTTTTTCTCAAAAATCTTTGAAAGATATTTCAATCCTGTTGTCGTAAACTCCACTCCATGGAAACGATCTTGTTAAGAATTGGAAGTGATCTGCTCATGGCGTCTGACTCTGAAGAGTTCTCTGTTTTGATTTAACCCTCCATTCGACACTGTGAATGATGGTACTTTAATAGAGAGACTGAAGGACTTCTTTGACTCTTCTTTAAAATAATTTAATTATATCCTGTTGAAATATATTTTACTGGTTTTTATGAATAATTAATTTTCAGACACAGCCATTACATCTTGTGGCATACCCCAGGGATGTGATTTAGGCCCGATTCTGTTTTTATTGTATCTTTACCCACATGGTAACATTTTTAAATGATATAAAAATGTATCTTATCACACAGATGGTAATGACATTCATGTGTATTGCTCGCTCCTTTAAAATGTCTGAATTGTAGAAGATGCATGACCTTAGCCAATGTTGAAAATCAGAGTGTAAAGTTATTTGCAGATCAATGATAACCAGAGATTATGGTTGGTAGTAATGATTATGCTACCAACATAATCATTGCTACCAACAATAATTATGTTGGTGGCAATATAATCATATATTGCTACCAATATGTGATTATACATTGGATATGCTGGATAAAAATGCAGCGTGTGACATTTTTATTTGTTTCTGTGAAAGATGGTGACAAAGATTAGGTGTTTGCTATAAAAGAGAAATGTCTCTTGAGCTTCACTCTAAGAAGGCTGCTGTTATTACCTAAGAAACATTGCTAAGCTTAAGTCTATTGTGCCAAATAATTATTCATGCTTTTATTTTGCCCAGTTTGTAGTCCTGAAAAATACTTTTTAGTTGTTCTGATAAAGAATTTCTGGATTGCCTTCACACTGTTCAGAATGCATTATCAAGGCTTTCAACCAGTACTAGAAAGAGAGACTACAAAATCCCAGTTCTTGCCTTGTTACACTGGCTCCCTTTTCATTTTAGAATCCAATTTAGGATTTTGGTTTTGAAACTTAGGGCACTCCATGGTCAAACCCCTAAATATATTATGGACTTACAGGAGGAGCCTGTGTCCTCTTCCCAGCATTTTAGATCATCTATTCAGGTCCTGCTGGTTGTTTACCAGACTCATTTCGAGACCCATGGAGATCAAGCTTTTCAGGCGGTGGCGCTGTACCTTTGAAACTCCCTCCAACTTTCTTTGTGAAACACAGAGTTTGGAGATTTGAAGCAATCTAACTTGCTTATCCTTGTGGAGTCACCAAAGAAATTTGGTAAATTTTAGTCCTAACTGTCTTGACCTTTGAGTTCAAGTGGGAGTGGAGCTCAACTAACCCCATATGTTAAAAACTGAAAGAATAAGAGTTGCTTAATTTCAACCTGATCAGCTCAAAAAGTCAGTTAATGTGACTTGACTTTTTAACTGTTACTAACAGTGTTGCATAATTTTTGCTGTACTGTCAGGTAAAATACAGCAGAAATATCAGACATATTTGCATGAACCTACCAGTGTGCAGTAGCAAGATGGAAACATGCAGTTGTTATGCAGTCTGTGTTGGTTGAGAAAACAGCCTCGCAGTGACTGCTTGTTCAGCTAAACCTGACTGTAAGCCTCTAAAATCATCTTCCAAAATCTGTAAATATCCTAGACAACACAAACTCTAAGAGAAAAAAAATAGTTGGAAATCAAACTTGAGGTCTCCCACACTAAAATCAATCTTTGGAAGCCACTGAGAAATCAGTTAAACCTGTGGGTGCCAGGAATGAACTAATGGTTAATTATACTAATTTTTCATTGCTTGTGTTTCTTATGTTTTGTTTTATGTGCTGTGGTCTCTTCAGTGATTGTGCTATGGTCCCTCACAGTATCAACATTAATACAAGTACATTTAAGTCATTTATAATGCACCAGTTCATCAATTTTACAAAAAAAGTCATAATTTGCACTACAAATTAGTACATAACCGTGGATTTTAAATGAGACTTTAATCAAAAATGATCTGATATTTCCACTCATCAATCAGTTTCCCTCAGGACTTTTTCCTAAATGTAAACTTTTCGCAGTGCTATTCATTTTTAAAGAGGTAAGCCACTAAAACATATTTATTTTAAGTTTGGAAATGTGAGTGGTGAGGAGAAAGGAAAACAGGCTGACAGTTTTGGGATACAGTGAGGGGAAATAAGACAGAAAGTACAGCAGCCTACAGACAAATCCAGTGGCTGTAATAGTGTCTGCTGGTAGAGTGATAAGTCAGACAGCCCTCGAGCGTCCTGATCTACTGCCAGCCTCGGCCATTTGTCAGAGCTGACTTGAAACTCCCGGTGGCCATTGCACTGTGCTGTATGCAGCACCACGCAGCAAGATCAAACTTGACAGGTGAAATCATTATGAGCAGTCCTACCACTGTTAATGGCCAGCTGGTTCTGTCATGCGTGGGTGTTTCAATCCACAAAAGAGAGTCTGAAATTCATGTAAAAACGTGAAAAAATATGCACAGAACACGCTGAAGTCACAGGGTTTTTTTTTGTTTGAAATTACAACAAAGAGATTTTGAGCAGCAGAATGAAGATGAGATTCCTCCCCAAATGTGACAATGAATATGGAAATTATGCATCACACATATTAATGTATAATAAATGACTTTTATAACAGTGGCATAGTTCTCTATTTCTACACTTTCCACTGAGTATTAGGAAGGAGTGTTTTCTCAGTGTAAGAGCTCTTCTGGTTTTGGATTTTTGTCATGATTATGTTGCTGATACTAAGACTGGCTCATGAAAAAGTAACACCCCTCTCCCTCACCCCCCATCTTCCCCGGCTAAATCATGAATTTACTTTGATTAGCCACTTTGAGATCACTTTGAGCTGCTTGCCAAAGCAGATTTCAATTTCACAAGCTACAGTCTGTCTTGATTAATGCCAGTAGAATCAAGAAATCACCTAAACCCTGCCTAACAACATGCAGCTGGCTTAAAGGTTTCAAAAAACAGCACATTATTCTCCATTCTGAAGAACAGTGTGGAGAGAAATGAAAGGAAGTTGTTGATATGCAGCATGTCAGTCTGCAAAGGTAACAGTAGTCATTTTTAAGGCTTTTAAGATTGCAGCAAACCCATAAATGGTGACAACATGGAACACTGTTCTGCCTTCCCAGGAGTGGCTATCCTAACAAAACTACTCTAAGAGTGCATTGATGACTCCTCCTGGAGGCAACAAAAAATCTAGAACAAGAAGCAAAGGCCCTGCAGACCTCACTCTCCTCAGTTTAGCTCCGTGTTCATGATTCAGCAATAAGATAGTGAGCACTAAGGGCATACATGGCGGTGTCTCAATCCCTAATCTACCACTGACCAATAAAAACACAAAAGAAGCCAGCATCAGATTTGCCAAAAAGCGTCTTAATGATCCTGATGAAACAAACCTCTGAGTGTGTGTGTCCCAAAAAAATAAATAAATAATTAAACATCATCGTATTTACAGGCACACTTGCATGGCATTATGGGACTGTTTTGTTGAAGTCTTGGAATACTTGTAGTAATTATGAAATTTCCTCTCTCTAATTAAAATCACCGGTTTGTGACCTGAAGTTGCAGCATCCTTGGAGTCTGCAGCAGGATGATGATCTGAAGCGCGACAGCAAAACTAGTCTACCTCTGAAAAGCCAAAAAGTAAAATAATTTGTTGTGTGCATGTGAGTGAAAAATGATAAGCTTAAAAAAAAAAAACAGAAAAAAAAAAGTTTGTAGAATTCTGATTTTTAATTTTTAGTCTGATTAATACTCCTTTAAAGTCCACCCACACAGGCATAATGTATAAAACTTGAGATTAATGTTTTGAGAAGTCTTTTCCAATTATTTATCTTTTCATGCAACCCTAATTACATAATTTTCTCCTATTATCATTTTAATAGTGAAACTCTTATGGGGAGCAGTTAAAATGTCAATTTGTATTTTACTGATTTTATTGTGATCTTTTTAATTAGGCTGTCCCGTGTCTAATGATAAACTATCTTGTAGACTGTTGTACTGCAGGGAGATTTATTTATTTTTTTCCCCAAGAATGGATTAAATTTAACAGGTTTTTAACCAAAAGCCTTATTTTAAGTCTTCCAGCTCTTGACGGCCTTTTAACACCACAGAGTGAACATGGAACTGCATAATGTCTAAGTCTCCAATCAAAGTCCATTGATGTCCATTGACTGAATTGGTGTTTATAGTTAGGTGCTTCTCTATAGTTATTTGAGGCAACAGTTTAAATGAAAAATTAATTTAAATATTCATATCCATTCATAATTGAAAAATTCAATTGGAAAATAGAATACAACATATTTATGCATGGATAAATGCCTGCAAACCTCAAGGAGCTGAAGCAAAGGGGAGGAGCAGTCAGTGGGTGATAATTTTATCACAACAATATATGATTCTGATAAAAGTCAAGCAGCAAAACGGCTACTGATTATGATTAATCCATTCAAAACACATTTAAAAAGAATATTAATTCATATTCAATCCATGCTTTTCAATTAATTTGAATTGTAAGCATAATGTTTTTTTTAGTTTAAAAAAATCAAATAAGTCTTATATAGAAAAAGCTGTAGTTAAGGTTAATATAATCAGAAGTTGGGGAGAGGGAAAAACCTAAAAAGCCAAGCTTAAGACAGAAAAATTCAGTTAACATGATTAAAACACAGAATTTGAGAGATTGTTTGTTTGCCTGCCCTGTGATATCTTTTAAATTAACTTTTCAACTAAATTAAACTTGGCTTTGTCAAGATACAGGCTTATACTTGGCAGCAGGTCTGATCCAGCGATTGCATTGACAACAACTCTGAGAGCTGGGCAACTAATTGGTTTTTACCTTATCACTCTCTTTTAAATACCGATCCAGATTATACTCCTACTAAATTGGCACCTAATACATCTCTTTCAGTGCTGTTAACCCCAGGAGAAATAGTGTCGCATGGACTAGGAGGTATTCTGTGGGACATTTCCAGATTTTGCAAATTGGTCATTTGGTTGTGATTAGTTGCCTAAGCAATTTCTTTATCACTTTTACTTTTCTTCCAGTAGCAAATATTTTACAATCAGAAAATGATTTTTTTTAATCTACATCTCGTTTAGTTGTGATCCTCCCCTTTTCATGCAGTTTTAGCTTTAACTGATAGAAGCACAATTTCTATTAAACAATTGTGTTTGAATGTGTGATAATTTATCGCTATCACACTGCTTTTCAGTAGCAAACATCTAGCACGATGGAAAGAGAGAGTGCCTTCATCATCATTGAAGTGTACCTTATGTCCTATTCAAAGATAAAAAAGTTCAGTAAATCTAATTAACCGAACACAAGTCTTTGCTGAGTGCTTAGTTTTGCAGCCCTAGTGCTTGACCTAAAGGGTCCAGAATAGATGGGAAATCAAACCTGACTTAAAGTAGCTCAATACTTAAGGTTTTGTTGAAGAAAAGTGATGTCCAGCCTTTTCAAAGTGGGTCAGCATTGTTCATAGCTAAGTGACTTCTCATGCACTAAAGCATAAAACATTGTCCCCAGGAATAATTTAAATATCATCAATAACACAAAACAGCATAGCCAAAAGCCTAAAAGCCAACAACTGTTGCCAACACACCACAGCCCACTGCACTGGATGAATGGTGGTTCCAAGCCCCTCTCCCATGGTTTCTGGGTCAGGTGCTGGGAGCAATGAGGTGCAAGGCTAATGGATTGACTCTTTACAGCAGAATGGAGATGGAGAAGCCTGATGAGTTTAGAGTGATTCCATTGCCTATTAGAGAGAACAAAGCTGTAGAGTCGGAAATTGTTTGCCATAGATATGAAGAAGGATTGGAGGCATTGGAGTGTTTTACAGTAATAATGAAAGCAATGCTTAGGTGTAAAAGACTGTACACTAAAGAAAGAGAAGAGGAATTGGTATAAAGTGCAGGTGTGGCAGCAAGATTAAACAAAATAATAAATCAACCTCTTCCTTCATCCCTGGTCAATGTGCAGCCCAAGTCATTGACTTGGAAACAGCCTCCGTCTAAAAAGGTTTTATTTTTACACTTCAGTGACCTTTCTCAATGAAATGAGGAATTTAATCTAGAATCGTTGTCATGCATTTTCAAAATCAAAATAACAGTGGCAATATGTTAAATGAAATTGGTTTATTACTTTCAAGAATTTTAAGTGGAGTCATTTAATTTTATCTTCAACAGAAATGTGAAACTATTTGAAAGACCTTTAAATAGCTATGACTGTCAGGAAGTGGGTTTGAGGTGGTGAGGAGAGACGCAGACTGAACCCAGGTTGTAGTGAAAATGATGAGATTTAATGAAGGAAGCTCAAAACAAGTCCAGGATGACAGGCAGCACAGTGAGCAAAGGATAAGCTAACACTGGTAGCAACTGACTTAATGACTGCAAACAAGAGCTGAGGTCGCCACAGTACTTCACAGTTCTACTGTGGATGGATGGATGGATAGATGGATGGACGGACAGACAGACAGACAGACGGACGACGGACGACGGACGACAGACAAAACGACATACGACGTACAACATACATTTGACAAGGACCAGACAAGAGACAAAGACAACAGGCGGACTTAAATACACACAGGGGTAATCAAGGGAACGAGACACACCTGGGAACAATCAAGGGCTGACAGGACAACAATGAGACTCAGGGAAACAGGACTAAACACAGAAAATCCCAAAATAACTAAACAGAAAAACACGGATCATGACAATGACATTGCAAAGCCATTATAGGAATGACACTATTGGTATAACTGATGGCCCAGCTGTTTCTTCTTTAACTTTTTAATGCTGCATTCTACAGGATCTATACTATGTTCACTACAGTTCTGACAAACCATTTTTTTAATCACTTTTCATGTTTATGCTACACTTTCAATTTAAATGGTGCTGTGATTACCGGCACACAGTCTGCACAAACCTGGCATCTCCCAAGAGTGGACGCATGTCAGAAGGCACAGGCGACACATATTCATGTCAAATAGGCTTTGCAGTCATATAGTAGATGATAGAGTGGACCTTGAGTGATATATATACTGCTCAAAAAAATAAAGGGAACACTCAAATAACACATCCTAGATCTGAATGAATGAAATATTCTCATTGAATACTTTGTTCTGTACAAAGTTGAATGTGCTGACAACAAAATCACACAAAAATCATCAATGGAAATCAAATTTATTAACCAATGGAGGCCTGGATTTGGAGCCACACACAAAATTAAAGTGAAATGTTCCCTTTAATTTTTTGAGATATATATATATATATATATATATATATATATATATATATATATATATATATATATATATATATATATATATATATATATATATATATATATATATGACATTCTTTGTCAGGGGGCCCAGGCGGTTCAGGAGGAGCCCCCTGAATGGGACTAATTTATTGGTGCAGAAGCATTTAAATGTTGACTTTAACTTGAAGCTAAGCCTGAAGCTAAACCAATTTGTTGTTCTGTCTATGCAGGAGCCCTCACCTACGTTCATAAGATTAGGGTCATAATTAAAAGGACAACATCACCACTTCTGGCAGCTGCAATAGGTATTTTCTGAAGTGTGGTTATTCTCTGCCCAGTCTATCAGATCAGTGTTATTCAGTAGAGATAATGGGAATACCAAGGGAGAAGCTTGAGTGTCTTTGGGGAAATAAATGTCTGGATGTCCTCTCTCAGAAAAAAAAAAAAAAAAAACAACTCTACAATGTAACCTCAAACAAGCAGAGATGGATGAAGGTTTAGGGTTTTAAAACACTTCACATTAGTTTGTTACAGGCAAAGTCTTCCTCTTTTTCTCCATCCTACTCTGTTTCTTTGCACTCAGTCACAGCTCCTTTGGGAGTGTTTCTTCAGAGAACAAATTAAATGTATGCAGTGTTAAAGTGCAGGGAGAAGCAAATTCACATAACCAAGAGCAACACAACCCACCACATGAATGTTAGCACTTTAACAAGGCTTTTCTGCTCACCTAAGAGCCAGCTTTGTGATTCGGTTCAAGAAATTCCAGTGAAAAAGAACATTTGACCTTCAGAGGGTTAAGGGGAGTTTTGGAGGAGGAACAAACTTTAAAATACTACTTTACAGAACAAAAACATAATAATTAGATGATTTTTTTTTCATTGCTTTAACTCTAATTGCTCTAACAATTTATGGAAAAGAAAGAAAAAACTTGAGAAAAGCATTGCAGATGAGGATAAATTGAAACAAAGGCAATTAACAGTGCAAAGACAAACATTTACAGAAGGACCAGAAGAAAAGATAATGTTTTTATAAGCTCAGTTCCAAAGCATTGGTTTTGTAGTTTGTTTATCTTTAATAGAAGCTTTCAATGCCATTTTAGAAGATTTTCTAATCTATTTTCTTCCATTTATTCAAGTGTCTGTGACACGGGGAACAATATTAGCAGAGACCCCCAGACCTCCGTTTTTCCAGCTTCTTCTGCAAATATCGCATCTTTGAAATTAATTAAACACGTATCAACACATATCTGATGAACAGTTATTTTGATACTTTTTTATTTAAAAACAAGCTTATTCTTTATACCTGATTTTAAGTGTGCTGTATGACACATATTATTGTCTCCCACATAATTAATAAAACTATAAACAACTACTGTAACCTCACCTATCTGACAATACTTTTAGTAAGTAACACTTTTAGGGTAAGATAATTTAGTAATTTTAGTTTTATGTAAATATTTAAAAGCAGATGTTTTTTTTCATGAGATAACATTATTTAATCGCTGTGGCTTGACATTTGATTATGTTATAAGTTTAGTCAGTGGGAATAAACCTTCCAAAAGCCTGGCAAGAGCCAACTCCTCAAATCATACAAGATGACTATATACCCTGATCACACAAGATGCTTATGTGGCCAAAAGCATCACAAAGGTCTTTTGTGCACTTTTTGGCACAAGAAAACATACTGGACCATCTGCGAACCATATTTACTGAGTACATATTTAAAATGGAGCTTATGATCAGCTTAGTAGTATACCTATGCATTCAATCACTCTTTAGGAAGACAAATTCTTCATTCTACCTTTAGAGCTTACAGCACATGTCCTGCAAGCAACAGCTCATTTGTATAACATTTTGTTATGAAAATGAAAGACTCCAGGTGTTCCTTAACTTTCCTAAAGCAACTCATATGATTTGCATGTTGCAGCTCCAACGGCTCCATTGACCGCTGGCATAACTGAGGTTTTGAATTTCCTCCAAAAAAAAAAAAAATGTGTTTCACCTTGGACCTTTTGGTATTTCCTGTTCAGGTCAGCTTGGCAGTATCAAGATCCTCATTGGAAAAAAAAAATCAGTTAATTCCTTACAGTTGTTTAGAAAACAATACTCTGAACAGAGGGAATGCAGATCTGCTCCATGTAAAAATGATTTTCCCAACAGCCCTTAATTTCTGTTTTTGATCATTTTGCACAACATTTTTTTTTAGATCAGCTAGTCATCAAGGTTGGTGTCCAAATGTTCTGTTTAGTTTCTGCTGTATTTATTTATTTATTCTGGGTCTTTTTTAGGGACGCAATATTCTCAAATTTACGCAGTTTATGTTCAAATGTGTTGCACGTATAACACATTTTTTACCACTACTTTTTACAATATTAGAGTTAGCTGCTGAATAAAGCAATAAGGGGTGAGGCAGTATGCGGGTAATTTCTCACCGTTGTTGTTTTGGTAATTTTCCAACAGAAGAAGCAAGTTCATGCAGAACATTTTACACCAACTGTTTTACAATTCGTGCCCGCAGGAGCACAGAGCTTTAATAGGACTAGCAGCAAGTTACCATTAGCTTATGCAGTCGGGGACATTTAATACCTTATCATTGTAGGGAGCTTAACTCACCTTGTTAAAGTTCTTGTAACCATCATTGTCTCACAGTTTAAGTTTCTTTACAAAGTTTTTTAGAGCTACTGAGGTTTCTAACCTTTTTGCAGCCACAGCTTCCATAAGGAGTCACTGACAATGTCTGGCCTTTTTTGTCTGTCTTAATTCATAGGTAAAATTATTTTAAATAATGCTTTAGCCTTTTTGGTCACATTGCATCCACAGTTAAACTAATAGCTTCCCCTTATTGTTTTCATTCTTATCTACAGTGTGTGCTGCTGCGATAGATTGAAGGCTAGGTTTTGCGGCGATCCTGTGTGGATGTGAGCTTACTTTTATGCATGTGTGTGTCCAAGTTTTGTCTGATAAAGTCTTCATTGTATTTTGACAACACAACAAAGGCCAGTTTGACTTTCAGCTATATAATATCAATCGTTTTTGCGAGACAGAAACTTTGTTTTACTAGCTGAGGAAAAAAAATGGACTTGGGTTTCTAGTGGCAAAGAGCAATATACAGTGTATAACATTTTATGCTTTGAAATGCTAAACATTTTGATGCTGTAGAAAAAAGTGGTCACTTTGCGAAACTTCACTGAGCTTCGCGTTAAGATGCAGCTTCCACTAAAAAACACAGCAGATGTTTGCAGCTGTCACTTCCAATCTGACATTATGTCATTGTCAGGTTTTGAATTTCCACCAACCCTTTGTAAACACAATTATTTCTTCTGCTTGGAAAAACAATGGCTTCTCTGTAATTACTGTAGCTGTTTTTGTAGCTGCAGCGTAGGCGTGAACACAGGGTTAGAATTTCAAGCCAGCCGGGTGTGCAGACATTCATGACAACACTTGGCACTTTACTGCGTCTTCTCTCTCTTTGTAGGGACTTAGAGCTAACAAGAACAGTTTCAGGGGATAGCAGAATGTTCATGAAAGATAACAGAAATTCTTTCAGTATTTCAAGTACTCACAAGGCGACAGTACATCACATGGTCGGTGTTTGGGGTGTTATTTGATGACTGTGTATAGTGTGAACTAGAGATTACACTACTTTGGCTAATCTTAAGGAACAGTTTCAGAGTGTATGCTTTGTTTTACACCCAGAGCAACGGGGCTTTTAAGATGCTAAGACAGCTGCTCATAATGAGTCTATAAAACTGGCTCATGTTTTCAGGCCATCACTGTTATGTCCCTATGGTGATGGATGCTCTGTCGAGGCCTGTGCAGCAATAGTCCTCGTGTAACTATAAATCAAAATTCGAACCATTGGCACAAATCAATAGATGTTTTTGTTTTTTTTTTTTTCACATTATCTAATTTATATGACTCTAGATTTTAGCTCCATTAGGTGCATTATCATTCTACAAATAAACAGGATGTTTATTACTCTGAATATTATCAGGCACTATATTAATTGAATTACAACCAGATTATATATTCCTGCCCTGCAGTACTCTGTTTATCTACTTTTTACACATCATAATAGCTTAACTCATTCATGGTATTTGGGAAAATATCCAAGATTTCTCTTGCTAGATGCAAAATGGTATTAACTGTGCAGATTCAACCCTTATTTCCCATCATTTCCCATTCTCTCTGCTCTTGTTCAATTACAAATTGCCTGAAGAAAAGATGGGAATCAAGGCAAGCCTGTAGGAGTCCAGAGCATAATTTACAGCAAAGCCTTCATTACCTGTGTTTGAATTTCATGCTCTTTAAACTCTTTATGAGAATATGAGATTCAATGGAGTTATTTTTTTTATGCAGAGATGGATATTATCACCCATGTGGCTTGTTAAAATGTTATACGGATAAGATATAACGTATCCGATTCCTAAGAGTTATTACATTATAAATTACATGTTCTCCTGACAGCCTTGTTCTACACCTAAACAGGGCCCATATTGGCAATATACATGCAGCTTTATTATGACATGAACAAAGATTAATTTCATCTTTGCTAAAACCTAATTTCTAGCTGCTGCTGGGGCTACAGCCTGAAATAATGATAAAATACCAATGAATAAAGAGAATATTCAGAAGACAGTGGAACCAGCTCACCATTTTAAAATGAAAAGAAGCCCTGAGACAGGGTAGATGCTAATGCTTCTCCCCAAATATGTAGCTAAACTTTGCAGCAGCACTCATTCTATAAGGATGACAGTAAAGTTTGTTTACTGACACACTGTACAACACAGGTGAAATTCAATTCTAAACTTGAATTTACTCATACAAATATTTAATCACAATGAAAAGATTAAGAATAAAAGTATGAGCTATGATCTTCATAAACAACTCTTGTTGTATCCTTAGAGTCAGTGTGGCAAAGTCCCAGAAGGAAACTATTTCACATCTTTGGAGTAGGGCTGTTCACCTTTGGTCTGTGGTTGATATAATACATATCTTCATATACTCCCAAGGATCAGATGCATTTTAGATAGTTAGATGGAATGATACAATTCATCCCTCTACTGAAATACAGTTTGATTCACTTATTTTAAGGCAAAAGCAGTATGATTTGGTTTGACTCAATGCAACAAGAAATGGCAGACAAAATACAGTATTAAGCAAACCTAATGGTGTAAATCTGTTAATACTAACACACCTTAGGGCCAGAGATGAAAAAGTTCTGTCCTACCTGAATGAAGATGAACTAACAGCTTCTCAGGTTGAAATTGTCGGCTATAACCTGATGTTTGATCTTTTAAAAGCTGACACAGATAAAAGCTTTGGAAGTGCGAAAACTCTAAAATATTCAAAAATCTACTGAGAGCCAAAGTAAATAATACAAAAGGTGTGTTATGAGCTATGAAGATTTAGAAAGTCTTCCCAGTATAAATAGCTTGGAGGGATGGAAATGAAGATTTATTCAGAAATGTTACTTATCTAACCTTTGAATAAAATATAACTCCCCATTTTTATTTCATTTATTTTTTGAAATTTTGAATGCAAAAAGAAGCAACCGCCTGATTGATTTCAAATTGCAATTGGAATAAAAAAAATTAATTGGAAGATTGTATCTGTACTCAAAAGAAGAAAATTGGTGTGAATACTGGAAGGGCATATACAGCTTTTCCATCAGGTGGGTCTTAAGACGTATCCACAAGGAGATGTTGGTAAATGATTAGCAACACCTTGTCCAAAATTTCTGTTTTCATTGAGAACCTTATTAAATATAAACTTTCTTAGAAAGAGCTGGTAAATGATAAAGGAAAAATAATACATTGTATTTTTGTTCTAAACTGCAGGTGTCAATTTTAAATTTATAGGGTTCATAGTTCAGTACTTAGTTTATTTTAAAAACCTAATTTCCTTTTTCTCTTTGTTGTCTTGTAGTCATTTTTGTAAAATAATGATGAATATATTCATCATATATTAGTAAGTCCCCTTTAAAAAAAAAGTGACATATTGCAAGCTGATTTTGAATTTTTCCATTTAAACTTTACAGACTCATAATTATAAACCTGCTGACCATCTATGGAAGATAATAAAGACAAGCGTTTCCTAGTGTGGTTTCCACCATGGTTACTGAATGCAAATTAAAGGAAGCATTTGAGAAGCAAATGATTTTCTCCTACAGTTTCGTAGACATTTAGAATCCTTACCAGAACACAACATATCTGTCTTTGTTATACATGGTGGCCAAACACATCTTTAATAACCTGAATTATATTTTTTCCTCTTGTATATCACACGTCTTTCCAAGCTTATCATAAATTTAGAAGACTTCATCTCAGCATAAGGCCAACAGGGAGGGGCACAGAGTTCCTAAAACATAATACTTTCTATGCACATTTTAGAAAATCATAATTTGTGCAAGATTACTTAAAGCAAAAGTAGTCATAGATTTAATAAACCAAAATAAAAAGCATGAAGATATTAAAGAACATCTGTGACTTCAACCAATAATTGCAAAGAGCAGTTACAGACACTGTGCAGATAAAGATATTGGTATCTCTTAGATTTTTAATTAGAGGGTCACTGTTCATCTGAAGGTTTTCACAAATGGATTTGTCCAGGAAAACATTGTTCCGTAATTATAATAATTATGCTAATATTACTTTCAATCTTTGCTCAACATGTTGAACTTGAGGCAATGAAACATTGCACTTGTTTATATGAATAGAAATAATGAAGCTGGAGCCTCTCAAAGAGTTTTCCATCTCATTGTGGAAGCTTTTTAACTACTATACCTCATGAGCAGCAACAGCAAGGAGAGACTCAAAGACTGATTAATATTTTAGCCCTTGACAATCATTTTCTGTGTTTACAATCCTAACCTGTTTCTATGGTGCAGAGTATAGGAGCATCTGGCTTTTGAAATATTTTTAAAGGGAAAACGTTTACAAAAAAAACCAAAACATAACATCGAAGTGCTAAGATTTGAAACACGGAAATATGACTCCTCAGTTAACAGTTAGTGCTGCATTGAGATGTTCATTAATAAAAATTAATTTCAAAAATAGCATCAGACATACCATAACAAAATCCATTCGTTATTTGTAAAAATTGATGTTTGGCAGTTGTTCGTGTGTCTGTGTGACTAGGTGTGTATATGTAGAGGTGCACACTTGTTAGAGTGGCAAGAAAGGCAGAAAACCTGCAACACATGACTCCCAAGAGCACCAAAGGACAGGTGGATTCAGATAGAAGGCCGCAGCAGCCCCAGGCAGACAGCCAGAAGGCATCATCCCAGGGCAGCCATACACCCTACAAAGAGGTAGGTTGGTTGTTAGTGACTCACAGGGCCAGGATCCCCCAGGCCAAAGAGAAACTGGGTGAGAAAACCTCCTCTTCCCATCCTTGACCAGACTGATAACTCCAGCAGCAAGAACACCCAATGCTGCCACAGACACACCGAGGCAGCCAGAACTCAGAAGGACCAAGGCAGGGAGGGCATATTACCAGCTAACCTGGTGAGCTACCCCTTGAAAGTTGAGAGGGAAGGACGCCAACAAGAGCCCAGAATAATCCCCATGGCTCATAGTCGACCTGACAAATTCATGGGAGCTCCAGGCCATCCGACGGGAGACCACCATTGTGGGACATTGCCCGAGTACCTGCACATTTATGTCTGATTGCCTATCAGCTATTTAAAGGGTTATTCTATTTCTCAGTAATAAATGTATCCTCACTTAGGGGTGTTATCAGGAGCTTGGCTCAGGTACAGTTAAACGTGAGAAAAAAAATATCTAGTGGATGTAAGGGCAATGAACAGGGAATCAGCCAGCTATTATCCTGTTTCCGTGCACACTCCAAAGGGAGGTTACAAGGAAAACTGCGTTGTAACCTCCCATAATCCATCTGATGGAGCTGAGCTGGAGTTCTGATCCCTTTTTGCTAAGAGCAGGAATCTGTTTGACTTGTGAACTTTGAGCTCATACAGTTTAAAAGGGATGATGTGAAATAGACAAGTGGTATACAGCATGCTATAGAAGAAATGCTGCATTGTATAGTTGACAAACTGGGTACAATCGTGGGATTCAACCCCTTAGTTGTCCTGATGACACCTGTGTCCTTATGGACACATTGACTTATGTGCAAGCACTTTAAGGGTGATGGTTAAAGGGTTAAAAGGATTTGTCCTTGCTGAACAATGGGAGTGCAGTATTGAGTTTGGCCCCATTACAAATTCAGCAATTCCTTTTTTTTTCTTTTACTGCTATAGATGATGTTCATTGATCTGTGAAATTATCACCCACCATTAGAAGACCAAGCACATACTTCAGAAACCATGAACTCTCAATCAGGCTTGTGAAAATCCAACACCCACATAGTAATATTCATCACAATGTACCACATTGATTTAGATGGAGAAGCATATTAAAATAGTTTTTAACAACTCTGCATGCCCTCAAGTCTTTTGTAGGGAGTATTATGATTAAAATGACCAACTAAATTTATCGATGTAGACTGAAAATCATGGTTATCATTTCCAAGTCATTTAGTGCAATCATCTTTTTGTAGTAAAGCCCAAACATTTATTGACTGAAGCAACTGACTAAAGTAGGACTGCTGTCATTTCCAATCCAAGGCAGTTGCTAGTGCAAGGCAATATGAGCTGCATAGAGATTAAGTACGATTATATCTAAGATACACATCATCCTTGGACTGAGGATAGATTTTATCTTTAAAAGCTGAATACTTATCTTTTTAGCGGCATACAGGAGAGGAAAATCCTCACGATGCACATGAACTATTGGACCTTTATTTTGTGGTAGTGAATTATGACGCATTTTGAAACTGAAGACACATATCTAAGTGGGGTTAGATTATTGAATCTGATTGGCAGTCAACCTCTGCAATTTGAGTTACACTGTGTCAAAAGCTTAGCAGATTCCCACAGTCTCCTTGAACCTCTCCTGACTCACTTTCATCCTGATAAGTGCTAGGATTGATCCTGAGTTAATTTTCTTGCAGTCGCCGCCCTTTCAGTGATCCCTATAATTGCTGTGGGGATACAATATTATTATTTGGACAACATCCAGTCAGTGCACTTCAGATAGCGAGCACACCTTTGCATTTTTAATGTGACCCCTAAAGCATTTAGTAGAGTCATTGCATTAAGCCTATTCGGTTTTGTCGATGAACAAATTGAAATCATTGATTTGGGATGGAGGTCAAAGGGGATGACAAATTGCTTTTTTTCTAAAGACCTCATCACTTCTCGCTAATGTTTTATCCTTTCCATTAGAAGGAAAAAAAACTAATATATCTACATTTTTATTAATTTACAACAGCTCAGAAAAAAAAAAAACACCTCATAGTTAAAATGTACTAAAATCAAATCCTCCCAGACACATTGTCAGCAGATCTTAGTTTGAATAAATGTTCACACTTTAAGGTGGTGCTATGCTGTTTGGGTCAGAAAAAGGTCTCAATGTTCAACTATGCAACCTATGCTGACGGTCCTTTTGATAAATGAAAGTCAACTGAATTGTGGCAGCCCACCAGAATGCATAGGAGTGTAAATAACATTAAGGTTAGAAGAAGCAGAGCATGCCTTCTTCAATCAAGAAAAAGACACAAAGGTGTATTGTTTGGCTAGCTTTTTACTCAAGGAAGAAAGAAAGAGAAAGGGACAAAGAAAGGAAGAAGGGAAGAAAGAAGGATTTTACTTTATTACTTTCATGTCTTGCTTTTGTACAGTGCAAATCTTTGTATATGTGGTGCTAGTTCAATGGGCTTCACACAGTGCAAGACCAGCACATCCAGTTCATACCCAGAAAATGGTATGGATACATTTTATAATTTACACATAAAACTGAAAAAGCACTTAGAGTCAGCAGAAGAGAACAACTTCATAGGTTGCGCTTATTCATTGTACTTCCTTGTACGATTTGATCAATTTGTGAAACCTAATATTAAATCTCTACATATTTGTAATTATTATGCATTATTTATAACCTTTCCTCACTCTATTGTTTCACTTCTCTGTTTGGTATTTTGTCATATTTTTTCTGCTTCTGGTATTTACCAATTACAGGTTCAGGAGATTTATAAGCTCAATATAAAATATAAAAATGTTATGTAAATCATTTATTTTTCAGTTGTCTATCATGGTATGTAGGTATTTTGGTGGAGTTGTGAGGTTGTGAGATTTATATTTGTATGTCGTTCTTATCATTTATTGATTTCAGAATTTGTATGTTTTACACAAGTAATTTTTGATAAGTTATCTAATGTAACAAAAAGGTGTTTTATTGCATGTGTATCATGTTTTTGTGAATATTTTCAGTTCATCTGCTACTTAGTCATGTGTTTTGCAGTGTCCATTAAAATTATCTGGTCTGCTTAAGACAGGTGACTCTTGAAAATTAAAATCTATTTCAATAAAATGTACCCATAAAAAAAAAAAATAACTGAAATAGAAGTATTTTTCTAGAATTTACAGAGAAAAACTCACTTTTTCTACCTTTTTTTTATTCCCCCTCATATTTCATGAATTGCCCGGCTCCATGCCCAAACACAGAGAAGGTAACATCTGTCTCCTGGATTTGCTTCTGGACAAGAAAACACACCTACTATATTTTACCTCCAGGCTCAGTTAACTGGCAGATGGGCAAACTCATAAAAATGGTCATGGTATCTGAATGATGTGTTATATTTTTGAATTGCATATTTTCACTTTAAAATGAAAGCTTGAATGAAAAGTATTGTGCTTTTCAGAAAGCCTTAATTGGTTCTGTTTCCTCTAGTCAGAAAACAGATTGTTATGGTGCTAATTTAATCTATTTGTTTTTCTTCTTGTTAGTTGAATATCTGATTTGGTTTAAAGCAAAAATGGCACAATATCCATGTCAGAAGTATGAATTATTAGTTATGTTAGAGATGTATGTATTTTTATCTAGATATTCTGACCTAGATATATTTTATAAATATGATAGCAGAGCTGGTGAGGAGTCTTTTAAATTTTTTTCTTTTTTTTAAAGAAGTTGGTTGTGGGTAAAGATAAAAATAGTGAAAATCTTTTACATGAGGTGATAAACAACATAGTCCAGACTTTCCCTCAATTGACATACATGGTGCAGTGCAAAAATATGTCAGAGTTCAGGAAGACTGGAAAATGTTTCTATAAATGCAGTAAATGTGGTGTTTAGTATTGTGAAGTTGTGGTAATCCTTGATAATAAAAGCATATCTGTTCTCTCTTTACTTTTAATGAAGGATGATGGTTGGGTATAACACATGACTTTTTATTTTCCAGACTAGAGTTCATCATCTATCTTCGAGTGTCAAATAAAGCCCTTATTTACATTTGACATTTGAGTTCTTATATTTGAATAAAAATCACATCAGTATTTTATATTTACATCTACATGTAACAACACAAGTATATCCATTGGGAAAAATCTCAAACCTGATTGTCTCTGTGTTGGTTTCCCATATTGAAAAGGCACGTTGAGAGAAACTTTAGATCCACGACTCTCAGGTATGATGTCAACGTCAGCTATCGTTATTGTTTATATTTAAGCAAACTAAAGTACATCATAAATAAGTATAACAGAACCTGCTGCTAATAAACTTAATCAGAAACTGCTCAACATTTTGCAGTTGTCACAAATTGTGCAAAAAAAAAAAAAAAATCAGAACCACTTTGTTTTCCTTTCACTGAGAAAGCTAAGAGCTCTCACTCTGAGTAGCTCCATCCTGCATGGCAGAGCTTTGATTCATAGAATGGTGGCGTTGTGGCCAATCAGAGGTGAAGATATGGGATCATACCATTATGACAGAAAAAAGAGGTGAGAATCTGTCCAGTCCCAAAGTCAGTAGATAAAGGTGAGGAGAGTGCATCGCAAAAAATATGCCAGACATAAGTAAGAATGGTTATTGTAACAAACCAAACACATTAAATTATGTAAGTATAAGATTTCTCACAAAAACACTAAATGCAAAAATATTTCTTAACATACAAAACATTCATATTTGACATGTCAAACTAACACACCAAGTGAGACTATGAATTATAATAAATCAAGAGCCATTTAGGAGCCAAAAGAGCTGGCTCTTTGAAAGCAGCTGAACTGCCCATCACTAAATGACTTTCTGTATGACAACAAAGCTCTTGTCAAATCCTGCATAGTCAGCACAGTCTTCCTGTACACTCAAAGGAGGTCTTAAGATGACTAACTCACTGATCCACCTTACTTAGTTTTTCCAATTAACATCCAGGTGTCATTGTTGAGCCTAAGTAGGTCTGGAGATTATGTAATTTATCACCAAGGCGAATGTTTAAACAGAGGCATTTAAGACCAAGATCAATACCATGTGGAACGTTGTTGAGGCAACACAGAGGAGGCCACAAGAAAAAACATCTGAAATCAAGATACTGTAACTATTGCATGTAAAAACAAATATCTGAACTGCAAATTCCTTATCTCAGCAAATTTATTTGCTAAGACGCTCAAATAAATAAAACATATAAATAGGAAAAGTGTGGGTCATTTATTTATAATATTGTATATCTCTCTGTGAGGAACTTCTACTTATGTTAGTCGGTTGTATCCCCTGTTGTGGCCAAGCCAAGATGACAATGCGGTTTCTGATTTCTGTATCAAAATATGTTAAGCAGTGTTTATTTATTATCGCGGTAAAAGAGTAGCAAACACATAAAATGTTTGGGAATTTCAATAGTAAATGTGTGAAACATTTTTTTTTCTCTACTTTAAAATCTCTAAGCTTGCTTTTGCCGACTGTGTCCTTCAGTTAGTTTCACTCGACCAATGTCATCATTAATATTGAACAAAAAAGATCTTGCCCAAGCTATTTGTCGTTAATATTTCAAAAAGACTTTTTATTAGCAGTGGACCTCCCTAACCTTTTACTTTTTTGCATCAACCAGAACTGCCTATCACAAAAATGGGGCAATGTCAATTTTCTCTAGGAATGTCAATCACAGATCTTCAACTATTACGTGATATTGGCAGTTTTGTTTAAACACACTGGTCAAATTTTGTCAGATTTTTTTTTTTTTTATTGTTTAAGTTACACTCAAGTGGTCACCATTACCATTTATTTTAAGCTAAATGCTTTTGAAGTGATCTATTGCAGTAGGAGTGTGCTATAATGTTAATTACGTTGCAATGAAAGCGGTGTTTACTCATTACGTTTTTTTAAGACATTCAAATTATTCACTGTAAAGGTGACCACTAGAAGCACAAACGAAATGTATATTTTAAAGTTTACTTTTGCACTTTTATTTTCTTTGAAGCTCATGCAGACTCCCAAAATATTATCTTAACTGTTAAAATAACATTGTCATGAAAAACAAATTAATCCACAGTACAATATATTCTAATTTAATGATTTAATATTTTAGTTTTTCCGTTGTAAGAAATCCTTATTTTTCTGTGTACAAGGTAAAACACAATAATGTTATTATTTTTTATCCGTAGGTTCAGAAGCAAAAATGGGAAGTTAGAAATACAGACTGAGAGATAACAAACATCACAACAAAGTAAATGGCCTCAAGGATTTCACACATTTTGGATTTGTAGTGATATTTCAGTTGCTATTCCATATAAAATGATAAGACCATCCTGGATATTAATTCTGTAGATGAATGATATGGATGACATGTAACATTTATTCATCTAGGTTTAAATGTAAGCTGAAAGCATTTAGCAAGTTAGCATAGCCATTTAGCAAATTTGCAAAATATGCTAAATAGCATCTAGATAAAGTTTGTGGTTCCATGTGTTATTGTAAAAAAAAAATGGTTTTGTGATTGCTGACTGATATTAATAAAATCTAGATTTCTGGAGGATTTCTGCCATCCCAGTGGGCACCATGATAATTCCCTCAGTATACTGCAGTACTTATAAGCTTTGAATAATAAACTTAGAAAAGAAGAGCAGGGATAGAACAATGACCTTGATGTCAAGGTAACCTTAGCAGGATGATCAAAGGGATCCTGATTTTACATTGTTTTGATTCAGAGAGGCAACTGAAGGCTTAGCATAATGACTGAGCGCCAAATCTCAACAGGAACAGATGGGCTTCTCTAAATTTCAAAGCTAAGAGTGTGTTTCTGACGCTTTCTCCCATTACCTCCCCTCCAAAACTAAAATAATGAAACAATTGATAAGGTCATTGGGGAGTGTTTAGTCACTGTTGAACACCTTTAGGAGGCGGGAGAAATAGAACTGTCTTGCAGAGGCATGGCAGCGTATCAGAGTGCACCAGCAGTCAAAGCGAGTTCAGGCGAGACGAGCTGTAAGTGGATCCTCCACCTGATGTCCACATCAGTTTCAACTGACTGATTTCTGTCTCCACTGGTCCCAGACAAGAGGCTGCGGAGGGGAACGGGACACCTGCTCATCACCAGCAGATGGCCCTAACCTATTCATTCTCACTTGTCTTATGTTTCACTCTCTGGTTATTCGACAACTCTCTGCTTGGGCTGTACAGGGTTGAAGCTGTGGAACCGGAGCTTTCTGCAGTTCCAGAAAGATACAGTGTGCGAGGACTGAGGCAAATGTAAAGGACTATGGCAAATGATACAAGTTTTACGTGTGTGGGTCGGTTAGACCCCATTTCCACATACAGGGTTAAACATAGTCACTGTTTTTCAGACGTGCTGAGAGAAGTTTGTATCCTGAAATTGACCCACATCCTTCAGTCAACAAGGGGTGTAACTTTGCCAATGATATGCTTATAAGTTTGTCTTGAAATGATAAACTTATATGCATAACATATGACCTGAATTTAATCCTGTGAAGCTAAAACACATTTTGCCAAGCCTATAAATAAGATAAAACTGTAGAACAAAGCTGATTATAATTAACCTGTACTATGACTTTATGCAGTGTTGTGAATGGATTTATCCGCTGTCCCATCATTGCTTTGCTTTCAGCCAGAGGCGACACATTTGTATTGATCTATTTTACTGGTATGTCAGCCAAAATAATTGCATTCCAGGAGAGTAGTTAAGGTTTTCCTCACATAAAAATATTAAATATAAATAAAATTTAGATTTTTTCAACTCCTTCCTATCCACCTGGCAAATCCTTAGTCTCTTTTTACAGTTCTTTCTTCTAACATGAAAAGGTTTTTCACTTTTTTTTATTTCATCAAACTTTCAGCCAGAAGACAAAAGAGTGAACTTCTCCAAATAGGAAATTGATTGAAGAGATTGAAGAGACTGGGATGGACGGCTGCTGGTGGCAGTGGCAGTGTTAGCAGAAAGTTGCAGAGCTCTCATCAGCCAGCTGCCACGACAAGCTGCCATAGCTGTCACTGGCCACAAGAGATCTTTTGCCAAGTTAAGGTAAAGGCCTACTTATTCAGTCCTATTAGGACTGGCAGGCCTTTAAACAGGCATGCGATAGAGCTTTCAGCTGTCTTCAAGACTGTTGCACTGAGGCTACCTCATGCCACATGCAACAAAGGTCCCTCAGTAAAACACACAGACCAACAGTGAGGACTCATGACAGGCTTCAGTATTAAGCATCGACTGGGCCTAAGTTAAAAGTAGCCCTGAGGCAAGCAGTGTTTTTCATATTCTGACTTTTCCAAAATTTCATCTATTTTTCATATATATTTTTTTACATTCAGCTTCACCTTTTGTCCCTTTGTTAATTGTTCTTTTACATCTAGATTTGTTAAATTTGGATCTGTTCATTTTTGTTTCAGTTAATTTCATTTCTCTGTTCTCTGAAGTTTTTTTTGTTGTTTTTTTTTACAGTAGCCCATTGCATTGGTTGTACCTTGACTGTGGACAATTCAGATTCTAATGATGGTTTGGATGAACATAAGTAAAGGCCATTTTTTCAACGTATATAACTGATTTAGGTATGACCAAAAAACCCTGGGGCCTCATGGCATAGACAATGTGTACGCACAAAAAATGTGCGGCACAGTATTCTACAAACAACTCGGCATGCGTAAAAACGAATGTTGTGTGAAAATGTTCAGTAATCCATGCAAATGTTTGACCTACCGTGAAAATGTGCAACAGCGAGGCGAACCTTTTTAGATGACAGTAGCAAACAACAAAGCACAGGGCTGAAAGATGTTGTAAAAGCAAGGCATGTTCAGGATAGAGAGCCTTCAAGGTCTCAAGACAGTTTGGATTGAAGAATGAGTAAAACCATGCCTGACCTGCACAATGTATGTGACTAGCTCATCTATGCAGGAGACATACTGAAGTTACCATTACCAAAGATCTAATCTCTGATTCTAATGACTACCTCCTGCTCAATTTTCCCAAAAATATGTTTTCACTTATTTCACAAAGTGACATATTTACTTGGCTGTGATACAAAACTTCAATACAATCCAGTGTCTGCATGTTTGAGGATCATATTAAATGTTGTTTTAATCTAATTATACGTTAAAGAAATACACATTGAATCCAGACAAGTTGTTTAAATCCATTCCTTATTTTTGTGCAGTTGCAATTCTTTACCACATCTAAAGTAATCACAGTATCTCTCTCCTATGTTTATAGATGACCTTATTAACACTGCCAAGCCTGCAGAGATGCGGCTGTCAGTGAGCAAATCACACTGTCAGAATAAAGACTATGTATCTTTATATAAAACCATTTTGTGCCTGTGAGAAAACAAACAGGGGAAGATCAGCTATGTCATATGAAATTTAAAGTTTTGAAGAAGATTAGAGGTGATCCAGGTAATCCACAAAGATAAAGTGGGTTGTGCTAGTCATCATTCACTCAGACACCAATGGACACCATATCACAGTGCAGGATGACAAATATGTAATACCAGTAAAAAGGCCCAAACAGAAAAAAACAACAAAGGGTACAATGTCTCAAATTAGCTTTAAAGCTCAAGATGGAAGACCTCCTTCTGATTATATGTTTCATGTTTTGTTTTGTTTAGCAGGTGCTCTATCTTTAGACTAGCTTTAATAAGGGCCATGCGTTTTCAAGTAGAGTAGGACTGTTGGACTCCACCAGTGGAGTTAGATAATCTCCCATCACATAATTGATAACTTTTAAACTTTTTTCACCCTGCTTTTATTTTTGAACTTGCCTCTGCCTCTGTTTTCGTTATCCCAGCTTCAATCGGATTTTTGTGTTCTGACTTTGGCCTATTTTCAAGAACTGCTTTTATTGCACCACTGTGCTGGGTCTGTGTTAGTTGAGTCCTCTACTCCTGTGCCTTTCTACACAAACTTCATATGTTGTACCAAATGCATCAAAATGACATGAAGACCTTGTAGTTTCAGGTCAGAGTAAGCAGGTTTCTGTTAATGTCAATGCACAGTTTATATGTCATGTATTGCTGCTGCGTTCATCCTCGGCTAAGCATTTACAATCATTCTCAAATTAAATTTCTCTTTTACTAGATTTCCAAGTCCAACTCATCTGATTCAGCACACACTTAAAGAGGTTTAAATGGCATTCATTGGGAGACTAATCCTATCACAAAATGTTTATCTTAGCTTATTTTGGCAATCTGCCCAGACATTATGATGCATGTTTCTATTGGGAAACTGTCAGGGTGAGTGAAGGATGTGGTGGTTGTTCAAAAGACATGAATATCTCATCAAACAAAAAGTATTTATTCAAATTATCTGTTTTTTCCAGCAAATATTCAGAATGACATGAAATGCTCACTAATCTTTCAATTCCCTCTGGCATATTCATCTTAAGAATGGGTCCTAATTAATGAGGCTTTTCAATTGTGACAACCATTGTTCGATACATATTCATATTTGTTCATCCTCTATCACTGAACCCTCTAGAATCACTGAAACAGTGATAAACCTGTGGATTCTGATAACAAAAAGGATAACATAGGACATTCATGTTCTTGGAGTTGCTATTCTACTATGATATTGTGCACAGCGGTGAATTTGCTGCTCTCTGCAGCTGCCTCATTTGTATTGGGTAGACAGCCTGTTGTGCATAAGGCAGAGACAAATCCCCTAGAGTACTACCAGCTGTATACAACATATGCCTCATAGGTTGCACACCACATGCATCCACAAAATGACACCTTCTTTCTTCCTGATAAAATCCTTGTCGAGGTTGGCACACAGATTTAATTATATCCAAATCCCTAATCGGGATCTTCATTGTTTTGTATATTTTCTGGCAACAAATTCCCTTAGTAGACGTATTTAATCATAACAAAAAATGTTGATGTCTCAGTTCGTGAGCTTTTAGTTTGAAATTACCATTGTTTTTCCCAACTTGTTTCAGCAGATTTGTCTCTTAAATTGCTCTAATTTTCTCCAAATACAAAAACAGAAATGTTCACTTTGTTTATTAAGTCCTTAACAGCAGTTTCTACTGTAGAGTTTACTCTATGTGCCAGACATAAAGAAGCAATTTGTAAACTTGCTTTCCCATTCACATCGGGTCGGTGTGGTAGTTAGCAGTGCTATTTGACAAAAAGTCTCCTGGACAAATATTTTCTCCAAAGAACGAACTTTCTCTTCTGCTAGAGTGCTAAAATAATGATTCCATCTCATGTTTTCCAATTAAGTTAGCAAAATGTTTAGGAATATTTGCATTTTAATTCATTTTGCTTTTTAAGGTTTTCTGCTCTTATTAGTGAAGCAAACAGTATGGTGGCACTGGTTGCCTTGACAGCAGATGAGGATGGGAGGGAAATGACACCAATAAGATACAGAGATAATAGAAATAAAATTAATGAAGGTAATGATGATAGTATGCAATAATAATAATAATTGTTTTGATTATTATTGCCATACATGAATGCCAATTAAATAGTATTGAAACGAAAATAATAGATCTAAGAATAGCAAAATATATTTCTTTAGGTTCTGAATGCATTTTGCGCGTTATGTTGCTTCCAGGTTTAAATGTTGTGTCAGTTTATGTGTGTATTCTAGAGCCAGAAATGGTCTGTGTTAAGTTGTTCGAGGGAGAGGGAGAGGAGAGCACCACTAAAGTCTGGCAGTTATTACACTTGAAAAATGTACGTAATTTCAGAGTTAGCCACCAAAATATATAAGATATACAACAAAAAGAGCAGCACTTCACTGAAATCTCTAACGTAATGTGAACCAGTAGGGTTGTAAAATAGCAGCTAACATGTGTGGGTAAAAGCTAATGGGCCAGTTTGGGCTACATATCAACAGTAGTAACACTTTTCCACACCAGCTGGAAGACATAATTAGTATGTAAAGAAACCTGCTTAGATGACATTGATTACTGATCTTGTAATAAACATGTTTGGTTCCAAAATGCCCGTGAGCTCAGCTCTGGAGAAATACACAATGAACTTAATGAAAAAAAAAATAGAGACAGAGCTTCAAATTTCTTTAATAAATTATATTTAGGGAACTCCACAAAGTTTTTATTTATTATTATTATTTTTTTTTACCCAGTAACATGGTATGATACTGGATAAAATCACTATTCTATAACAATGAAATAGTGACAGGTTTTTCCACTGTTGATTACTACATCATCAAATCATTGTTTTGCAAAACAGTAGCTACATTTTGATTTAACAAAATAAGAATCTAGAGTGAGAAAAAAAAAAAAAGCTACAGTAACAACCCAAGAACAACCAATAAATGAACACAACATTAAGGGATACTCTAAACACAATCTGCAAAATGAAAAACCTGGCTGCTGGCCACAAAGTCTGGTGGAGCTTTTTACGGACAACAAGCAAATTCAACATCTGGCTAATAACAGATATGCACCTCAGCTGCATTCACACTCACTGTTAATGTTTTTTATGTGTTAAAAATTCCATATTTTTAACATAATATTGTAGAATGCCATAGAAGTTGGTCAGTTATGCATTTGATGTAACAAATCATCAACGACCAAAGGGTCAAGGGTAAGCCAGAGCTCAGATGTCTGGTAGAAACCTGACTGCTGCATAACACTGTTCATTAATAGCTAGGACTTGCAAAGCAAAGTGCTCCATTTATGAAGGAGAAAAACAGATCTGTTGGTAAATTTTCTCTGCACACAATTAACTGGAACTGTAAAGGGAGAATGTTCTGTGTCGAGTTATTAGTCAGAGCCTGACATAACAGGAAGGAAACAATCTATAGTTAGCCTGCTTTTTCTGAAAACTCTCCTCAAGAAGCTGGAGCATAGCAACGTGCACGTTTAATCATTTTGTGTAGCTGCTTATGCTGAGTCAGGTCATCATTTAGAAATAAATGATAAAGCCACAAGTGTTTTAGGTTTTCGTTCAAAAACCGTAGAAGCATAGTAAAACCAAGGCAGCATTTCTGCCTGGCTGGATGGCTGACATAATTAAATTATATCTCATTATTTTTATTAATAAGTACTTTCTCTTTTTCACTCATGGGAAGAATATCCGCAATTACAATGATCACCCTCCTTAAAATAAACTGTATCTGCTCTATGAGGAAGGTTAAACCACCCTAGACTTGTATAAAAATCTTAGATTATATCATTCCAATTTTTTTATAGATACCTAAACTTTTTTAAACATCTATTCAATTTATTCACGTATTGCCAATTCATAAGACGTCATCTTGAAGCACTGCACAACAAAAGTCAGTCCAATTATACAGCTTTAAGTATATTGATCCTAGTGATCAAACAATGCAATCAATTTCTGTTTGTTGTACAAATTTGTTCAAAAGGTTTTCTATCAAATGAAACTAAATGCATCAGAAAGAAAAAACTTCCCTTTATTAGGAAGGAACCTGTCTCAGTGTGAACAGTCATTTTCCAAGACTGACTGGGACTTGAGAAGACAGATTATTTTATTTATATTACCTGACACATAGCTTAAAGCACTTTTTAAAATGAATTTGGAACAAAAAAAAGAAAAAAAGAAAAAAAAAACACCACACAGTCTATGAAATTGAGCAAATGCCATGTAAGGTAATCTGCATCTATTACCATCCATGTAATTAGGCAGTATAGCTGTTTCCCCACTTCCCTAGGTAGTTATTATTATAAACATTAAGTTAACAGAATTTCCTTATCCTCCTTTCATAAATTAAAGTTTTACAAACCCTGCTGTGGATGGACGGATGAACAGATCCGTGATGGAGAGAATAACTCTGAGTGGTATAGTCATGAGTTTCATGCTTTCCTTCTTGCGACTCATATCAAACTGGTGCAGTATTTTGTTTCCATCTATGTTAACTTCTTTTTCCTTAGAATTACACTGGTGAACAAATAAAGAGCTAAACTTGGCACAATTCCTGTTGAAATTGTTGCTTTGACTTCCAGTGGAACATGAGGTGAATGCTTCTGAAATCTGCCAGATAGTAAGAAGTTATACCTGGCATGCGATCTGACAGAAATGTATTATCTGGAACAATTTCTCACTACTCCTTTTTAAATCTGAAGTCAAACATGTACTTAGTTGTTTGGAAAAACTGGTATAAAACCAAAGACACATGCATGTACACACCACCACCCACCATCCCACAAATCCACATCCACAAGAAACAAGATGACGCCTCAGTAAAGTGAGAAACCTGATCATGACCTAGCAGAACAACATACTTTTCATCCATATATTTAATTTCTGACGATACCATCAATCTATTGCAACAACAAAAAATTGTTTGCATTATGCATGAATTTTAACACCCTGCAATGGACTGATAACTGGTCAAGGGCGTACTCCACCTCATTGCAGACAGGCACCCCAAGATCAAGCGGGCATAGGCAATGGATGGTAATCTGTCACATATCTGGTTTATTTCTTTAAATCTGCTCCTATTCACAGGTGTTCACATTCATTTTAATGTTCACTCTCCCTGAACAAGTAAACACGTGATCGATCACTCTAAGGTTTTGTTGAAATTTGGTATTATTTTTCTATTTCTCTTGTTCTACAGACCCTAGCTTCAAGCTGTCATCATACCTAAGATGGTTTGGGGTTTCTACTTGTGGTGCCTGGTAACTTGAGACCGCCAATGAAAACTGACCAAATCTATGATGACCATTTCAAAATGTGAAATTGCATTCTAATGTATTCTCAATTCACCTGCATCTGGGGAATAAACATCATTAATTCACTCTCTATAATTGTTTTAATATCAGTTGAGTGCAAAGTGCATTCATCTGCACTTTAAAGCACGGAAACTGAATTAATCCATTAATCAATGCTTAGAGAACAATTTCGGACCCAAATATCAGGGTGGGTAGCCTGGGCCATAAATTTCATTGTGCTGGAACCATTTAAGCACATTTGCACAGAGACAGGATGTTGATTTGGGAGCTAGTGAGCACCATGGAAAGATTTTAAAGAGGCAAAGCACCAAGGAGTTCACAACCACATCCGCATTAGGTCATAAATCTTCCTCAACTGAATAAGCACTCTTTTTATTCCTCTTCCAAATTCATCATGCCCCTCCCTCGTGTGTCTTTTCCCTGCTGTCTGAGGCTTTCTTTGGCCCTGCCTCCATCTTCCTCTTGCTCTCCCTCTTTTAAGTGTCTTTACTGGATAACGAGTGCGATGACAGTAAAAGTTTCATCATCTGCCTCCATCCCATTATGCCGGATGATGTTTGTTTTCAGTGCACGCAAAGATGAGAAGAAAGCCGAGCTAAGCTGGTTTGCAAAACACAGTAAGAGACACGCTGTCAGCTTTTGTCCTATCATTTTCCCTCTTGCTGCAAACTCACATTCAGCTTATTATCAGAAATTTGTTCATTTGCTGTATTACACATTTAAAATGGAGAAGAGATTTATTTAATTCCTAGGTAGAAATGACAGCGGTGTGTGACTAAAAAGCTTCGTTCTTAGCCCTAACTGTCTGACTGGCATGCTTACATCGAACATTGGGGGAATTAGTGGCTTTGTTTCCCGTTTGTTTCCCAAATGTCATTACCCAGCAATTGCTTATTATTCAAGTGAAAAACATTGCCTTAATAATGTCATGTAGGCTCTTCTGGCAAACATTTGTGCATTGTTCATTACTTCCCCAATTAAATGAAATAATGAACCTAGTTGAAATAAAGCACCGCCATAGATGAATAATTTCCTCATTTAGTGGAACACTAAATGGCCAAAGATTAAATGACTTCTGGATGGCTTGCACCATCAAAAACAGAGGACACTGATATGAATTATGAAGAACAGCGCAATTCTATTAAGTAACAGGAAGGTCACCTAATTTAATTTAAAGTAGCAAGAATTATGTCCACAGAGAGACTCAAGACTGTCATCAACAATAGAAATTAGCTTTGGTAAATCAGGTAATGGCTCTAACTGCCTTACTTTGTCTGACTGATAACACGTGCAGCTGAACCTAGAAAGCAGGTGACAAATTGTTCGGTTTCCCCAGACTGCGTCTGATCAAACAGATCGATTTTGAAAATATCACGACAGCCTCAGGATCTCCAAAATTGAGAGGACGTGTCAACAAAGCTGTGGGAAGAAAGACATTTCACAAACACTGGCACCTGATGTCAGAACTGCAAAAAATAGGAAATCAATACTCTGACCTCAGGAGGGGCCACTGTCGTGTATGTGAAATACCAAATAGCAATCACCTTTACAAGCCTCCCAAAGAGTTGGGATAGCATATTTGAGAGGAAACAACATACTACACAGACCGGAGGTTATGGATGCCCTCTGCTTGTTTTCTGGTCGGTTTGCTGAACTACTAGTGTTTGCTGTTCAACAGAAAAAGAAGGAAATCATTGGATATTCCTTTTTGGGGGTTTTGTGGAATGTGTTGAGTTCTGCAGTCTGATCAGCTTCCCGCAGAAGCAGTAATAGACCCTTGTCACAACATTTTCCATCTGTTAGTGGGTTTAAATTCACTTCACATTAGCCATGGTGAAAGTATCAGGGAACTAGGCTATCATCCATCAGCAAATTGTCTTTACATAACAGCACCATCATTAACAAAAATAAGCCTTTTACTGCTTTATTTCACTGCACCTTTATTTCCTACTTTCACAGACTGTTCAAAGGGCTGTGATCCTAGTTACACTAAAAATTTACAATGTCTTAATGATGAGCATCAGGGGGGCTGTGGTGGTGCTCAGCACAACCCACGTATGGAGACCTTAGACCTCATGGTGGTAGTCGCAGGTTCGATTCTCAGCCTGATGACATTTGCCATATGGCTTCCCCCTCTTTCCTGTCAGACTGCGTTCAAATAAAGGCCACTACAACCAACAAAACCTTAAAAAGAAAACAATGAGATTTAGTTAGAGGGAGTTTTTTGACAGACATGTTCAGGTTTGTCAACTAATTAATTACAAAAACGTGGCACCTTATCTTGTGGGGAGGTGGGTACTGAGATATGCAGCAGATTCAAATATCTTATCAATAACAAGTGCTAGAAAGTGAATGAAGAGTGTCAGTGATCGCAGTAGTATTTTTTAAATTCAAGCAAATCAGTTTAAAATGTAAACAAATGTAAACTAAAGGTTTACATTGGTTTCCCCCCTGGCATACTTTTAGAAGGACCATAACCTTAGCCTTTAATTTGCATCTACCTAAAACCATTGTCACTTTGATTGTTACAGTTCATTGGCTTAAGTGCAAACCATTTTTGCCAGTAGTGAAGGCAGTGCTCTGCTACTCAAGTGTATATGTATGCATGTCACAGGATAAGCTACATTTTTTGTTGTTTACTGACCTCAGACGTCAAACTATCTACAGACAATTGACTTCTGTTCTTCCTCTGAACTTAATTTCACACACAATGACAAACACGCACACCAAATGCTTGTGTCAAACCGCGCACAGCTTTTGTTGGCAGATGTGCGCACTCAAGCATCGTATGAGCCGAGCTGGAAACTATGACTGAGACTAAAAAAAAGCACTGACCCTTAACAACGACTGGTCTACTCAGAGAAAAACATGTTTAAATGCCGAGTGATCCTGAAAGAGAAATCCTGGAACTGGCACTGTTTACCACAGAAGATTGTCTGTGTTTCTTCAGTAGATAGATGCTGGGGATTCTACTTGCCAACTCCTTTCCAACTTAAGTGACTGGAAGTACAGTAAAACAGAAAACCTGTGTCAGAATACTCAGATATTACATTCTTGTCAAATGTCACCACTTGATATAAAAAGTTAAAAAAAAATAAAAAAAAATGTAGCTAATGCTTAAAGTTAAGATTGTTGGGTTTCTTGCTCACAAATGGTTTTAAATGTTTTTGAAATGTACTGTCAATTAAAACAACAACGCAGTAAAAAAAGAAGACAGGTTTGTGCTTAACTTAAAATTAGCACAAACCTGTCTTCTTTTTTTTTTTTTGGAATGGAAATGTATTTGGAAACGCACATTTCTGAATTTCCAAAAACCTGTTTGCAAGAAATTGATTTTAATCAATAAACTCGATATTTAAAGATGTTCAAATTTTGACTCAGACTTCTAAACATTTTATTTCCCATATTTTACCATAATTTCTCAACCACCCTAATTGAAATGAGAGGTAATGATCCAGGGATATCGATTGTCAACATATCTGCATTTTCTTGTAGGACAGGCCCAACCATATTGATTTGACCCTGCAACTCACCGCTAATGCTAAGCGATGTACAGTCATCAAGATGAAGCCAATCTTACAACTTAAAAGCCTGACAATATAAAGACTGCAATTACTGACTAAGCATTATTCAAATTAGAACCCTTTAGCCCAACCTGCTACTGAAAATGATTCCCATGTCAGGAATCTGCTGATATATATTTTTAAATGCTATGATGACAAGTATTTATAGTACACCAAGTTGATGTTTCTGCATTTTCCGTCTGTGCGAGCTCTGTTCCAGGAAGTAGTGGGTTCATAGTGGGTTCAGATAAGAAATTGTAGAACTGAGTAAAATTACAGAAGACGCTCTGTTTCATCAGCCAAAATGTTCAAGGCTGTGCTGCTCTGGCAAACAATATATTTGTAAAGTATCATTTATCTGAGAAAATGGAAAAATCTGAAGTTCACCAAGGGTTGGCATTTATGTTGCAATGTAGCTAATGAAGCAAATCTGACACACTTTTCTTGAAATAACATCGGACGCACAGAGGAGTTTATATGCCTGTTAGATGCCCACTGATGCAAATGATACTCATTTCAAGTTATGTCTAATTAGTGTGTCCTTATTTTGAAGCAGATTGTTGAGAACAAAGCATGATAGTATTTGCTTATCACAAAATTTGCATTTTAAGTAGCATAGCTAAATGTGTGGTAAGTTCATTCAGAATGTGATGTTTTTTATAGTGAAATTAATTTAAATTTGGTTGCATCGATAGTTATTTTTTGCTTACATTGTGTGTCAAGGTTGTTGGAAAAATACTATCAGAAAAAACACTGAAATAAGTTTTCATGATATTGTGAACTAAATTCTGTTTCCTTTAGAATGTTATATATATTTTTTCCCTTCTGAAAGTCATGTGCTCTAACCAAGAAACACTTGTTAAATAAACTACAGTTTAGTAGATGTATGTTACAATTCAACCTTTTATCTTTCATTCACTCATTTACAGCCTATACTTGCTTCATCATTACTGATGGTTAAAATTTGCTCTAGACATTATCAAACTAGAGATGTGATACACTCAGGTTACCAATCTAACACAAAAACAAACAAAACAAACAGCCATACCACATTTGCACTCATCTTTAAAGTCAATTCCAGACCACCTGTAAACACAGTATGCACATCTTTGGAGTGTGGGAGGAAGCCAGAGTGTCAAGAGAAAACCCACGCATGCACATTTCTATTTAGTCAATAAAAGATGTGCCTTAGGTGATTTTTTTTATTTATTATTATGATTGTTTTCTGTGTGCGTGTATGAATATGTATGTGCTCCTTATTGGGACCCATAAGAAGAAGTTCTGTTTGAGGGTCAGGGGTTATACGGTAAGGTGTGAGCTGAGTTTATGTTAGGTTTAGGGTTAGGCACGTGATGGTAATGTTTAGAGTAAGGGTCACACAAAATAGACAGTTATAACAACCACCATGTTTAATATTTCTCATGAAGGACCTTGACTTGTTTATGTTGTGGCATTTTTTCATCTCCAGTTCAGTGTGGGACAGTGAACTCCAGCTCCAGCCCTCAAAGGCCGGTGTCCTGCAACCTTTATAAGTGTCCTTTGTCGTACACACTGGAATTAATGCTGCATTCCAGTTCAACTCAGAACCGGGAAATGCAGACCTCCCAGTGAAAAAGATTACTTCTAACAAAGTTATTGAACTCATTAGTATATAACTGTGTATCATTGGATAATACACAGGAAGTTATAACAAAGATACAACATCTGCAAGACTTTGCATATTTTATAGGAGAGTTCAAACAGCCAATCTGGTGATTTTTATGTGTTAAATCTTAAATGTAGGTTTGCATGCATATTTATTCTGTTCTTGAAAAAGGCACAGAAAATAAATAAAATAAAGAGAAATGATCTTTGTGCTTTTATAATAATAAATTCCTACATGGATTTCATTGCCTCCACTATCAAATTTTTATGCCATGAAGGAATTAGATGTGTGTTTGTGTGCATGCCTTTTATGCCACTTTCATTGTGGGAATCCTGCATTCATTTGAACTGTGTTTTGCATAACTGCCATCGCCTCAAGTCACTCCATCTGTGAAACTCAAGCAGCATGAACAAAAGAAAAGAGAAAAAGATTGGAGAAAGAAGATGGGGAGAGAGGGAAAGTGAAATGAGAAAGAGGAAGAGAGTGGGAGAGAAGATAGATATTTTGGAAAAAGAGAAGAAACTAAAATAGAAAATGGAGAAGGGATTAGAGACAGAGGGGCAAGTTGCAGCTATAACCTTGGACTTGTCATGTGCAAACAAGAGGAGTAAATGAATCATTTTACTTGTTTATCACATGCTATCCAAGCTGAACAATTCCTTTGACCCTTGTTTGTTTAGAATGCTACATTCTACTAAATCCACGTAACGGCGAATGTGTATCTCTTTTTGAGCCTTACTGACTACTTGTGATGGAATCTTATATTTTTAAAACTCTTAACAAATCTGTCCTGACTTTGCACTGCTGCAGTTTCAAAGTGACCTTGTTAGGCTGCTGTAGTGTGACCGACTCTGTGGTGGGTCTCACAGAACCATATCAACTGTAATAGCAGACTGCTGACGCACAAGTACTGAGGTGGGGCTTGCCTTTAATCATCTCTTAACGAGAGTACTGATGACATGTAGGGAGTGTTATCTGTCCTGTATGCCTTCGTGTCCCTGAATAATTTAGTTGGCATAGAATAAGGCAGACATGAAACAAGCTTATTCACCAGATTAGCATTTAATTAATAAACTTTAGGTGGCTTCAATATTTCAGCAAGCATGCATTATTCAGTTTAAATATCTGCCCTAATTACTTCTCCCCAGGCTGATCTACGACTTTGTTTTTTCTCCTTGGGGGCTTCGTGCCTCTGGACCAGGCCTGCTAAAAATAGGCCCTGTGGAGGCTCTTTACCAAACGTTACCTTACTTCCTTCATTAATGATCATTAGATGTAACTCCAAAGAACACACTCACAAACACGCAGACAAACACACACAAACAGTCAACCATGTTTTAAGGAGTGTTGGTTAGTAGTGTTTTCTTCCATGGGAGGTTAACCATATTGTGTGTAGTTTTTGGGCTATTAAAGGAATATACATAGTTTGTGGTCCAACATGTATGTGGATCCCCAAATCCAAACCATCAACCTCAGCTGGTCAGAAAACTGTTTGATTAAACTATGGAACTTGAGCATAGAAGTCTAAGAAACAATAATACTTTATTAGCTGAACTATTTTAGAGTGTGGACTTTTGATATCTCTTAATTTTTTGCCGTTTTGGTTGTATGCTGATAAATTACCTGCCCAGCACCTCAGGAGCCTGGTGCTGATGCCAGCGCTTATGTCTGTACCTTCTACCCAGGTTGCTACACCCGATGTTTGCAAGCCTCCTACGTCTTTTCCTTTGGTTCACTCAGTGGGAGGCAGTATAACCAAGGTCGTCAGGATTGTCTGTCATTAGTCCATCACACTCTTAAGCCTCAAAGTCAACTTGAACAGGGTTCTCATAAACTGGCATAATGGTTCAGAGGAACAACGTTGTTGGTTTACCCCAAGCGCCCTTGTCACCTTGGTCCTTTAAAACACAACAATATCCACAAGGGTCAAATTTTTGGCTTTAACTCTTTGGTAAAATTAGTTAATGACAGGGATAGTACATGGAATGGAAAGGGGTTGAACTTGAATTGCACAAATACTATATGTCAATATACCAGAACATGGCTAGAATGACAGTGCAATTCAATAGTGTTACTTGCAGTGTAAAAACTTCATAAAAACTGGAAGGAAGTTCACAAGCACTAATATATAAGAAAGTGAAGGAAAATGTAAACAGTAGTCAGATATTAGCCACTTAAAGGCTATTCACACCGATTCACTTTTGATGTGATTAAATGGCAAATTGAACATATCAACAAGCACAAGAGATATAAAAATATTGACTACCAAAAAGTAATTCATTATTTGTCCATGGCGATTTAATATGCCTGGGTGCAGAGAAATACCCTCCATGTGTTGTAGCATCATCTGCAATTTAGATAAGAAATGGGTGGTAAGCATATCAGTATCAATCAGAGAGCATTTAGTTCACTGGTCTGGGAGGAAAAATGTTGCTTCAGTGTTTCCCTCTCTAATGGGAAAATGGTTCCCTCTGAATTTGTCTTATAAGTTATTGCCACAGTCTCCAAGCAGTCTGGTTTAAAAGTACTGTTCCTCTCATGCTGCTTTTTATGATTCAGCATCTTTGCAATGTCATTAGCTGATCCTCTTTGTAAAAGTGCATTGTACGGCTTAATAAGAGAGTCTGAAATGTTCGTGTAATTTAATTTCTTTGCATTTTAAGAACATATTTAATCCCACATATTTATCCGAAGATTTTGAATTGTGTAACACTTTATTAATTTAAAGGACACAGCACTGCTATGCTTCCACTTTTTCATTTATTTCATTAGACACATACCCTCTGCACTAACATCCATTTGCTGCTTTGGAGCCTTGAGTAAAGAAGATTCCCTATGGGTTTGTGACAAACAGAGCACTCATAAGTCAACTCCATCATAATAACTCAGAAATCACATTTTTATTTACCTAAAGTAAAACATATAAAGAGCCTTATTCTCTCTGTCAGATGACCCCCACTCCCAGCTTCACTCCACCCCCTCAGGTGCTCCTTTTTAATCAAGACTGTATTTATTGTAACCTTCTTTTTCCAGGCAGGCAAGTGAAACTTATTTTTCTCTATTGCCCAGACCATCTGCTATTGCGGGAATCATTTCAAGGTTGTGTATGCAATTTCACACCACAGTACGCTAAAGTGAGATCCACAGCTCACTAACGGGTCTAGTTATTGTGATCCAAGAGCCACCTGAAAAGGCAGCAGACGTGAAGCCAACGGATATGGAAGTGAGTCCTGAGTGAGTGTATGGCATATGTTTTGTAGTAAAAATGAAAAAAAAAAATGGCTACCTTCCTTTTTTTTGCTCATGTATGTATATTTGTTTTCATGACTAGTCATAAAAAAGTCCTCCAACTTATTTTAATGCCTGTTATTAAGCACAATTTCTTAGAAGTCTTTTACCATTTTGTGACTGGCCAGTGGTCCATTTCCTTTTCAACTTTACAGTTATAAGGTAGGTCAAGACTAGGCCCAGCACAAACAACTAGGTACATTATTTCTTGGTCCTAGGGAAATATCTTAGAAGGTTCAATTCATATGAAAGCTATCTCAACTTATATTCTTTATTAGCTCATCATGAGTTCATTTCTGTGAAAACACAGAGTCTGTGTGTCCTGGGACCATTTGATGACCCATAAAACATGAAGCCACTGAGAAGAGATGCTTCCTGGAGAAGACTTGGCTCTGTCTTGATTGATTTTCTCCTCTTGTGGACATCATATTGTGGTGACATTGCATCGGCCCACATCTTCACCATATATGGAAACAAATTCCAAGTGTTTGCTCATTTATTTGTCACAATGAACCTCACTATTTATGTTGTAATGAATGTCGTACCTTGGAACAAAGTAGTTGTGCAGGGGCAGTGAGGCTAACATATTTGACAAAACCTCAATTCTGGGTGTTTACCTATTGATCATTCTTAGTGGTTGGATGGTCCATCAGTTTTGTAAGATCAGGGGGGAATATGGGCTGGTTATTGAAAATTAAATTTAAATTCTAGTCTCCCCTCACTATCTTTGTTTTAGTGAGGTAGAACTAGATGTTATCCAAGTTTAATTGATCTTACAGAAGTCTGTCCAATAAAGATAATGGATGACCCAGATTAATTGACACAAATAGATAAGGATAGATGAAATCGATTTAAGGATGATTTGAATCATTGAATGAACACTTCAATGAACATTTCTTTTTCATTTCACGTTTTTTACATTTTTACATTTATTCCATGTTTTTTTTTTAGGTTTTTGATCAATTTAGAGTGTATTCTGTATTCTGCACTGCTGAGCATCATATACCATTTAAATTATCCTTTATTTAAAGTGGTGCTACTTTTTATGCTTTTGAGTAAATTTGTTGTCTGGTATTTATTCCGTAGGTTAAATAAAAAGGAGGTTGATGTTAAAAGGTTATAGTTTCACATGCTGAGGCCAGCTCTAAATTTTGATTAGACTAAGACACGGGCACCTGTCTGAACTCTTATGAGGCCAGCGATCAAAACGCCCTTGGGCTAACAAATTAACCTCCCACTGGTTCTGTGAAACGGTTTATTGTCCAGCCAGTGAAAATAATGTTTAAGAAGTATCGCTGTGAGGGTTTCCAGAATGTAGCACTGTAAAATTTTATATATGTGTACAAAAAAAAGAGGAAAAAAAAAATCACACTTGTGCCAAATAAAATAACACATCAACTGAGGAAGTTCAAACTTGGTAAAAATAAGTCACAGTGTTATACAGCACAGATTATTGCTTAAAGTGTTGACAGTGTTGCTGTTAAGCATTTCTGTTTGTTTGTTTTTTTTCTTGGGTGAATTATAAATGACTCAGCTAAACTGAGTCTTATTTAGCTGCATTCTCAGCCACTTTATACAGGCCAGAAGGTAAAGAGAATCTGGATAGCACAGATTTACATTCTGCAATAAGAGCTCTGTCGTCCTCACAGTAGAGGTTTATGATTTATTTAGCTATATGAGTGAAACTAGGCCGGTGAAAACATGTGGCAGTGGAAACAACTTCTGGCTGGAGCTTCTCCAGCAAGAAGGGAAAAGTGCTCAAAGTACACTTGGCAATTTGCTCCAATATTTTACACAATTCCCAGGTCTTTCTACTTGCTCCTTGACAGGAATAGGGAGCAAGAAGCTCACTAATCACTCTGGAGTACAGTGCATCCACTGCTGTGTCTGCAAAGTGGGTTTCCCCCCAGGATTAAGTACAGACAAACCTCAATAGGATATGTGTTTTCGGACGGCGAGAGAGGAAAAGCAATAGGTGTTTGGTGTTAGTGTGAGACAGAGATGGTGTGAGCGGAAAAACACAAGGTGGAATTAGAAAGAAAAGAGATTAGGGTTTGCTGACCTTGGTTGCCGAGTAGCACAGTTTCACCCACCATCCTTGACTTTAAGAGGAGGGAAGCTATTTGACTCTGTAGTTCTGCATTAGAACAAGGATTAGATGGTTCTGTTTTTTTCACACTCTGGAGATGAATGGATATGGCTGACCAGATGGACTGCTGGCTTCTGGCTCAAACTGTTGATTCGCCTGGACAGCATGGGATGGATTGAAGGTTGAAAATGTGCGCATTTGTGTGAGCGAGTCAGGGTGTCTGCATTCCTGGTAATAGAGTGTATCAGTGTGTTGAAGTGAAAAAAGTTGAAAGGCTTGTGGAGCAAAAGTTCGATCCAAACGGGGGAAATCAGAGATAGTGAGTGCAACAGATCGCAGTCGACTGGTGAGGAAGAGTGTAATGGGCACATTTGCCTTCCTTTACACACCCATAACCCTGGCACCACACACTGGTCCTTCCAGACTGCCATCCATGGCTGAGGCGATGCTGCTCACAGCCATGTAACCTACCTCACTTGGCAGCCGATATAGAACAGCTCAGCCAGGGATTTCTGAAAACATGCCCTCATCCGCCTGTGTGCCGTGTTTATGTACAATCAAAACAAAGTTAATGGGAGAATCCTCTGTTGCAAAACAACAAAACACAATTTCATAGCTTTTTCACCCTCAGGGTTAATGGATGGCACATTTACACACCATATGACAGTACTCGGTTCAAGTTTTTCCACTCCAATTTTTACATGCTGCACAAAGATAAAAAAAAATAAAAAAAAACATTTTACTGTAGATACAGAGCTCGCCCCTAATTCTGATTTTTTTTACAAGGTGTTCAATCTATACTGGAAAGTGGCACATTTATACGTCTTCTCAGACCAAACGCTTTGATTCACATTCCCAACCTATAATTTTATTTCATTTTTTTCGATGACTGTCATGAGGCATAAAAGAGTAACCTTCATATCATGTGACATTTATCCTTGGAGTCACTGTTCTTTAGGTGTAGCTTTTTTTTGGGAAATATAAGAGCATGTTCAGGATTCACTGAAACCATGAAAATGAAACATGTCACCGTCAATGAGCCGTGTAAGTACAGTCATGTAGTTGTATAGCAGTGGTCTGCTAGTCTGATTTAACAGAGTGCTCCCTTATTCCCCACAGGCCGCAAAATTGCAGAGTGTCACAAAGTGGTTAACTGCTTAGCTGTCAAAACGGCTGGAAAAAATTGTGTTAGGTACGTGGATCACAGGGCACTATGATTTAGAGGAGACGGTGCCTGGACTAATGTCTTCTGCTTAAGGTTATTGTTTTATTCATATTTGTGAAGCTGGAGGAATAATGTCCAAACCTCTTTATTTGCTCTTTGGTAGTTAATTCTATTGTGACATCCCCATCCAAAAAAAAAAACACAATTATGGTAAAAAGAAAAACAAGAAAAAAGGGCCATCCCTTATAAATCTACAAATAGTTTTACATATTGGGAAGGTTTTCGAGTTTCATTAGTCTTTTAGAAAACCTTTCCACTTCGAAAATGGAAAACTAGCTTACATTTCTGCATGTGAGCTAGTTCAGGCAGTCAACTTGAGTTGTGCTTCTGACAGGCCCACCCTGATGAACTGGGTGGTCTATTTAAGTTGCAAAGCATCCTGCTGCACTTTGTATATCATGCGTTGCTGCTGGCTTCCTATCCGCCTGCTGCTGCTACCTTCTGCTGGATTATCTGCAGCCTGTCCACCTTGCTGAACACCATGGCCATTGAAACCAATTCTGTTTAAAAGGTAGCATATTTTTAGAGTCTTTTATTCTACAGGTTGTTAAATTAATGGGAAACCATTTGTGCAAAGCAAATCCTAACATTTATTTATTTATCATTGCATCATTCATCATTTCCACAAAATCATAGAACGTATTCCATTTAGAGAACGCTTTTAAACTAAAGCAAAGTGAGTTTTTTTTTAATTTAGTAAAAATTCAATGCATTTCTGGGGCTTTTGGCTTAAAAAAAAAGATTCAGTAGATCAAAAACCCATGAGTCAAATCCAAAATCTATAACAAAGCTCAAGAAGACATGGCTAAACCTTTCCCGCACCTCCACCCACACACCGAGAGCTACTTCAAAGACATGTTTCTAAAGAAGTGCACAGTTTATTTGATTATGACGTGTGAGTTCTTTTTCACAGTTATACAACAATCCCAGCATTTACAATCTTGTCAACAACCCAGGCACCAGAAAAAACCTTCTTTTTTTTTCAGTGGCAAAGACATCTCTTCCAACATAAATAAGGAGAATATGTGTGTTTAAGTCAAAGAAGTCAGAGGTTTCAGCTGCATTTTTTGGAACTGGGATTTTCACATATACCTTCAAAACATGTCAGAACAACATTTGTCTCTGCATTTATGAAAGAAAATGTAAAACTCAAGCTTTGATCAATTGGAGAGATTAGACAACATCACTAAGTAATTAAGTGAATGACTTATCCACATGAATAGAATTAATAAAACTACATAGTTATATAGTAATAAAATAAGAGAATCTGAACACATTTGAAGCTTTATTGAGGGTTCACAGAAAACACATTCTATGAAAAGTCTGATTAATATGTTCCTTTGTTGAATCAAGTAGGCTTTATGTGTTTCCATCCATCCATCCATTTATTCATCCGCCTGTCTTTTGAACACATGATTCTGTGTAAAGTCTTGATGGTGCTATGCCAGTAATCAGCAGGTGAGAGGCCCATGTACGTGAAACCAGATTTTATTATCTTATCATATTATTTCTTCATAGAAGGTTAAGAGAGAAATTAAAAAAGAAACCACTGCAGCGTTTTAGAGCTGTTTGTAAGGCCAAAATCATTTAGAAGAAGCCAGTATGCCCATGATAGCTCTGAGCTGCAAAGATTCAAAGCTGAATCTTAAAAGGATCATTATTAGGACTGCATTCCACAAATCCTGTCTTTTACCGGAGAGAGGCAAAAAGAGAAACATATTTTAAAGAAACCCAAGAAAGGTGCAATGATGCAAATGGGAAGAGAAAAGGAAGATGAAACTAAAGTTGAACTTTTGGGCTTGAATTCAAAATGCATTTTGTATCAGAGCACCATCCTGATCTCACCATGTTTACGGTGAAACATGGCTATGGCAGCAGCATGCTCTAGATACATTTCTCTGTCAGCAGAAACAGGAAAGTTGCTGAAAATAATGGGATTATAGGTAGAAATAAATACAGGAAACCTATTCTTCCAAAATACTTAAGATTGTACTTTACTCTTGCAGCAGGACAACTGCTGGTAAGAGTTGAAACATCATGTTAATTGATTTTATTTAACTGATCAGAGTGAACTTCAAAAGTTTTGCAAAAAAGATTTAATAAATAGTTTTTGTGTCGAACAATTGTGCAAAGCTGACATTGGCATATCTTGAAAAAAACATGCAACTGTAATTGTAGTAGAAACTGGTCTGACAAAGTAATTATTTACACGCACGCACACATACCACCATTTTCTGATATTCATAAGTAAAATCTCTTAAGTTTTATTTTCCTTACACGTTACAATTATGTGCTACTTTGTGTCGGACTATTACATAAGCCTAATTTGTTTAAGTGCACAAGAGAATATAAAATGTTTTAATATTAAAGCTTGAAATTGAATTTTATTAGCTGTGTAAAAAAAACTATCTTAACTATCTCCTTTCAAACCACATGTGGTTTGTACAAATGTGATGAACTGAAGTCGAGTGTGGGCAGATTTATCCCACACAGGTTCCTGTGTTCTCAATTTAGTAAATGTCACTGTGTTCTGAATCACATTTCTTCTGCAGTGAGCTCTTGAAGCAATTCTGTTACAAGAAGTTAACAGCCACCGCCACACATTTTGTAAGGCTTGCAGTGTGAAAGTGCATTGTTCTTTATGTTAAGCATGAATTTCTTCCTTTCATCTTTGATTTCAAAAGATGAAACTTACACATTTAAGTCAGAGGCCAGTTTTAGCAGAAATATGGATCATCTAATGTGACTATATGGCTGTAATGGCAGCCGCACACACACACACACACACACACATATATATATATATATAATTATGAGTTTAATTATGAGTTTAACAAAGACCCTCAACTTCAAAGGTTCTTCTGAATTTACGGTCTTATAACTTAAGGATGCAATGATCATAGTGCTTGGTAATCTCATTAATAGGAGCTTCACTGCATTACAAGGTCAAACTAGGAAAAAAAAAACATTTCACCCTTGATTCTGGCAAATATTGGAACAGTTACCATTAGTATAACATCTTCTTACTGCACATGAGCAAGGTACACGGCACACTTCAGCTTAATCCATGGGGGTTTCATTAATTCTGTTCTGCAAAAAGCAGATCAAGCTAATTTGCCCCCAACGGTCCGACCTCACTGTTCATTAAAAGAAGCATCAGAGAGACCAATTAATCAGTGCTCCTTTAATCTGTCAAAAAAGGGCTAGAAAACGAAGGTGTTCTCCTCTTCATTGAGAAATACAGTCATCAGAGGATACAATTTGGTTTCTAGTCACTGTGGTCTATCCCTGAGCAAGCTAATGCTTTGAACAATATATGATACTGCATGTTTTGGAATATGCAGGACTCTGAAATACTGCATATTAATAAGGAGGAACATTTTTTTTTCAGAATTATTTTTCTGATTATGTATTTGCTCATAAATCACTGTGTGTTGGAAATAGTCTCTTATACAACGTTGTTTCAGTTGCAACAAAAAGTCTAAAGGACAATTTATGCAATAAAATCAAATCATGTTGCAACATTTTAAAGATGCATCTCAGGTTCAACTCATTTGATTGGATAAGGTGACCATAATATTTTAGTCACTCATTATTCTAATTGGCTAACTCCAGCTACAAGATACTCCTGCTGGGCCTGAATAAGTGTGACGAACAGTGTGCACTGAGGTGTGCTACTTAAAGAAGAGTCCTGAGGTGATGTTTTCAACTTTTGTCCTTTAGCTATGCTTGGTAAAAATAAATAAATAAATAAATAAATAAAATTCTTCAGGGCACCTAAACGGTCTATGGCTTCATTTCCCATGACTGCTTCTTTTTAAGTTTTTAATACATTTGAAATAAAGCAGAAATTACCAAATTATTTTTTTTTAATGTATTTTATGTCAAATGTGATGATAATGAATGACAATGTGCGTACATGAGGTAGAATAGTCAAAGGTCTCATTACTTACTTTCATTGCAAGTAATGATTTTTAATTATTAGGTTCAATTTTTGGCTTCGTCTGCAACAGTAAGATCCCCCATTATTGTTGTTCTGTTGTCAATGGGGAAGATATACACTTGCCCTCAAACACTTGTCTTGTTCCAGTAAACCTGATAGACCTTGTTAAGTCAGGCGACATGCTAAACAGCAAGGCATCATTAAACGTCTCTTGCAAGTTTAGTGGAAGTTGCTGTAAGCAGGGGTTGAACTCTGAACTACTTAGTCCACAGTTACAGATTATAACCAGCAGATTCACATCTTAAATTGTTTTTACTCGGCTAACAAGTTTATTTCTGATGGAAAATGATACAAGAATCTCAAAATTTGACAATTTGACAGCCACATGAAAAGAAGCAAAAACATCCATAACCTTTGAAAACAGCAAAACTGAATAAAGCTGATTAGCATTCAACTGTTCACGTAAGCCTCAGTGAACCAGGGACAAAAGATTTTAGAAAAGCAGGAAAGAGGTTGAAAAGAAGCAAGAAAACAACTCCTGGCGTTTGTGACCCTTACTTGGTAAATGCAGAGAATCAGTGCTGTCAATAAGAGGTCTGGTCAGGTCCAAGTCAGGCTGAGGCTTGTTGAATCAAAACCCTTTTAGTATTTGAATGTTGTGCTCTGAAAATTCAGCCGGTTGCCCCAAACTTCAACCTGCTTTTCTCTGTCATCAATAGGTATGTAGACATGTTTTGTTGTTAGTTGAGAGACCAAATAATAGTATACATTTGCTATCTACAAAAGCAGATAGTGAAATGAATTGATTTCTGCAACTGACCTGCCAAACACTTGCAATTTTTTTTTTTTTTTTTTTTACATTTCTGCCACGATGGTTCAAAAGACTTCAGCCGTCTTACTGAAAGAAAAGTAAGTTCACGGCCCCAGCATGCACTCTTGGAGACGATGTTTGAAAAAGACCAAATTAAAATCAAAGACGGAATAATTTATGCAACAGAATAATCAGTTTAAGCAGTGTTTCAGAAACTAATATTTTTATCATCTTCTGCGGCTCAGAAGATAACGATTTTTTTTTTAAACTTAGTGAAAACTTGCAGCGAGCATATGTGGAAAAAAAACACTAAAACTTCCATATTAAACGCTACTTCTTTGAAAAACAGTGTGATTTTCAAATTTGACATCTTGACCAACACCTCTCATGTCGGAAGACAATCATGTATTGTTTTTTTTTTTCCTATTGTTCCAAACCATCAACCTTTGATCTTCAGAGCTGCAGTGAAATATTCACTAAATATGAGCCAAAACACACTGTAGTTCTCTGACGGAAACCCATACTTCCTGAGATATAATATATCAACCCAGTTAATTTGTTCCTCTTTGCAATTTATAATATTCATCCATGCGGATGACTAACTTCACAGAACTCTTCCATTTTTCCAAGAAGCAATTACCTGATGTCCTAGTATCTGTCATGTCTCTGGCAGTAACGCATTAAACTAATTTTGGAGCTGACCTTGATTGTAGGAGTCTCATGCATTTAGATGTTAAGAGACTGACTCTCTACCTATCTGTTAATGAGGTACCAACAGCTAATTATGCAAAACAGGCATCGTAGTGGGAGCCTTATCCACACATTACTTGCATTTCCTTCCTTTAGTGCGATTTTCTGGATGGACCAATTTAAGGAAGGTGTATGCTCGTTGAGTTCCGGAGATAAATTCCACTTTATTCCAAGAGCCAATGGTAATATAATTAGCCATGCATTATGCTTGTAAAATCATTGAAAACTGAAAATGTTCTACAGCATGTGGTAAACATCAACAAACTGTGCAAGTCTACTGCTGAACAGCAGCTGCTTTATATAGAGGAATGTGATGAGCAGCAGGTGTAAAACTGAGGGTCTGATCATATAAAGCAGAATGCAGACATAAAGGAGATTATGAACAACACAGTTGATCACATAAGTGTATCAGAGCACCGAGGTAGGAGAATAACTAACTTTAACAAGCAATGTGCAATAAGGAGTTTTAGACAACAACTTTAGCCGGTTGTATCATTAGGCCGCCCGCAGTTACAAGAATTTTCTCTACTAACAATAAAGTTATAGTAAAAACAAAATCATGGGCTTTTATGTAGCTTACACTTCCAGATTGTTTGTTGTGTTCTCATTGTTTGAGTTTTCCACTTTGACATTATTTGTAATCTATAATGATTATTGAGTTTGTCATGAAAACTGTTAGTCATTGAGTCAGTTCAATCTGAGATCCTGGTTTTATTGATTGTCACAAGGAGAACCTTCTCTAGGACAGCCAGGATGTTTCAGAATGACTTAAATGAGGGACTGTAGCACTTTACCTGTGAAGAACATTGAGTGACAGACATGGTAGAGAAAAGGTTCAAAGCTTCAAGATGTCTTCGTCCAAACAAATCCAAAATGATCAGTCTGAGTGAGAGCAGAGGTCACGGATCAAAAAAATGATCCAGTTGTGGGAGTCCAATATACAAACTCAGAGAGAAGAGAGGCCGAGGAAGGGGCAGAAAATAGTTAAAGTTCAATCACCAAAATGAAGGCAAAACACGAGGAAATGACAATCAGGCAGAGGACTGGAGAAAACAGGTGACATTTATAGAACAGAACAGGTGCATACACTTCAGTAATCAAAGACGGGTTATTTGGAGGAGTCAGAGTTGACTGCAAAAGCAGGACACAGTTATTCATGTCCATTTTTGTTTGATATCAAATGCTCCATTTTTCTAATGAAAATAAATTCAATTAAAAATGACTTTAAAATCTGCATTTCTAAGAAATGCATGAATGCATACACATACCTGCCTAAAATTGTTACAGATTTATTTTACATTTTTTCATATTTGCTCCTTTTACTTGAGCAATGAAAGACTTATCTAATATATAAAAACTAAATCTATACAAGTTTCCAATGAATTTTACAGATTTACTTGATGACCATTCAGACGTTTAGTGTTACCCCAATTTCACGGTTTTGGCCAATGACTGGGCTTTTGACTCTTTTTGCCAAATACATATACATTTGCATAATTTTGTGAATGAGCTCATGGAATAAATGTAATTTCTTTTCAGTTTGGTAAGGTCCAATATGTCACCTCTAAATCTGATGTGGCCTAATCTCGGTACGCAGTACAAGCTCCCACCCTTCGAACAAGGTCATGTTTTAGTTTGCAAGAAAGCTTAAAGGATTCCTAATCTTTAAAATGCATATGTGTTTAATGGCTAAAAACAGTATATTACATCCAGAGAATTTAATTATAGGAACAAAATAAAACCCTGAAGATGTGACCAAATTTAATCTTTAAACATAGATGCTTCATTTAAGACATCCGGTGCCCTGACGCATACATGACATTAAAATGTTGCTGGTGCTTAGATGGTAGCTGCTTAATGTTTCTTCAGTGCATATCTTGATGTGTTTAGAGCTGAGCAAATGACAGTACAGCAGTTAACAGAAATTGCATGAATCATCACACACTGAAAAATTACCCTTTGCATTAAATCCTCCAATAAAGCATTCTAGACTAGATTATCACCCCTGCAGTAGATATTTTATAGCTTTTTGAATGTCAAAGCACTCTTTTCATACAAGTAAAAAAAGCTCCATTGTTTCCAAATGCAACCTTGTACAATCCTTGTTTCTGTTTCAGAGCTGTGTCATAGTCTATCCTTTGACAAGATTCATTAAAACTCTTCAGATTTGACAAATTCAGATTTGACGAAGTATTGTTTGTCATCAATGCAAGGCAGTCAAGTGTTAAGTAATTGCTAATCCTTGCAGTTTAAACTGTTTACTGGAACATCCCCTCTTTCCTTTTCTGTTAGTTAATTTGGTCACTGGGAATAGAGCCAGAGTCTATCAGTCTGGAACTGAGTGCACTCCATGAAAGATCAGACAACAGATCAATACTCAACATCCTTAAGGATGAAGCTGCTAAGACAAACTGAAAGAAAAAGAGCAGGCCTTTGATACACAGGAAATGTAGGAATAACAAATCATGTCAGGCGAACAGACTAAAAAGTCCCCCATAAGTGTTGAGAGAAAGATCAATGTGGATAAGATAGATGGTAAAATATATGTCGAAACAAAATCCAGCAAGATCCCCTGGTTTTAGAAATGGAAAGAATTATTGACAAAAAATGGGGAAGCAAGACATTCACCTTTCACACTGTTAAAGGTAGCATTTGGACTTTCTTAACCCCTGTTTGGTGTTCATGTTTTTGTCATTCAGCCATTGTTCATGGGTCAGTAGAGGCAGAGTTTTCATGGTTTGGATTTCCAGACAACTGCAAACATTGAGTTGATTTAAACTAAAACTCTACCTGTTTAGAGTTGCTTTTGAATCATATTAATTGGAACATTGACCAGCATATTTGAGATGTATTGATGATTTTGGTAATACTTGATGAAATGTGTTATTATTATGTAAAGCACTTTGAACTGCCTTGCTGCTGAATATATGAATAAACTTGATTGACTGAGTTAAAAGACAACATTGTTTAATTTCTATTTGAAGAACTGATAAGAGTCTCACTATGCAGTACACAATGGTTACATATAAGTATTGCTGTCATGTTAACTAACTGAATATGAGCAATAAACTAATTTAATTTCTCTCATTTTAATGCTATGTTAGGTCAGTCGAGTTGACTTTTTTGCATAAAATTTATTAGATAATATATATTTCTCATGTTCAGTTTGGAAAATTTGCTTTGCTGTTGCAGCTTCACAAGGACATGATTATCTCTGTGGTGGATATTAGATTTATGTGGCATTGTTTGAGGATTAATGTACTGTTGTTTTGAGAAAATGCCTGGGGCTTTGTTTTGAAACGTAAACTGCTTCCTGTGTAAATGGAGGGTATAGTGTGTGAATGGTTTGCTGCTCAAATCCTAGGTTAAAAGCAGCCCACGTAGATTTATACTGCAGTAAACAGAATGATTTAGCTCCTTGCTTACATAACAGATTTAAGAGTCAAGATTTTTGGTGTTTTATGATTTAAAGAATATTGTTTTTGTTTCGAAATGGGGAAACTACATTTTGCAACATCAGTGACTGCTGATAAAGCTGGGCTTACACTATGCTGTTTTCGGCCAATTTTGAGATGATTTTCCACTCGTCCAACAATTTTTTTGGACCAGGACGAGTTTTGGCAAAATTGTGTGTCGTGCTACTCTCTGTAAGATACAGAGTGTAGCAAGAAGCAATTAACACCTTATGATTAGCTCCTCATCAGCAGTAATGTAGACTCGCGGAAATCAAACCTTTTTAACATTTTCTTCACACCTTGTGAGGACATTGCACTGTTGAAGCAGAACCACAAGCCAAATTTACTTGAACCCTTTAACACTGTGCAGTCACCAACATATGAACAGATGTGATAAAGTAGTTCTTTTTATACTTTCAGAAAATTTCTCTGCAAAGAATGGCAAGGATTATTAAGGAAGCACAAATGTGGTCGTACAGTTTGAGCTGGAGCTGAATATGACTACTAAAATTATTGTCCAGTGTATATCCAGATTAAGGTGCTTTTATTTGTGTTAACATACACACTAGCCTTGACCTGTAAATTTACAGGTTCTGTGTATTAAACATAAAAAAGTATAATTGTTTATTGGTCATTATTTATTGTTTACTCATTATTCTCTAAAAATAAATTGGTTTATTAACTTCTGATGAGTAAACTGTGTGTTTAAATTTAGTGAAACTAACTGTTATATTTAGTGTTGAAAATGGGCTAGGGGTTAGGTTTAGTTGTAGTTGACAACTGGGATCTATTTGTAACTGAAACATTAAATGCTGTAAAGATGTTGACAGACATTAATTAAAATTAGAATAAAGAAAAATATGAAACTATTTCGGCATGTATTTGTTCAAGTTTTTTTTTTTTTTTCTTCTGGAAATAATTGCTAAAGCTAGCTCATGAGGTGGGGTGGTAATGTGCCCCCCTTGCCCTGGTCCTGTTTGTGTTGCAGTAGTAGTGGGTTGGTGTCTGCCTGTTGTGTTGGAGGTTTTGGGGGAGGCAGGGCTTTTCCTGATTTGCGCTGGGCTGTCTCACTACTGGGGATTGTTGGAACTCCTGGGTCCCCAGTGGACTGGTTCACAGGCTTGACCTGCATCACAGGAGATGGCATTGCGGTTAGGTCCAGGGGGCTTGGCGCCCTGCATCTCTCCCGGTGCCTCTTTGGCCGGGGGGCTGCTGCTCCTTTGCCTCGCTGATGACCTACCTCAGCGAGGGTCCGTTGGCTGCCCTGGGGTGATGCTCTGTGTCTGTCTGCCATTCGGCTTTTGCAGCCTCCCGGAGCCAGGTCCACCTGTCCTTTGCTGCTCTTGACTGCTCTGTGTTGCAGGCCTTCCACTTTTAAACAGAGAACATTCATTTAGAAGTGTTTGATACAGCTTGTCAAGAGATTATATCATTTACATATAACTTTTGTTTTATTTCTTCATGAGCAAGACACAGTTATTGATGTTACATGCATCTCAAAGGACATGACCTGGCTGTTTCAGTGTCTGTGTCCGAAGAAAGGTAAATTCGACGACGTATTCAGGAAACTGTTTAGTAATTCTCCTCAACTTTTCTTAGAGTTTTGATCCAGCTGAACTAAGATGGATTAACCCATTTAAAGGAAATTGCCTCTGAATCGCTATGAATAATCCATTCCATTTTTGAGTTTGTAATGACGGTCTTCTCAACTAGTATGCTCCAGACTCAGAAACTGAAACTTAATATAATCAGTACATTTTCTTAATGTTGCTGTGTTTTAGTAATTTGTTTTTAAATATTAAATTGTATTAATCTTTGACATAAACAGACATAAATCTGCATGTTTTGAGTTTGCTGTTGTGTTCAAACTGACTTTCCCTGAAATTAGTGTAAGAATACCATGCACCAGTTTTTATGCCAAACACATGTTTATGTGAGGGTCATGTTTTCCAAATAAATCAAACAAAAGTGTAAAGTTTTTAAGAAGAAAGTGTGGTGCACACATCAGTCTTGAACTTGTGCAAAAACGTCCAGATTTGTCTTCATATTCCTTAGCTTTACAAAGTCATAATCACATTGTTCAGATTTTAGAACGATCCTATTGACTATAAATAAATTGAAACATTGATGCAACTTGATTTCTGTCTGTCTATGTAACAGCATTCTTTTTTTGTAAATGTGGAAACTATGTATCATGGTATCTCAAACCATGTTTCTATTTAAAATCCAAAAATGCTAACATAGGTTTATTCAGCTCCATACCAGGACTAGGACTTTTGCCAAGAAGGGAGTCGGAACATATGTGGCAATGTAATAATTAGCGTAATTATATTCACAGCAACAAGAGTCCTAAAGACGAATCGACTCTTCAATCTCTTTGAATAGTCCCATAGGAAGAATGCTATTCACTTAAAATCTAATAGGTTTAATTACTCATTATATCATTTTGTGATTGACTGTATTGAAACAGAAGTAATTATCATCTGCTATGAGACATTCATGGTAATACTGTAAGCACGGAGGTTCATCAAGCGTTGTTTGAATGAGTGTCTCAGATATTCTACAAGACAGGCACACATTTGTCGGAATATAAAACCTACGCTTATGAGGTCTGCAGGAAACACTTCCTGAGGGAAATCAGGAGAACTAAGGTAAATGTTGGACACTCTGATCAGTTTAATCAGCAATTAAAAGTGGCTTAAAGATTTCCAATGAGAACTTGAGACTCTGCCTTAGCTATAACAGCAGTGTGGACACTGTTATGTGCTTATGGAAAAACAAAAGCAGTGATGAATACAGTCCATTTGCATTGGAAGGTGAATGAGTACATCAATGTCGTTCAACAAATGAGCTCACAGTGAACCTACATTACAAATTTATGCAGGCTAATTTGAGTTTTAATGATTATTTCTTAAACAACCATTATGGTAAGTTAATTGTGCATGATGTTGATATAATCAGGTTTTAGTACATTGAGAAATGTTAGGTCAAAAATATGCAAAGTTATGGGACTGAAAAGGCAATTTTAAAAAACGGAGTTTTAAAATTTAAACCTACCCTGGTAAAACCAGCCCCTTGTTCTACGTTTTGCTTCCTACAGAGTTTGTGGACCCTCGGCTGTTGAGAAGCATTTTCTTGCTGGAGGTTTATTACCCAAGTGCTAATGTTTGGCCATAGTTTATTTATCCATCTCGGCCGTGAAAGAAGCTATGCTATGAAGCTTACTGAAACTTAAATTCGCTGTAAACAACCACCCCCCACTGTGAAGAGTGGCTACAAACATGACATTTTGCATAGCTGAACTAAAACGTGTTTATCAACATTCAACAAATAAATAGTCCCTACTCAATTCTAAAAGTAAAAGTTTAAATTCTTAGTCTGTGATAGTATTTCATTTACTAATTAGCTTATGTGAACTGCACAGAAATGTACTTTTGTGCAATCCTTTGTGACCACAATGATTAAAAATGTATATGTCCTTCTATTAACTGTTGCTTAATCTAAGTTGGATTCTGTACTTTTTGCATAGTTATTTAAGGCTCACTCCACATACAGAATAAGATTCTAAAACACATCTGGAAATGATCTAATTTGATATGGATACTACAAAACTCATGCTATCTAATTTCCTGAGATGTTATGTACAGTTTGAGATGCATAAAGGCAAAATTGGAGCAGTTAATTACTTTGCAAATCTTCACATGCCACTGAAGTTGCAAGACAGATATACAATTTTATGACAGGACTATTTATGTTATCTCTCTTTCCCCGTGTCCAAATATGCTGTTAATCTATATTCGTTTGGTTGTGCAATTGACTGGCTCAACATCCTAGATGGTAATCTGTTGTCAACATACCATCTGCTATGACTTTGTTGTCCATTTTCTACAGACAGTAAACATCTAACAAAGTGTTTCTGCTTATATCTCCACAAAGAACAATATTGTCAAGAATTATGCCCAATATTTTATCATTTTTTTTGACATTTGAAACAAAGTTAGGTTCCATTTAGATTCATCTGTTTAACTAATTTTTTGTTAAATATGATCTACTTTCTTAACGTTTTCAGTAATGTGTCGAACTGCATCTCAAACAAATTTCTTGGTGAAGTTCATTTTGTTCACAAAATGCATCTGTAGTATTGAACATCCTCATCACTAGTCCAGATAAAATAATAATAAAAAAAAATAAAAAATTTGGTGAAACAGCTGTGGAAAGGGTGTTCCACAAAGAAGAAAACCTTCTTCAACCATCTCCGTAGGAAACAAATGACACCCAGAATAGAATGTCAGGGTGAGGAGAACATTTTAAAATCTTCTCTCTTATAAACCCCTTAATAACTAAGCACTATTGTGCCTTAAAGACCTCATAGTACCAGTTTATCCCTGTCGAGCTCTTTGTTTTCATGCTGCAGGCTGACTTGTGGTAGCTGGAGTTTCTAAAAGTAGATTGGGATTTAAAGCCTTGAGCAATCAGCCTCCTTTCCTGTGGAACTACTTCCCGGGTTGGAATTGGGGTGACACTACTTTCTAATTAGGCTTCAAACTTATGCCCTCCTATGTGGTAGAAAATGACATCATGTCCAACATTTGTTTTTACCCTGTGGACCATTGTCTTTTAAAGTATCCACAAATAGACAAAACTATTCATACTTTGTATAATCTCACTATTTACACAGTTGTGTTGTTGCTGGTGAAATGTTTTAGCCTCATATGAGTGAAGACAGCTCCGTTCTCTTACTTCTGTTTGGTGATTGTTCCTGAACAAGGGGCAAGCAATTAAACTCCTCGTTGGAGGGAGGTTATCGTGAGATAAGAGAGATAAAGACCAGCCGAGAGTCAACAAAAACAAGACGTGCCACATGATGTTTGTTGCCCTTCAGGATGCAGCTATCGGCACACGGAAGGGATCAGGAGAGGCTAACCCAGTCCTACATCTGTATGAACAATACAGATTAACCTGAACCACACCCAGGGGTGATTAAGGAAACTCTGGAGGACTCTGCTGCTGTTTTAGCAGAGGAACGACTGCTCTGGTAGAAGGCAAACAAAAGGGCAACACATTTAAATGTGGAAATAATGAAGAGTGAGCTTATGGCCCTTTTGTTACTGCTCCTGTGATTGTGTGAAGATGTCATGCAACACCCCAGCAGATACCCTCATCAGTTATCTAACGTGGAGAGTAGGACAATTTAGATCCAATCTCCCAGGCATGGCTTTGACTTATTCTGCTCTCGGCTGGGAGGTTTTTTTTTTTTTTTCTGCTAGGAGAAATGACTGCATTTCAGCTAGTTACTTGAAGCTGGGTGACCTAAAAAGCAGATCTTTTATGTGTTTTTGAATATAAATTATCCACTTGGGAATAATTTTTGGTATTTTAATTTATATCACTAGTTTATTTTCAATTTTGATGTGAGAGACAAAAGATTTCTGTAGTTGTTCAAAATCCTCCTTTTCTGAAATAATGTCAACTAATTTAAAAACAAAACAAACAAAAAAAAAACAAGACAAAAGCATTTATGGAGGTATTGTTACTTGAAGATTAGGCACAGAAGAATCAGTTTTCGCGCTGCGGGATGGCAAGTGTTAGCCTATAATTGATGAGCTCATGTGTTGAAGATTTGTTGGGCCAAATCACAAAACTGGAGCATTTAAAGTTTTCCACAATTGCTGTTTGTGTCTCAGTAGTCTGTCTCATGACTGCATCAATACCCGTTCCTGTTTGTTTTTGAAACGTAATAATGTTTGTTTTTCAAAAATCATCATCCATTTACAACAAAAAGATGACTTTATTTTTAGAGATTATTAAACTCTTACTTAAATCAATGAAATATTTACCATACATTTCATAAAACATTTTCCATATGTCATATAGTAAAAGGCAGAGCTTGTTATTCATTTTGGAGGCTTTACACTTCTTCCAAATTAGTGTGGAATTGGTTGCACCTACTGGGCGAGAAAAGGTGAGGTAGAGGGTACATTTGTAACAAGCAGTGGAATGGAAAATTATGCCAAGGGATTTGCACAATCTGTGCCATTGTTGCTCTCGCTTACACCAGTTGCCCTCGATGCTTCAAGCACTGAGGGTAGTTTTAGGTCTTCGCAACTGCTACACTCACATGTATATATGTCCTCTCTTATTATATGTATTCTGATAAAGCTAAGTAAAAGCAGAGTTTCCTCATCTCCAAACGTGTGACTTTGCCCCATGGATTAGCCAGCAAGAGAAAAGGCCATGTTAATCTAGTGAATGAGAATAGTGATTTTCTGATTGTAATACAGCTGACATAAACCAGATCAACAACAAGATATAACAAAGACACTTTGCAAGATAGTGAGTATTGTTCACAGCAATTATTCTATTATTTTGTTCAAGCTTTTTGTGACCTTACAATACTGTTGAGATCGATTTTCTCAAGAAAGTGAAACGCATAACAAAACTGTCTTAATTATTTGTCGATTTTATAAGGAGACGTTACTCAAATTTTTGGCTTATAACTAACATGATGGCCGATAGAAGCTGCTGCAAAGTTGCAGCAGCTTCTATCGGCTACACACCTAAGTTTGCAGCATTAGGGTGATGCAAATTTCTCATTCCATCACATCCCAAAGTGCTCTTTTGGAAAGTTATCTGGTGACTCTACAATACATTGTGTTTGTTGTGGATGCTCTGGTTGTAGTAAGGAGCCCAAAGTGTGTGAAGAAAATACCCCCCTCGACATTTCACCACTGCAATCCCGCAACTATGATACAAGGTGACACAGATTCATTTCTAGTTTAACAAAAATCCGACCCTATCATCTGAAAGTCTGACTGACAGGAGTGGTCACCAATTAATTGATATTTGCGGTTTACCTTTGCCTTTCTATCATCTTAAACCAGACCCTCTTTGCCTCTGACTCTCTACAACAGAGACATTCAGGCTCATACAGTTGCTGCTCTCTCAATATTTTCTAGATTTTTGATCAATTTTCTGTAAAACACAAAAATATTTTTTCATCAAAATTCTAGTAGATCTACAGTTTCTAAAATCCGTAGACCTGCCTGGCAAAAACAACCATGTCAAGTTTAAAGTCAGATAAATATATTTTCTTTTCCTTTGTATTGCTCAGATGGAGCTTAGTAAGTTTTCTTTGCCACAACTAGGTACCTAAAAGCATTTGGTTTAGCATCTGTAAAAGACTGTAACTATGCTACACGTGTCAGAGAGGAATTGAGCAGGTTCCAAATAACGTAGTTAAGGATTTATATTACATTAAGCTAGGTTTGTCAAAGTATGGGTCACAAAGTCATTGTAAGTCTTAAAGGTTTTTTCAATGTCCTAAATGCGTCCACAGTGACAACATCCTAATGCAGATTGGAAATGAGTTATATGTTATGAGTCATATATAGTCATTTCTGAAGTAGTCAGGGGACAAATCGCGAGGTGGTTTAATCAAAATTTACCACTGGAAATAAATTGAATCAAAGGGAATAAATATTTAATAACACTGTTTTTAAGAATCTTTTCACGCTGTTGGTTTAACCTCATTTCTCTGCTGTGATGCTAAGGTAAGATTTTTGTGTTAAATTAAAAGAAGGTTAAAAAGAAAATATTTATTTGTATTTTTAAATAGGGACAAAATCTCCTTCATCATACACAGGACATGTTTGTACATGAACACAGCCCCTAGTTCTGCAATGCATGTCCCTTTTTTTCACTTACACACACATTTACATTGACACCTCCTGCTGTAACACCACCTGGAGAGCACAAACAGAATATTCAGTTACATCGTCAGTCTTCTCCCTGCTGCAAGAACTTATCCCCCAAGGACATCAGGGCAATTTTCCCCCTCATTTCTAACCATCCAATAGGAATGTTTTATTTAGAAAATGAACATAATAGTTAGTAGTACTTTTGCAAGCCTGGAATACAATTCTAGCTCGTAATCTATTTCAAATAATGAAACTAATAATATGTTCCTCATTGCTGTTGTGCTCTACTGGGAGACCGGCTTCTACTGATGGCATTTGACCATCATCACATCGAGAAATAAATTGTTTGTTTGTGAGGATGTGCAGTTGAATGTGTGCATTAGAAAAAGAGAAGCTGCCACAGCCAGTCTCAGAGGAGACTGCTGTTGTAGAGAATGATTTATGAGAGTCAAGAAACATATCATGAAATGATGTATACATTCCTCAGTGAGAAAAAAACAGGCCACGACCTACAGTGAGTCTTCCTTTTTACACTGTGCCACTTCACTTAAGACACGGTAACCCAAAGCCATGAATACTGGTGAGCAAACTGCAGCAAGATGTTTTTTCCTGTCACTTTACATAATTTGGAAAGCACAGTTGCATATTGCAACACATCCCAAATAACTGGTTCGTCTCTCTTGGGTTTCATCTGAAAAGAGAGTCACAATCACAACAAAAACAAAATCCCCCAACCAAACGGCACACCACTAAAATAGAAAACATGATTATTGATGCTGTTTCATTCTCAGTACAAGGGTTGGCAGTACAGATGTTGCCATTACAGAAATTCCAGTTACTTTTATAGAGATGCTGCTGCACTGTTGCTTGGGGGGAAATTCATTTTGGTCTTTTGTTTCTTTTTCAGCTGTCAAAATGCACCAGAGACAATAGAGAAATGAGCCAAGGAAAGGACAAGAAATCGGTGCTGCAGCATTAAGATTTTAAAAAAGAGCTGTTAAGTTTCCTTTGCAGGGTCAGACTTTGCACTAAAAACCCTGTCAAATGTAGTTTTCAAATATTTTATAACTGTTTGGTAACAATCTATAAAAAATATATTCCCCAGTGTTTTCCATGAGGAGGGCATTTAGAACAGCAATAAGAATAAAATAAATGAAGCAGGGATGCCAACGCTTACATTTCGATAATTTCTACGTGAAATTATAACAAACGTGTCTTTTCTTGGGAATATTGTCACCAGCCAAGTTCATGTAGATGTTTGATGAATTTGTTTTTGGACTTAAACTGAGTTGTGTTTCACCCATTTGGAGCATGATTGAAAAAATACTTTTTCAAATTACATCTATTTTGTGCTAACTGAGCACTAAGGTAGTTTTGAAACAAATGCATTTCTTTAACATTGAAAAAGAAAAAACTATTAGGAGTAATTTTACTGCACAACACTTTTCACTTCTACTTAAGCGATGTTAATTTAAATCAACGTTACCCTTAGTGGACCAGAAAGCAACCGTTCTATCAGCCTTGAGTTACTTCACTAAAGAACAAAGATATGTTAACCAAACATGGTGAGGTCTCACCAGGCATGAGACTGGGTTGCTGGTACACAAGCTTCATTGTTCTATTATTATTTTCAATCTGCTGAGCCTGTATCAAATCTCAGATTTACTATTTGACTCGGTTTCTCAGTCAAATAGAAAGAATCAGTTAGAACTGTGTTTGTCGTATACAGAGGATATGATAGATGATATAACACAAAGCAAACAGGTCTCCTCATGTCATGAAGGAGAGGACGTTGTTAAAGAAATCAGGATTCATTGGCTTAAAATGGCTCTTTCTATAGTAACAACCAGGCAGCGAGTGCACTTACATTGACAAGTGATGTTTTTCTGGAGCAAGAGTGGCCTCTGCAGACAACCGTTCCTGAACTGATGATCTAATTTAAGTTATTTACTTGTGTGGATCGAGCACATTGCATTTTTTCCACATTTTTCCAAAATTCTCGCTGTGTCCTTTATGCATACTCATTTATTTGGTGATTTTAAATTGACCTTGGGGGTGACTTGCTTGTCTCCTTCGTCTGGCAGCACTTTGAGTGTCACAGCTCTACTGCAACCATGATGAACACATTTATAAAACGGTCAGCAGTTGAGGAAACTTTTGCTAATACATTGGGTTTAACATAAGTACATGAACAAAATATATGTGGTCATTAGGGTAAACATTTCATTCATAATTCAGCAATGCCCAGCTACCTACTTGTCAGTAGCCCACATAGTCAAAGTATCTGGTTTTACAAAGATTTGTAAAATGGTTATTTCTGTGAATGACGGCAAATGGTAAATAAAAAAGTCTTTAATTTTATGATAAAAGGACTCTAAATAGGGGAAGAATTGATATTATACAATAAATACATAAGTATATCTTCACTGGTGCTTCTAACTGTTTAGTATTCATCACATAAACATTAATACTTGAGTGTTTTGTTTTAGCATATGCTAACTAAGAGGATTTGTGAGCATTTAAATCTTGTTTACTCAATCTATCTTAATGGCTTTATTATTCAGTGGTCATTATTGTAAATCACCGAATATCCACAAGATGTGGGTGTCTGAGACATTCAGCAATTTTAAACCAGAAGTAATCCAGGAACTTTGCCAGCAAATTTTCTTAATCAGTTTCCACTCTATTGCACCATCTGTTAAAGTCGACAGTAATTAGCTGTACAATTACCTGTGTATAAAATCCAGCACTCTTCTTTTCAAGTCGCTATGTTTGCAACGCAGTGTTATTATTCTTTAACGTTAGCAGTGAACATCTGTGGAGAATGGCCAGGGGGAAAAAGAATCTGAGGACTCAAGAGATGCTTTTTGAAGACCAGCACATAATATTTCACGCATGCAGAATCTCATTTAGACTTTAATTTCAAAGTTTGTGAAAAACAACAAAACTTAAGTATGTCTGTAATTTGAATCCAGATGAGCTCAAAGCCTTGAATAACCAGTTTTTGATTAAGATGGATTTAAAGTTATTGTCAGGGAAAATACACTTGTATTAAAGGCATTGAAATGTGGACAACGGGGATTTTAGGATTTGTTTAGATATATTAAAATGTGTGATTCTGAGTTGCGCAGAAAAGCTCGATACTATGGTGTTCAATGTTGACACACACAGAGTTTGTCCAGATGAAATTTATTGCAATATTTTCTTTTACTCTGACCACTTAGATTACAACACAAATAGAAGATTGTGCACAGCAAAGCACTGACAGGTTGTGGGTGCAGTGTGTGCTTATTTTAGCTTTAGTGAAAGCAAAAACCTCCAACAAAACTGCAACAACAAAGAAAATAGACTAAGTGGTGGAGAGTGAATCAGTACAGACAGTTTGTATTTTTCAGACAAAATGTTTTAGCAAACTTTATTAATAACCTCCATGTAATATAACTTTGCCTTTAATGAATCAACAATCTTACTTCAATCTTTCATCAGTAATAAAGCTAAATTATTAGAGATGCACATCATTCAGAAGGCACATTACATACTCTGTAATTTGCCTTCATTCAAACCTATCATTCAACCAAACCTTTTAGCTTCGTTTGAATGATGGGTTGACAGATCAGCTATCTTTCCAACAGCCTTTATTTTGAAAATTGGCAGGATAGTGGCATATTAACATATTTTATGCAGGGTTTTTTTTCAGTTTATAAATTTGTTCCTAGAGGTTTGTATTGAACAATTCTCCAAGAGCTTCAGCAGCGCAGTCAGAAAAATAGTTTGATGTGACTTTTATTTCAATTTGTAATTTGATGAAAAGACGATAAACATTTATTGGAACATGACATCTGACGGATGTGTCAATCAATTTCAGGAAATATACAGACTCCTACTAATTCAGTTTAGCCTTTCAGATTCGTTCATATCTTTGCAGAAATTATTTAATATGGTGAAGCTCAGATGACATCATTTCAATATCCTCTCACTGTACTGTTGCTCATGCTGTAAATTCTAAACCACAAATCTGCCAGAGAAGACGGGCCCATTGAGAGTCAGCCGGTGTGCTTCGTGGTTGTGCTAGGTCTTGGCAGATGCATGAGATGGTGAAGGGCTCTCACTGAGGTGATTAATCAAGGCTGACATTTGGATGGAAATGAACTAAGTTGGATGGCTTGTCTCAATAATAAAAGTGCTGGAGAGGAATTGTCCAGTGTACAGAATTTAACTTGCATGACATATTACGTTGGAGCCATATACATTTTTTAAATTGCATTCAAATGAATGTAATGGAAACTTGAGTCCAAATGGCTAATCTTTAAAATCATAATGTGTTCCTGGAATAAGCTAAATAATTACCAAGTAGCAGATATTTCACTGATGTCGTCTGCTTCATCTCTGACATCTAATTATTTGAAACCAATTGTGCAAGTTCCAATACATTAAAGAGAAATAATTAAAGTTTATCAAAAGCAATGAACATTATGTATGTAAGTTTGTATCACATAAGATTCTATCAGTCCTGTATCAGTGGTTTGTTTTCCCTGAAGCAGTCAGTTACAGTTAGAGTATGTCAAACTTAACAGTTTCCAATGCATCCTCCATAAAAGGCCAATGTAGCGAGGGCTGCCAAATAAATGTGATTGGACGGTTCATTGGATGTGAACTTTGACCTATCTGAACTGTTCTCCATATAACCAATATTCAAACCAAAACATATCCTCATCACACAGATGGCATCCAGAGGCCTTAAAAACATAAGGAATATGCAACCTTGATGAAGTTTTGTCTGAGTCTATTAAACTAATTTAGAAATCCAGAAAGTTTATAAGTCGTCAGGATCAGTCGTATCTTTAAAAAGTGAAGGTGAATGCTATGCTATTTCAGTGAATGTATTGTATGCTTGGATTACAAGTTAATAATGTCTATCATGAGAGACTTGTTTGTTCTGTAAAAGTTATTTTGGTGTCAGTACGGCTTGTTCATATCTGTATTAGTCTTTTACTTTTAGTAGTGCAGTTCCTGCGTAATGACTAAATCAAAATCCAGAGTGGATGTTTTTTTTTTCTTTCTGGAATAATAATAGTTTTAAAGTAAAAATGTCTTTCTCTTTCCAAGTTCATTTGATTAATTACTAGCTTCTTTAAAACTTCTAAGATTATTAAGCATGGAGGAATCAAGGTTAATTCTCATCACATGGGTCTTAATGACAACCTAGTTTACATAGGGTTTAGGTATTAGGTCTAAAAAGTTAATTTTCCGTCTTAATTAAGAAGTAGCTCTGTTCAGCTTTTCAGCTTAAATAAAATGATATAACATCCTAGTAAAAAATATATCCGAGGAAACAATATGTGACAATATTTCTGCCATCATTAAGCCAAATTATATCTAACCTTTTTCATTTTATTAATGAAAGTTGCTGGAAAATCTTCACACTTTGAGTTTGTGGAATTACTAGCAGATATTGAGGGAGCTGGCTAAAAGAACAATGACATTTCAAGTCACTGAAGAGAGAAGATTGAGACACAAAATGACATTAAAAGCTGGACGTGGAGCAATATTTCTTAAAACTATATTTTGTTATACAAAGCTTTATTTGTAATGCCAAGAAAGCATAATTACAGCTGACAGAGTAGGCTGGACCAAAAAAATATGATTAATTTTCAAATTTATACTCTGGCTTATAAAATCGCTCCTTGCTGTGTCCTTTAATGTCAGTATTATGTGTTTTATCAGACTGACATGGGCTGCTGAGGAAAAGGATTATGGGTTTGTTTTGCATATACAGCAGTGGTTACCTGACATCAGCACCACCAAATTACAAATCAATTTAAAAACCCTGGGATCCAATTTGCCGAGACTAGATACTCATGACCTATCAGAATGCTGACAAAGGACATTGGTACACATTGGTATTATTATTATTATTTTCAATTTAACATCCATTTTCCCTGTAATGTGACACAAATACCCATTTATAGCAGTACATAAAAACATTTTCATGGTTATAAGCTATAAAATAGGAACTGAGTGAAGAGTTGGTTGGATTTTTTTTTTTCCAATCAATAAAGCAATGTAGACTTAGCTAATTGGTGGATAGATGATACAACAGTATAACCACTTGAAATCAACCACTGTAGAGACATGTTAACAGGACTGAGTCTATATTTGAGAATTTTTATATTTCCAAAATCTAGTGTGCAGCATGAATGCAGAGCTGTTCCACCTCACTAACGGAGATGGCCCCTAATTTGTATCTCTTCAGACGGAAGTAAAGTTTGTGCTGATCGGATGCCACAGTTAGCCCAGTTGGGACTTGGAATGATATTTCTCCAGCATCTGTGATGCTTACAGTTGGCCTGAAGGTTTTCAGGTGATTACTTATGGTAGAGAAGGCTATTTTACATACATAATTGTTGTTGGAAAAACAATGGCCTAAGGTTTGGGTCTTGTCTCTTTCTATATGTTCATTGACGCAGCACAAGAAACCTTCATTTCTCCTAATAGCGAAGTTCAGAGTCAAGCTATTTCCTTTTTTGTTACTTTTTAAAGTTGAATACCTCATTCCACTCCTAAACATAATTCATGTGTTCAGGCACAAAATAGTGATGTACTCATTTGGTACACAAGCAAGCTGAATCAATGGGGCTGTACAGCTACAACCCTGACTTGTACAAGTCAGAGTTCTGATTCAGCTGTTTGTGTTTGAGAAATATTATATAAGCACAAGGTACAAAAGATCCAGTTAATACTGTATATTTGATTCAATCCCAGAATTAAACTGGGCTTCAGGCCGAAGCAGTCTGGATGGAGCTTTGTATTCCAGAATTAAAATAATTTCCTGCATGTTAAAGCACCATGAAATTGGTTCTGTTTTTAAGCAGCTCCATGTGACAATATTTTTTTTTAGAGAGAAATGCTAATCAGAAAACGCTTAAAAGTCCAGCCGGCGTGGATCAGGAAGATGCATGACAAATTGAATCTCCTCATGCTTCAAATTTGCTTGTCTTAAAGAATATGATACGCGAGTGTGTCATTACACATTTCCATCTTAAAATAAACAGCATTCCAAACAATGAGGCATCACAGAAAGCTCTTTATTGCATTTTACACATTCTGTTTGACATGTACAATGATGTTAGCAGCATTATAGTGCACTCACCTTCTTTTAAATGGACATTAACAAAGATAATGGGTGTACAGAGATGCACCACAAAGTCTTATTTGTTTAGTTTAAGACAAATTTGTGCTTTAAAACACATTTTCCTTAAAGTGGTTAAAAATATAATTATGCTGCTTTAACAGCTAAGAAAGAATCCTCTCCTTTCAAATAGTGTTGACTTTTTTGACTAAAATAACAGAAAATATTTTGGCAATGGTCTTTTGTAAAATTACACGAAAACTAAATAAGAAGTTTTTTTAGGATGATAATTACAGTGAAAATCATCAACATATTCTTGATTAAAAAAGAGCCAAAATTACTGGAGAGAAATAAAATCATTCAATTGCCTCTACCTACTTACCAATACACAATCATGGATGTACTAGTGCCTGTCTCTAGCACACTTTGAAGAATGTAGTGTTAACCTCACAGATGTCACCAATGAGATTTTGTCTTGTTGAATGATAGGAAATGAATGACTGCGTGCATTCAGCAGAGGAAGAGGTGACGTGTCTCCAGAAGTGATCCTCCTGGCAGTCTGCAGCAATTCACTCCTGGAGAAATGTGAAAACAGGTGATGGGAGGCAGAAAAGAGCAGCCGTATGGGACTGTTACATGTTGAGCAACAGCATCCAGTTAAAGCCAAACAAACTTGAAAAGACATGAGGATGGAACCTGTTCTGAAATCAATGAAGCTGTAGGTAGGTTTGCTTCACTTTTATGTTTTACAATACACAGCATTGTAACAGACCTTGTATTGTACAGTGCATTTGATCTAAAATAATCACTCTTTTGTCTGTGGAGCTGCATGAAAATCAGCCAAGTGGAAATACAAATCTTAATACAAATAAAAATGCCAAATCTTCCCAGGGCAATCGACCCCAGCTTTCTTTCATAACTACTCTAGTATTAAATGTTTAAAAATTTGGGTAAATGGTAATATTGTCCCTCTCTCTGTCTAGTCAGCCATAGAAAGTGTAGAGACAGTGACAGCAATTCAACAAATTATTTAAGGTTTCTCCAAAAGTTAGTTGAGGGAGTATCAAAAACCAAAGAAGAAGCTTCTGCTAAATGGAGCAGAAGCAAATGATTATCTTTCACTACGGTGAAGGTGAGGACTTTTTTTGTGAATCTCAGTGTCACAGTGAATACTAAGCTACGACGCCTGAATGATAAATGTTGTGAAACTGAAGTCCAACAATTTGACTTTCAAAGACTAAGTGTTTCAGTTTTTGCAATTATTTGTGAAGTTGATTAATTTTTGCAATGAAATACTTACAGTTCCTATTTCTCACATGTTCTGAGAAATGTTAATAGCAGATTATCTTTATTATTATGACATTTCTTTGTGAATATTCTGTCTAGATGCTCCACAGTTAAATGATACTAGCATACATGATAACATTTCTGTATGTTTATTGTTCATATTGAACAGGAAGGATTGTGATGTTGCAGTTAAAATACGCTGTTAAATTTAACACTGATTGCTAGGAAAATTAGATTAAATTAAAAATGGAAGGAAATATTAATATTTATCTTGAAAATAGATAACAGAACAAAACTTGTTTTACCCATTTTTTTGCGCAAGATTTGTTCAACAGCTTTTTGAACTAAATGTTGTCCGATTCAGGAATTCATGCTGATAAGTTGATGCAAGTGTCGAGGAAGAGGCAATTATATTCAAAACTCCATTGTTCAGAATGTTCTGAAACCTTAAAAGGCTTTGCGGTGTCTGAAACCTTTTCAATATGCTGTGATGACTATCAAATATCCACGCAATTTCTTACTTTGCCATATAATTAGGTAGAGAGTTTCAAAAATGATGACAAGGAAATACTAGACAATGTGTGCTGGATTTCCTCCTGAAATTCAGCACCCTAAAACGACAATACATAAAGGGAGAAAGGTCTGGTACTTGTGTGCATCAGAGTCGCCATCCGCGAAAACACAACAAAGATCCAGGAGTACATTAGGAACATGGCCCCAAGCATTGAATCGCCAAGTAAAAGCCTGAGGCAGCAAAACCCAAAAAATAAATAAATAAGTAACAACTGAAAAGGCGGCAGTCATCATGGAAGGATAAGCGGCTCCTTGGTATATGCCACCCACAGAATTAACAAGTGGATGATGTCAAGAATTTCTAGTAGATAGAAAAGCCTGGTCAGGACAACCAACCACACACAAAAAGGTTTTTCCTACCACAATGGATTCCAAGGCAGAGCTTACACAAAGATAAGACTCACAATAGCAGGATGTAAGATGCCAACAGTTTACAATGTACTACATGGACTTACATCATATTCAATCAGTTAAAAGTGGATGAAGTATACATAAAAAGTCCCAACGCCAAAAGCTTACAAAGATAGTAAAAAGAAGGATGTAGGGACTTCCAGAAAAACTAACTTTAAATGTAATGTTAAATGTAACATTATGGTCAACATGCTACACATTAAAGTGATAGTGATATTACTGTGACTACAGAAACATCCCATGAGACCACAGAAACCTTGAAGATTTTCAAAGGATTTAAGAGGATGTATTCAAAACATTTTGCAGCTCTCCTTCACAGACCTGAGAAGTTCTGCTGCAGCTTCATGGTTTAGTGACATACATTTATGCCATTAATTTTTGCTTGGTGATTTGTGAAAAGTAGCCACATTCTGGGCTGCTGGGAGTCATTTGACTTTCAAAGCTGAAATGTGGATTTCTGGGGTGTCCTAACTGCATTTACAACTGGGATCCCCGAGGTACAAATAGAAGTTACTACTTTTCTAGTGAAATTTTATGTGACACAGCCATTGTCATTACCTACTTTTCCTTGCAGAGTTGCAGGAGGGCTGGTGCCCATCTCCAGTTTTCTTTGAGCGAGGCTGGGTGTGGTGGGGGTGGTGCACACTGCATAGACCACCAGTCCATCACAAGGCAATAATTTCAAGGAACACGATGTGATTTCTTTTTAGAAATGTAAACATCTGTTTATATAGTGGACAATCTTAATATTAAGACATAGAAACAATGGGTAGTACTTTGTCAATTAAGTAATTGCAGGGAAAATGCATTAAGAAGAATTTATGCATCTAATACTGATGTACTACTGATTGAAAGTATAGTACACTTCTCAGTTTACTTTACTTACCACATAGACTCCACATTTAAAATGTAAAGCCAAAAAATATCGGTAGTAGGATGAGATAGTCTAGCAAAGTGAGAGGGGAAAACAGTTGGTCATGTGTCAGTGTTACTACGCCAGCGTGCTTTCAACCCAGAAAGCTTTTCTGCTTTTATTTATATTGTCTTTTCTTTCAGGCGGCAGGTAAACTATTAGAAAAAATATTCCACATGTGGTGGATTTAAAAAATGCATTTCCACAAAAATGCAGTGACTGCAAAAAGTGGCAGCGAAATTGAGGATTTTTGAATATTGAACTAAATCACAGGAACCCCTTTTTTTATAAAATACAGAAGTCTTAAAATGGCTGGTTTACCAGTTATAAGATATTAGAAATGTAACTGAGTCTGGATCAGTGAATGAAACACTGTGAAAGCAAAGCCACAACATTCCAGCTTCCACTAAATTGAGACAGAGGTTGCTGTACATCATCATAATTTTGATGTACCACTACGTTTTTATCTTAAGTTACTGAATACCCTAAATGCATAGGGGTTGAAAATCTTTGCTCACTTTGTCAAATTTTACTGATTTATTCAACAATAAAATGAGATTTAATTCAAATTAACTAAAGTACCTGATTATTTGGATACCTTTGTTTTTTTAATTGCCCACCCCACTAGTAAACATAAAGCATTGTCAGTTTCCAAAGAATACAGATTATATTTTTAAAATTAATTCATAAAATGTTACCAAACAAAGGAAAAGAGATAAATAAGTAAATGTGAAAGTTATCTGTTTTGCCTACTTTTACAATTTCCATAAAAGTTGGTTCATTGCTATATGGTTTAAATGTTACGTGCTTAATCACATTACAGATTATGTCTTCTTTTGCCTCTGTTATGTTGAGTCAATCCAAGTTTGCACTGCATTCAGATCATTAGAAAGACATTGCTTTCCTTGGGTTTCCTCTCTCGTCCCTTAAGTGTGGCCTCTTTTTACCCACAGCCATTCTGTTCTGCTCTGATTCTGCAGGAGCAGAGGGGATGGCTCTAAAAGCTGCAGCATATGTCACCAGATGCTACTGGCAGTCCTGCAGAGTGCATATGAGCAGACATACATTTTGACTAACATCATAATAGTCTGTATTGCTTAATATTAAAATTATTCCTTCCAGACGTAACCTTTTTATGCTTAAAATATAAAGGAAATCATGTTTTTTCTACATGTTTTGTCTTCTTCCGTGTGAATGTTTAATTGGACTACCAACAGAAGGCCATCTCTGTATTTGTTGTACAGAAATGCTCAATTTGGAAAATTACTTGAGGCGATGATGAAAATTGTGCATTAATCACATAAACATTGTTCAGTTTAAAACATACTCACTGTTTTGATTCTGTTGTGACATTTTGCAGTTTAAATTTTTGCATCCGTTTGGCGTTATTTATTTTTTACAAAACAACTGCGTATTTATCATTTGTCAGCAGTGTATTTTTTTATTCTGGTTTGATTGTTTGGTAGTGCATAAGCCGAATGGGAGCATACAAACGCTTTTTTGAAAAGGGGTAGGTGTGTGGGTTTGTGAACATTTGCTGCTTTTGTGTGGGTGGATGCTCTGTCAATACTGAATATTCCCAGTTGAAGGATTGTTGTGGATTCATAATGTTGTTTATTGGTGATATTAACTGGCTGTATCTTGAGTTTCACTAATAATCTCATTTTAAAACAATGTGAAGTTAACATAGGATATCTAGTTTGTATGTTGGCTTATCTTACTTTTTCTCTGAATTCAGATTGCAATCAACATATACACAATACTTTGTAAAATTTGTGTGGAAATTTTTGTTTATGTTTTCTCTAGAATATCAGTGAAAAGATAATATCCTCTCATATCCAAAATAATTTATTCTGAAAAGTCTCCCGAGAAATACTTTTTCATTATCCAAATAGGAAAATATGAGCTAAGAGAAAACAGAATTTAATGGAAATACTTAAATTGTGATTCCTACTAAAATTGTGTGGTGGGCAGACTTCCCCATCCACCTGCATGTGTGCTGCATGTCTTTGTCTGATTACTATCAGTAAAAGGCACAATACATTTTGCGTGTTTGTATGTGTGTGTGGTTGTTTTAATACGGCAATGTTTGGGATGAAACCAGGTCTTTACAGTAGCAACCATAATGAATCCTGTTTTGATATTTTATTCAAGCACCAACAGTGGCTGTGGCAATGACGGCTTCTTCTGCCTGATCGCCTCATTAAAGAGCCATAAAGCAGTTTGACACTCACAGGATGCCAATCCATCACAGTCAGGCTACTTCTGATAGGGGGGAAACCTCTAGGGGAGAAAGGATGCAATGGCTGGGAGAAAGGAAAAAAAAAAAGTCCATGTCAAACTGAGCTGTCGTCTGGTGAGCTGAGATGCCAACACCCTTGAGGCAGCAGGGCTGGATCCAGATCCAGTAACCGACTAACATGTCCCACTAACTCATGAGCGAGGCAATTAGTAGGAGCCCCTGTGGATAGCACATTCCTCTCCCAGTGATTATTTCTCTCACCCCCAGCACTTCTTCCCATCTCCTCTATGTCTTTGCTTCTCTTACAATTCCACTGCTGACTTGCTAGTGCAATGCCAAAGATTCTGCCATCACCACGTTTCACCACAGAAGTCGCCTTCTCAAGCAAAGTCGCATTGCCGGTTCCTCCTAATTTATTCACAATCACTCGACGCAGCACAATAAAAAAGATCAGAAATGCAATAGGAAAAAGGCAATTTGAAGGACCAACACTACTACTACTGCTACCTAATACAGCTATGATTACTACAGTTCGTACTTCAACATTACAGACGGTGCAAATGGTTTCACTGTAATGTTTCTTCTTCTATTTATTGCTACAAAAGAGCAAAAACTGACAATAGATAAGTGACTATATGAGTGGATTTGACTTATTAACCCAAGATAGCCATCAGCCATAGGCTGCTATGTTATGTTAAACTTCAATATTGTTTTTACCTTCAGCTCATCAAATATTTTAAGCAATTTCAGACCTCAATACTCCACTGAAAAGTCTCCAACAGTGAAGTTAGAGACTTTACTGGATTTTATGTCCAACTGATGAATGTGCAAAAGTTTACAGACATATGCTGCTGTGCTATCCACCAGCATATTTCTTTGAAAGGACAACTTACAATCAGTTTACCAGCCAACTTAGCTGATGAGATGGATTGACTATGTCTGACTAGCATGTAAGCTCTTCACCTTTCCAAGGATATCTTTACTTTTCCAACAAGCTCTGATGTTATATCTTTCTACTAGAGATGTGTAAGCTTCTACCGATAACTTCAAAGATCCTACAAAAATATTAAAGTTTATATTTTCATGTGAAAAAAAAATCTTTGTTATACCTGTCTCACTTCTACCTGACGAAAATAAAACATTCTTATCACCTGTGCAGAGTAAGTGCAAAAATTCAGAGTGTGAATTGCACGCTATCACGGTTGAATCAACAATTGAAACTTGGCTGCTGAGAGTAAAATTATGGGCCACATGTAATAAACAAATATTAGAGAACCTGCATGGGAAAAAAAGCTGTCCCTGCTTCTCCACACTGACACAACAGGATGTGATAGTACTTGGAAAAACAATGAGAGTCCTTTTTCCCCAGGCCTGAACATGCTGTGATATTAATAAGCGTCCTTCATCATTCCCCAGTGTGGGATCTTGTTAACCTATGTCCCATACTCTATCTAATGTTAGGAGAGAGAAACACACACACATCTATCTATCTATCTTGATAGATATCTATCAATATAGATATAAGTAGATATCCATCTATATCTATATAGATATCTACATAGACTTAGATATCTATCAATATAGATAGATAGATAGATAGATAGATAGATAGATAGATAGATAGATAGATAGATAGATAGATAGATAGATAGATAGATATAGGTGTGTGTGTGTGTGTGTGTGTTTAGTGAGTGCAGTGGAGTCAAGGCCTTAAACAATAAACAGTTTAATTGAAATGTTTATGTTCATGAGTGAAAATAAATTGAATTTTCTATTATCTGTCATCAGTTTAAATGTAATATTTTAATCATGACAAATACATGTGGAGACTTTTGATTGAATTCCTCATTTGATTATCAGTATCCAAGAGCATGTGACCAAAACTGTCCCTCTTTTCATTTTGCCAATTTTACTGAAGGTGAAAATGGCCCAAAAAATTGTACATTCTCGTGAAGGGACATTCTTTCTTTCAACATTTTTATTGAAGACTTAAAACAGTTTAACCTTAGAACAAAAACAGTTTTTGAATAACTATAAAAAAGCTTCACATAATGCTTAATACTGGGCCTCTCCTTCACCAAGAAGCAAACAGACATCTACCTTTTATTTAAGTTATTTTAGAACAACTTAAATAGTAGTGGCTTTACATTGGTGTATTTAAAAGAAGATGGAACACAGTCTTGCCTTAGTGAGCTCTTCCTTGACAACAATATTAGTGAAATTCCCAGTAAAGATGGAAGTAGGTAATATCTCTAAGGGGCATGATGAGAGTTTCATTTTTCCAATACATTTTACCAAGTCATTAAGTATATTTTTTGAAAAAGAAGTAAATGACTCCAGGCAATGAGAACCATCCACCTGAGGAAAGGTACTAAGGGATATTATAGATTTTAAGTCCATTACCTTATTCACAAAATGATTAAGAAATGTGTTGCAGTAATCCCCGGAAACTAACAAAGCATGTTGAGATGGAGGAGATACAATACTGCTGATAATAAAACCCCAGGATGTTTCCTATTATTTACAAGATTACTGAGCTAAGACAATCTAACACCCTTCTCTGCCTCATAAGAGTAAAGAAGCTTTGAAATACTCAACTAAACGCATGGACTTCTGTCTTTATGCTTGAAGGAATTTAGAAGATATAAAATTGTTCAACCAGGGTGGGCCTAAGGAGCAACCTCACTGAGAATAGCAGGGTTCATTAAAGTAATTAATGAGGAGCTCAACATTATTATAGGAAAAAGATGGAAAACAGAATCATCAATAAAGTGCCTGCGCTTAAAACAAACTTGAGAAGAAGACTCCATTTAACAAAGGAGAATAACTTATGATCACTGAAGACAACTTCATTTTGGGCAAATGATCAAGAGTAATACCACAAGTGAAAAAAAACAATGAGGCGTGCCTCGCAGTAGAAATAGGGATCAAATACATGTTAAGCAAAGTTAAAAGAGTCCATGATGCCAAGGAACTTGTTTGTAGTACTATTTAATGAGTCTTTTGCATGAATATCGAAGTCTGAGAATTATGATTTGATCTAATTTAATAAAGAATTATAAAAAGCCTTGAAGGTCCAACAGAAAATATGCAGCATAGGTGTACAATAAATACAATATATATATATATAGAGATTGTCAAGTTTTGATCAAAGTCATCTTGAAAGAGCTATAAGAGCTGGCAAAAAAAATGTCTTCAAAAGTTAGTTGCCTTGCCTCCACAAAAAAAAGAAAAAGAAAAAGAAACATCCTAAGTGTAACAAGTGTACAAAAGAATGAGCAGGACCGTTTTAAAAGATGCAAGACTTGTTTTTCATGCTGCCAAGTTTCAGAGATAAACAAAGTCTAACTCGTTGAATAAAAAGTAGAAGCTATTTAAAAGGTCAGGCTTCTTATTCATAGCGTAGGCATTTATTACCATCATTTTGATGGAGAGATTAACTGATACAGGTGCAGAGGTGACTGGACCAGAACCTGCCTGGTAAAGTAAGTAAACAGGCCTATGGAGGAGAATTAAAACAAATATATGAAGAAAAGCAGGCCCAGTTTTTTTTGTTTTTTGTTTTTCACATTTATGTGAAAGACTCATTGAGAGTTACAACAAACATGTGATGGCAGCCGTTCCCACCAAGGCGGACACAACCAGGAATTTGAGTTAGGGGTCAATTATTTTTACACACAGGGTGATATTGGTTTGGACAGCCATTTTCTCTTGATAAACTGATGATTCGAAAACCTTTGCAGTTCTCCATGTTAGGTTAGGTTAAAATTTGGTTAATAATAATCTGACACATTTAAGTAAAAAGTATGCCAGGCAGAAGAGTCTGTCAGGGGTTAAATACTTTTTCTTGGAAACATTTTTAAGTTTGATTCTTCTAATTGCACTGACAATAGAAATGGCTCAACACACAACGAGAGGGCCGAGTGTCTCAGCTCTGGAGAGAGAATATGAAGTTATTTGTAAAAAAAATATTGCAGTTGATAACCTCCTTAAGAAGGAAGATAAAGCTTAGAAACAAAATGCTGGGTGAGGAATAGCTTCTGTAGCAGGGGTCTGCAAATCCAGACCTCAAGGTGACGGTGTTCTGCAACTTTTAAATGTGTCTCTGTTTTAACACAGTCAAATAATGAGGTCATTAGCAGGACTCTGGAGAACATGACTGCATCCTCAGGAATTTATTCTGCCATTTTATTTAGGTGTGTTGGACCAGAGACACATCTAAAAGTTGCAGGACGTCAGCCCTTGAGGCCTGGATTTGAAGATAAAAAGAAACAACAACATTCACCTGCATTAACGAGAAGGATTAGAGGGAAAAGACAGCAAAAGTAGCCTGTATGAGCAGCAGAAGACAATCCAATAGCAGAATAACTACGAACATAAAACCAAGTCACTGTAATTATAATTTGTATCAAATAGTGTTAAAAGTAGACAAGGGAATACCCACACAAAGATGCTTCGCTAATTTATCTAAACCCCTTTCCTCTGTAAACTTGATGCTTAGCAACAGCCATTCAGTGTAGTGCAGTAAGTAGAAAATATTTGTGGTTTTTCCTCTGGCTATTCTAGTAGGGTGAGTCTAGTTCACCATTACCAGAGTACAGCTGGATTAGTAGTCCATTTTTTTTTTTCTGTAAGCAAGTACAAATCCCAATTCCAGAAAAACTGTATGGAAACTATATCATTACCTTAACTTGAGCTGGTTCAAATAAGGTTGTAACTGCACACAATGAATAACTCCTTCATCCAGTAACCAGTCAGCCGGGAAGTGTTTGTACAGCACCATGGAAACTCTATCCTAAGCTCTCCAGTACACAGATGGTACCTCTTTTGAAGTGCAATCAGATTGAAGTGTCTACTTGAGAACTTGTGTTTGGTATGTCAGGTAATGTTGGCATCAAGAAACACACACACACACACACACACACACACACACACGCACACACACACGCACACACACACACACACACACACTCTCAACTAGAAGACAGCTGGTTTTCTAAAATCTTCCAACATTACATTGCTAATTCATTAGAGAACATCACAAAAAGAACATGACAAAAAGTTAAAAAATTATTTAGAATATCAGAATTTAAAGAATATTGTCATTTTACCCTCACAACTAAACATCTGACTATGTTTGAGGTCACATAAAATGACTGACTTATGTGCAAAGTGCATAGCATCATGAGTAACAGTTAGCAAATTCTGA